>NC_082712.1:109547526-109855421 GCF_030144855.1 Hypanus sabinus
CCACCTCCCTCTTCCTATAACACTCCACACACACTCTACCTCCACCAAACCACCTCCCTCTTCCTATAACACTCCACACACACTCTACCTCCACCAAACCACCTCCCTCTTCCTATAACACTCCACACACACTACCTCCACCAAACCACCTCCCTCTTCCTATAACACTCCACACACACTCTACCTCCACCAAACCACCTCCCTCTTCCTATAACCCTCCACACACTCTACCTCCACCAAACCACCTCCCTCTTCCTATAACACTCCACACACTCTACCTCCACCAAACCACCTCCCTCTTCCTATAACACTCCACACACTCTACCTCCACCAAACCCCTCCCTCTTCCTATAACACTTCACACACTCTACCTCCACCAAACCACCTCCCTCTTCCTATAACCACACACACACTGTACCTCCACCAAACCACCTCCCTCTTCCTATAACCCTCCACACACTCTACCTCCACCAAACCACCTCCCTCTTCCTATAACCCTCCACACACTCTACCTCCACCAAACCACCTCCCTCTTCCTATAACACTCCACACACTCTACCTCCACCAAACCACCTCCCTCTTCCTATAACACTCCACACACTCTACCTCCACCAAACCACCTCCCTCTTCCTATAACCCTCCACACACTCTACCTCCACCAAACCACCTATAACCCTCCACACACTCTACCTCAACCAACCCACCTCCCTCTTCCTATAACCCTCCACACACTCTACCTCAACCAACCCCCCTCCCTCTTCCTATAACCCTCCACACACACTCTACCAACCACCTCCCTCTTCCTATAACTACACACACTCTACCTCCACCAAACCACCTCCCTCTTCCTATAACCCACCACACACACTCTACCTCCACCAAACCACCTCCCTCTTCCTATAACCCTCCACACACACTCTACCTCCACCAAGCCACCTCCCTCTTCCTATAACCCTCCACACACACTCTACCTCCACCAAACCACCTCCACAAAACCACAATTTTGCAAGTTGTATTGAAAGCCAACATACAAATAGTATACAGATAATTTTTTGGCGTTACAATTTTTCTTTGGCGTAAATGTGGAGAATAAAGTGCCTTACCATAATTATTAAGTGTGGACATCTTCCTCACCACCCTTGGTCATAACACAGACCTCAATCTGCAAGAAAAGCAGCCCAGAGTTACCACTGAGAACTCAGAAAGCATGGAGCCAACCGAGACAGGAAGAAGTGGGGAGAAAACAGCAGCGAATAAGACGAAGGGTCTCTGCCCAAAATGTCAACAGTACTTCTCCCTATAGATGCTGCCTGGCCTGCTGTGTTCCACCAGCATTTTGTGTGTGTTGTTTGAATTTCCAGATTCTGCAGATTTCCTCATGTTTGCACCAAGTGATTCAATTCCATTTCAGTATCTACATCATATATGTCAAACTTAAGGCCCGCGGGCCAAATCCGGCCCACGGTGGAATTATCTTTGGCCCGCGAGATAATATCTAATTACTATTAAAGCTGGCCCCAGTAATCGAAGCGCCTATGGTGTATGATATGGCTAATGCTGAATTTATTCAGGTACCAGGTTTTCAGGGTTTTTAGTGTTTATTCGGTTTCCCTGGGTTATTTCCTGAATATCATTAATGAATAATTTTTTTCTCTATTAGAGCTGGCCTGCCAGTATATTGCATGCACCACTAATACTACAAATCCCACAATGCACTGCCAGTGCATTGCTCATGCTTGCCTTACTCTCTCATCAGCATCCTTATGGCGCTAGTCACGTGTGGTCAACTTTCAGCTATCCCTCACCCCAAAACTGGCTGAACGAAAGGTGGACTTTGAAAACAGGGGTTTTCAAGGCAGGTGGGAGTATATGTTTGCAGATATAAAGGGCAAACCTGTTTGTCTTGTGTGCGGAGACGGTGTGGCTGTAATTAAAGAATATAACGTAAGACGACACTATGAAACGAAACACCACGACAAATACAAGCATCTGGACAAGAAACAGAAGCCCGCGATGTGCGGTCAAAAGAGTGGATTGGTGGGCAGGATCCGGGAGAAGATGCGGGAGGAAAACGGCGCAGGTGAGCTGACAGCTTATCACTGCATCATACACCAGGAATCGTTGTGTGGCAAAGCCTTGAAAATGGAACATATAATGAGCACCATAACACGAGCAGTTAACTACATAAGAGCCAAAGGTTTAAATCACCGCGAGTTCAAGTCGTTTCTGGAGGAGTTGGGTTCAGAATATAATGATTTGCCCTATCACACAGAGGTGCGATGGTTAAGCCAAGGAAAAGTGCTGAAAAGACGTTTCGAGTTGCGTGAGGAGATCTGTCAGTTCATGGAAAGCAAAGGGAAAGACACAACAGAGCTCCGGGATAAAAAGTTGCTTTGTGAAATGGCGTTTCTGTGTGACATCACGAGCCATCTCAATGCGCTCAACCTGCAGCTTCAGGGGCGGGGTCGTGTGATCACAGACATGTGCGCTGCAGTGAGGGCTTTTAAAACCAAGCTGCGCCTGTGGGAGACGCAGATGCAGCAAGAAAACTTGAGCCATTTTCCGTGTTGCCAAACTATGAAAGAGCAGGTTTCTACCGCAGTGTTCCCACGTGCAAAAAAAAACTTAGCATACTTGGTGCCGACTTCACACGGCGATTTGCCGACTTTGAAGCCCAAAAAAGCAGGTTTGAACTGCTCAGTAATCCATTTGCAGCTGACGCGGAAAGCGCACCAACCAACATACAAATGGAGCTGATTGAACTCCAATGTAGTGACACACTCAAGGCAAAGTATGACTCGGTGGGCGCTGCACAGTTTCTACGTTTCATTCCCAACACAATGCCCCAGCTGCTCAAATGCTCTCTATGTTTGGCAGCACATATCTGTGTGAACAACTGTTCTCTTTGATGAAGATAAACAAAACATCACACAGGAGTCGTCTTTCTGATGAACACCTTCACTCAATTCTGAGGATTTCCTCAGCTCAGAGCCTGACTCCAAACATTGATGAACTTGCATCCAAGATGAGATGCCAAGTATCTGGCTTAGACTAGTGTGAATCACAGAGTGTTGGCCTGTGGAAAAATGTTTTCATGAAAAATTACTCCAGAAAAGCTGCAGATAAAGCCATAAGAAATAAATGCAACTGATTTTTTATTTATTTAATGTTCAATGTTGTTTTTGTAGGCAATAACCTAAGCTTTGTTAGTTCCAGGTTAATATGTGTAATAAATTCATTTCAATAAGTTTTGCAATAAATGCTGAACCAGTCCGGCCCTCGACTTGTACCGATTTTTTTAATTTTGGCCCACTGTGTATTTGAGTTTGACACCCCTGATCTACATTGATGTCATTTTCTTCAATATTTTAAGTCTGACAGTGATTTTGCAAAGTGATGTGACTGCAGGCCAGGTCTCTGAATCAGAATTAGCTCTATTATCACTGTCTTACATGACATGAAATTTGTTGTTTTGTGATAACAGAACTGTACAATGATATAAAATTACTCTAAATTACAAATAAATAGTGCAGAAAGGAAGGAATAATGAGGTAGTGTGTGGGTTCATGCACTGGTCAGAAGTCTGAACACCTGTGAGTGTTCAAACACTTTTGCTGGGATAAAGAAATTTACAAGGCTGTCACTAAAAATTGTGCGCAAATGTCCCAGCTGGTTCTAAGAAAGTGTGTCCCAGCATTAAGAGCCCCACCATCAGGAACGTGCCTGCTTCTCATTGCTACCATCTGTGATGAGGTACAGGAGATTAAGGAACAGCTTCTCCCCCTCTGTCATCAGACTTCTGACCAGTGTATGAACCCACGCTACCTCATTATTCCTTCCTTTCCGCACTATTTATTTGTAATTTAGAGTAATTTTATGTCTTTGCACTGTTCTGTTGTCGCAAAACAACAAATTTCATGTCATGTAAGACAGTGATAATAGAGCTAATTCTGATTCAGAGACCCGGCCTGCAGTCACATCCCTTTGCAAACCATATCTCTTGTGGAGCCAACTCCTTGCCACGGGCCAGTATACCGTGCGCTCTGGACACTTGTCTGTTTACAAAGTGTTAGGGTCCAGTCCGGAGCCTGCCTTCCGGGTCTTGCTCCGGTCTGCGGACTCCGGACACCAGGCCTTGCAGCCAGCCCTCCTGTCACCCAGAGCCATTGGATCATCTTGGCTTAAGGAGGTACACCTGTTGCCTATTAGGGGGCAGGTGTTTATAAGGGGCTCGGGGACTGAGCCTAGTTGGGGGTATTCAGTGAAAAGGTTAGAGATTGAAATAAGAAAGGCCCAGGCAAATAAGGAATCAGTAGCTGCAGTGTTTTTGACATTGAAAAAGCCTATGATATGATGTGGAAGGAAGGATTATTAATTAAACTGCACAAGATGGGGGTTGGGGGGAGAGTTTTTAATTGGATTAAAGATTTTTTGTTTGGTAGAAAAATTCAAGTTCGGATTGGATCAGAATTATCAAAACAGTACATAGTGGGAAATGGCACACCACGGGGTAGTGTGATTATCCCGTTACTTTTCATCATTATGATCAATGATGTCTTCACAAAGGTACCAGTGCATGTAGGTCGGTCACTGTTTGCGGATGATGGGGCCTTGTGGAAAAGAGGCAGGAACACGGAGCATATAATCAGGAAACTACAAGGAGCAATTGATGAAGTGGTGGAGTGGGGTTATGATTGGGGATGTAGATTTTCAGTGGAAAAAACTCAAACTGTATTTTTCACTAGGAAAAGAATTGAAGTAGGGAAGAAGTTAAGGATGTATGGGATTGAATTAGAAAGGGTTGGATCATATAAATTTCTGGGAGTTATATTTGATTCATGATTAACATGGGCAGACCATGTCAGGAAAGTTGAGGAGAAATGTAAAAAAGTAATAAATGTGATGAGACGTTTGACTGGTAGGGAATGGGGAGCATTGAAGAGAATGTATGTGGCTTTAGTAAGATCTGTGTTGGATTATGGAAGTGTAGCATATGGATCAGCAGCCAGGTCTCTTATAAGGAAACTGGATGTGATTCAGGCTCAGGTTTTGAGAGTGTGCAGTGGGGCTTTTAAAACATCACCAGTATCAGCCCTACAGGTAGAAATGGGAATAATGCCTTTGGAATTAAGAAGGATGCAATTGATGGCAAACTACTGGGTTAATTTGCAGGGACACAATGATTCTCACCCTGCTAAAGGAGTGTTGCAGGAGTCCTGGGAAAATGGGAGGTTTCAGAGGGAAAACTTTAGTCAGGTAGGGAATGATATTGCTAGATCATGTGGAGTGTTTGATCTAAGGATAAGTCCTTCAGTAGTTCCATGGAAGCTGGTATGGCCTGACGTAGACTGGCATTTGTTAGAGGTAAAAAGGAAAGGAAATTATAAAACTGATTTGGTAAGTGCATTTAACTGTCATGTGATGGAAGAGTATAGTGATTATACTCAGGTCTATACAGATGATGCTAAGGAACCTGAGACAGGAGTGACAGGGTTTGGGGTGGCTATACCAGCAAAAGCAATTGCAATCAGCAGAAGAACATCTGATAAGTTAGCGGTATATACATTGGAGATGATGGCAGTGTTGGTTGCATTGGGTGGAGAAAACTAAACTAGTCAAAGCATTGATATGCTCAGATTCATCTTCAGTTCGAGCAAGTTTAAGGTCTTCTCACTCAAACAGCCGGCAAGATGTACTTCATGAAGTCCTTCAGTCAGTCACAAGAGTTGCAAATCAGGGAGGTCAGGTTAAATTTCTATGGGTTCCAGCTCATGTAGGGGTGAAGGGTGGATGAGTTGGCAAAGAGGGCAATAAAGAAAGAAAATATAGAAATGCACATTAGTATCAGTAAAGCAGAGGTTAAGTGTGTAATATGGGAAAAAATCAACCAAATGTGGCAACAAAGATGGGACAAGGAGGGGAAAGGGAGGCATTTATATCAAATACAAGAAAGTGTTGCAGGTACTAGGGTAGGAAGTAGATACAGAAGAGAGGAAATTGTGTGGACTAGGTTAAGGCTGGGGCACTGTGCACTAAACCAAACATTGAAATTGATAGGGAGACACCAGACAGGTTTGTGTGAGGAATGTCAGGAAGAGGAGTCAGTAGAACATGTAGTTCTGAGTTGCAGGAAGTATGGGATACAGAGAGAGATGATGAGAATTAATCTAAGGGAATTGGGGGTGTAGGAATTCACATTAAAAGGGTTGCTGGGCATGGGTGAGAGAGCACAGGTCAGGGTATTTTTAGCTTTCTTAAGGGGTACGGGGTTTTTTATAGGATATGATGGATAAACAGAAATAGGGTACTAGGATGGGGAGGATAAAGTGTAGGTTAGGGTATGTGTATGTGTGCGATTGAGTGAAGGGATTTAGAATGTGAGTCCATCGCCTAGTTGGGGGGTTGCGCTGCTCTGAAGCTGGTTTAACCTGCTCTGTACCCAGTCTGCTGGCTCTGAATCCTGCTCTGTACCTGGTCCTCCAGCTCACTCTGAATCCTGCTCTGTCCTGGTCCTCCAGCTCACTCTGAATCCTGCTCTGTCCTGGTCCTCCAGCTCACTCTGTATCCTGCTCTGTACCTGGTCCTCCAGCTCACTCTGAATCCTGCTCTGTACCTGGTCCTCCAGCTCACTCTGAATCCTGCTCTGTACCTGGTCCTCCAGCTCACTCTGTATCCTGCTCTGTCCTGGTTGCTGGCCTGCTCTGTATCTGTTCTGTCCAGGTTCGTCTTGTTTTCCTGATTCTCTCGTGTGCGCTGGTCCTGCAGTTCTGCCATATTCGCCTTGCCTGTGCTGTCACGCTGTCTGCTTGTTTCTCCCTATTTACCAGTATATCCTGGTTGGCCTGCTGTTCACCCTGGACCCAGCTCCCTTCTGTTCCCTTGCCTCTGTCAGGTAAGCCAGGCCGTTGCCATTACCCCTCGGGTGGTTCTGTCCCTTCCTGTCCCTTACCCCCGTTGGGTAAGCCAGGCCGTTGCCATTACCACTTGGGTGGTTTTGTTCCTTCCTGTCCCTTACCCCCGTTGGGTAAGCCAGGCCGTTGCCATTACCCTACGGGTGGTTCTGTCCCTACCCCTCATCTCTGATGGGTTGTGCCCCGCACCTGCCCAGGTGTCTGCGCCTTGCCCAGGCCTCCGTGTTTCCGCCTGGGAGGCAGCCCTGCCCGGGATCCATGCGGCCCACCCTGAGGACTCCGACCCTCCTCACCCCTTGCTCCCTACGGGTTGTGCACCACACCTGCCCAGGCCTCCGTGTTTCCGCCTGGGAGGCAGCCCTGCCCGGGATCCATGCGGCCCACCCTGAGGACTCCGACCCTCCTCACCCCTTGCTCCCTACAGGTTGTGCCCGCACCTGCCCAGGTGTTCCGCGTCTTACTCGGGCCTCCATGTTCCTGCCTGGGAGGTGGCCCTGCCTAGGAGTTGTGCGCCCGCCCCAGGGTGCTCTTCTGCCCCGCCCAAACTCCGGGATCCAGCCCCGCCTGCATTACCCCTTGCATGCCATGGCATCCCCATCCTGTCCTATCCCTAGTACTTCAGTGCCTGCGACCTGCATTTGGGTCCATTCCATGTCCACTCTTGACACAAAGTTGTCTTTTTTTACTTCAATCTAATTACAGCATGCAAGTTACATTATTCACTGAATACTGGGTGTTGTTTGAATTTACACTTTACATATTCACATGATGCCACGCCTCTTAAAACCCTAAAGGTCCAGAATTTTAAAGAATTACTATCCTCCAAGAAGAATTTCTTCCTCCCTTAATAGGAAACCCTTTTACTGCAACAACATCCCCATTTCTAGGTTCCACCTCAATATCTTCTCAAGCAACTTCGCAATTGTGTACATTTAATAAGTCATTACTCCTTTTCCAAAACGCCAATGAACAGAGGCTCACCTGTTCAAATGCTCTGCCTAAGTCAGCATCTTTGTTCCAGGAGTTCATCTTGGAAATAAACCTTGCTGAGTTGCCTTCAACACAACTATATCTGTCCTTAATTAAGGAGTACAAAACCATACTTACTATGGATTTAACCAAATAGCACCTTTTCCTTCGAAAATAGACCGATAACATCAATGTTGTTTGTTCAATATTAGCAATGGGAAACCAGCTCTTCAGTATTTCTGAAGAACAAATGTTTACTTAATCATCATGGTTCATGTTTACTGAATATGTTTCTACAGAAAACAGGAATATGCCTTCCAACATAAACATAGGAGCCCTTAACAATGTGCTTACCATATCAATTCCACCTTCCAGTAAAAGAAATCCTCCACCTCTCCTCTTCTCTTCCCCACTCTAGCCTCTTACCTCTAGTCACGTGCTTATCATCTCCCCTGGGTCCTTTCCTCCTTCCCTTTCTCCTATGGTCCATTCTCCTCTCCTATCAGATTCCTTCTTCTCCAGCCCTTCACCTTTCCCACCCACCTGGCCTCCTATCACATTCCAGCTATCTTCCTTACCCTCCCTTTTTATTCTAGCATCTTCCCTCTTCATTTTCAGTCCTGATGAAGGGTCTCAGCCCAAAACATTATCTGTTTACTCTTTTTCATAAATGCAGCCTGACCTGCTGAGTTCCTCCAGCATTTTGTGAGCGTTGCTCTGGATTTTCAGCATCAGCAGATTTCCTTGTGTTTTTGCTTACCATATGTTGTCTTGAGCACTGTTCATTGAAATTCAATATCTGGAAGGTCAATGCAATTTAACAACTAAATTCTGTTTATCAAACACAGTTCTGAGGAAAATGCACAGTATAGTTCCGTGCGGCTGCAGCAAAATGTTATCAAACTCAAACGAGAGAGAGAACTGCGACCTGTTTAAGATCAAACACAGTCCTGAGAGCATGTACATTGTGTTCATTAAACAGTCTGAGAGCTGGATGGAAACGTTATCAAACCAGAGAGATAACTCAACTTGCTTACTATTAAACACAGCCCTGATGATTTATACCAACAGGTTTTTCAATCACAGACCTGCTAAATTAATCCATCCCTGTGAACAAAAATACTCTTGGCAGCTTGGCACCTACAAATCTGTTTCCTGAACCCAGACCTAAGAGCCTCTACACCAAAAGATTCAGAGCTAACAAGTATGAGTAATCTGAATTCTTCTGCCTTTGGATACAATGGACAAAGAAGCTTCCTTCTATGCCTTGTTATTCTGGTCCCTGTGTAAATATCAACACAACTCGCTGACAGTGAGTTCCAGGTATCAACCATTCTCCAAGTCAACAACTTTCCCCTGAGATAACATTTAAATTTTCTCCTATATATACCCATCTCCTCCTCCCACCTGTCTATACCTCTTAACAACTCCCTCAACTGTAAAAGACACTGATTGTACCTGTCTGTACTGTCCAACGCATCTCACTTACTGTAAAAGGTACTGTTACACATGGCTATATCCTGTAACTCACCGCTCTCACTGTAAAACGTACTGGTTAAACCTGTCTATACCACGTAACTCCTCCCTCGCATTGTAAACGATAATGATTATACCTGTCTGTACCCCGTAACTCCTCCCCCTCACTGTAAACAATAATGATTATACCTGTCTGTACCCCGTAATCCCTCCCTCGCACTGTAAACAATAATGATTATACCTATCTGTACCCCGTAACTCCTCCCCCTCACTGTAAACAATAATGATTATACCTGTCTGTACCCCGTAATCCCTCCCTTGCACTGTAAACAATAATGATTATACCTGTCTGTACCCCGTAACTTCTCCTCACTGTAAACAATAATGATTATACCTGTCTGTACCCCGTAACTCCTCCCCCTCACTGTAAACAATAATGATTATACCTGTCTGTACCCCGTAACTTCTCCTCACTGTAAACAATAATGATTATACCTGTCTGTACCCCGTAATTTCTCCTCCTCACTGTAAACAATAATGATTATACCTGTCTGTACCCCGTAACTCCTCCCCCTCACTGTAAACAATAATGATTATACCTGTCTGTACCCCGTAATCCCTCCCTCGCACTGTAAACAATAATGATTATACCTGTCTGTACCCCGTAACTTCTCCCTCTCACTGTAAAACATACTGATCCCAGCACCAATCCCCTATGGATAAGGAGGGCCGGCTGTATATAAAGTTATGAGGGGCATAGGTAGGGTAAATTGTAAGTGATCTGTCATAGATCACAGAGATATAAAGTACGGAAACAGGCACTTTCGTGCACTGTATCCATGGTGAACATCAAGTACTTATTTACATACAGTGACTATTTTATCAGCTACACCTGTACACCTGCTCATTAAAGCCAATATCCAATCAGCCAATCACGTGGCAGCAACTCAGTGCATAAAAGCATGTGGACATAGTCAAGAGGTTCAGTTGTTGTTCAGACCAAACATCAGAGTGGGGAAGAAATGCGATCTCAATGACTCTGACCGTGGACTGATTGAGTTTCTCAGGAACCGCTGATTCTCACACAAGTCTCGAGAGTTTACAGAGAAGGGTGCAAAGAACAAAAAACAGTAGCAGTTCTGTGGGCAAAAACTCCTTGTTAATGAGAGAGGTCAGAGGAGAATGGCCAGACTGGTTCAAGCTGACAGGAAGGTGTCTGTAACTCAAATATCCGCATATTACAACAGTAGGGTGCGGAGAGCATTACTGAACACACAACATGTCGAAGTGGATGGGTTGCAGCAGCAGAAGGAGAAGACCACAAACATATCAGGTACAGGAGACACCGACTAAAATGGCAACTGTATAAAGAGCTGCCAGAGGATGTGCCTGAGGCAAGATACATTTGAGAAATATGTGGACAGCGTGTATATTTACTATCTCAGAAATATTTGAATAATCTTGTAAATATGTTTGATTAAGTATTCTCTGTTATTTATATAATTCATTATATACAAAGCATTACAGTGATGACGATGTATTTTTAAGACAAACCTGAGACGGTGACTGACCTGTTGAAGCACAGTAATATACTCACGTTTTTAAAAAGTGCAGCAAGAAATAGTGAGTAAAAAATGAGACATTCAAGTTTAAAATAGGCAGAAAACAGAAGAATTCACAAGTTTATAAACAGTGAGTACTGAGTGATAATAATCATTAAAAAAGCTCAACTGGCTGGCTGCATCGGAAAGGTAGGCGTGTTTGATTGCTCGACAGGTGACCTGCTCATGAAACAGAGCTAAATGAACAGTATTTTGAAGCAATGAAATATCCAATGAGGAACAAGTACCAGTTTTACTGAGTGTTTTGGGTTTAAAGGCATACTGTTTATTTCGAAGTTTAACTGTTCCAACAAACTATCTGAAATAAGCTTTGCTGATATAGGGTAGGGACATCTAGAACCAAAGCAGTTGTTGATTGCAGAACACTTAGGTTTCATACGGATTCAAAATAAGGGGGGTCCGTTTCAGTGTATGTGGATGAACTGAAGGGATTGTTTGAGTATTAGACAATAGACAATAGGTGCAGAAGTAGACGATTCTGCCCTTCGAGCCTGCACCGCCATTTTGAGATCATGGCTGATCATCTACTATCAATACCCGGTTCCTGCCTTGTCCCCATATCCCTTGATTCCCCTATCCATAAGATACCTATCTAGCTCCTTCTTGAAAGCATCCAGAGAATTGGCCTCCACTGCCTTCTGAGGCAGTGCATTCCAGACCCCCACAACTCTCTGGCAGAAAAAGTTTTTCCTTAACTCTGTCCTAAATGACCTACCCCTTATTCTCAAACCATGCCCTCTGGTACTGGACTCTCCCAGCATCTAGAACATATTTCCTGCCTCTATCTTGTCCAATCCCTTAATAATCTTATATGTTTCAATCAGATCCCTTCTCAATCTCCTTAATTCCAGCGTGTACAAGCCCAGTCTCTCTAACCTCTCTGCGTAAGACAGTCTGGACATCCCAGGAATTAACATCGTGAATCTACGCTGCACTTCCTCTACAGCCAGGATGTCCTTCCTTAACCCTGGAGACCAAAACTGTACTCAATACTCAAGGTGTGGTCTCACCAGGGCTCTGTACAAATGCAAGAGGATTTCCTTGCTCTTGTACTCAATTCCCTTTGTAATAAAGGCCAATATTCCATTAGCCTTCTTCACTGCCTGCTGCACTTGCTCATTCACCTTCAGTGACTGATGAACAAGGACTCCGAGATCTCTTTGTATTTCTCCCTTACCTAACTCTACACTGTTCAGATAATAATCTGCCTTCCTGTTCTTACTCCCAAAGTGGATAACCTCACACTTATTCACATTAAACGTCATCTGCCAAGTATCCGCCCACTCACCCAGCCTATCCAAGTCACCCTGAATTCTCCTAACATCCTCATCACATGTCACACTGCCACCCAGCTTAGTATCATCAGCAAATTTGCTGATGTTATTTTCAATGCCTTCATCCAAATCGTTGACGTAAATTGTAAACTGACATGAATTGTCAGTTCAGTTATGGGCTTAAAGGTGCTCTGAGAGATCATTTAGTTTGTGCTATCTAAAAAGAAAGCATTCAAAAATGACACCTACCTGAAGCACAACGCACATTTAAAAGAGCAATTAAAGTCATTGTATCAAGGGAAACTGCAGACAGAGATGCTATTGAGTTGCAGTCAGGAGTCTGAACAGAATTGCATTGTCTACAGAAACCAATCTGGCTGAGAAAATTGTGTTAGCGTTGTGGCTGGGGCTCACAGACACAGAATCAATGCAGATTTAAAAGTGAAACTAGCAGAAAATCCAATAAAGTAAGACACATACAAAGAACATGTCAATAGACAAAAATAAATGGAGGGAAGAGATAAAGATTTAGAAAAGGCAGACTTCAGTTTCAAAAAGAGCTCAGCTGTTTTAGTCAATCCACAAACTGAGTTTGAACGGCATTTCAAAGATTCTAAACTGAAGCCTGCAGATATCAAACTAAGAGCTAATACTGGAGCAAAGATCATTCCTGTGGAAATGACATTCATTACTGTGAAATACCACAACCAACAAGCCACACTGGACTTGTGGTAAGAACAGGAGGGCCAGCATTGTGGAGCTGTGAATGGCTAAGACGACTACAGCTTGATTGGAGATCCATCCACCATTTGAATGCCACATCCCCAGCAAGTGTTAACAGAAAGTGAATTAAGAAAGGTACTGGATGATACCACAACTATCTCCACGCCAAACACAAACAGTGGGCAAACCGCCAGCTGGTTGGAAAGCATACTGCACCAAGGAAAAACAATTCTGCTTAGAGGAATTGTGGAAGTGTCAAAAGTGATGGTCCAACAGTTTTTGTAGGCAAACTACCTGAGAAAGCTTCTGATATATTAATCAGTCAGTTACTTGCAAAATGTCACTTGGTTTTAAGCTACAAGAGAGTTCAAGGAGCTTCAGGAAAGTTGCAAGCATTTGGTTTTTGTGAGTGTAAAGAACCAGAATCTACTCTGCGAGCATTAATGTTATTAAATGAGTTTCAAGAGGGAGACAAAAAGCTGCTTGGAAAGACCAAAGCCCAGCTGGATGAACGGAAGGCCAAAAAGAAAAGACAATGGATTTATGATAACAGAGCATTCCACAGATGATGTGGATGAGGAAACCAAGAGGAGAGATCAGATCATAAAGAGAGCAATAGAAGGATTAATAGGAGAATACTCCAGTGAACTGAGGACCTTCCCAAGATCACAATGCACAAACTAGGAGAAAAAGGAAGGAGAATAGTGTCCAGAACTGTCAGAACCACTTCCTGCAGTCACTTCTAACAACACCACGGAGGAGGCCCAGAACCTGAGATTGTTTCACAGCCACAAGTCTCACCTGCCAGGCAGATTGATCCTCCTTGACAGGAAAGACATTATCCCACAAGAGTAAGAAATGCTCCACAGTGATTAAATCTTTCATGCTGAAGGCCTAAAATTTTAGTATGCTGTGGATGTCTGCATTTTATAGAATACTGTGTATACACTCTACATTGGGTTGGATGTTGTGTGTAGTTAGTATTTCAGTAATATTTGAGTAATCTTGTAAATATACTGTTTGATTAAGCATTCGTTGTTGTTTATACAATTCATGATGGTTATATGTAAAAAATATGTGAATTGCATTTGTCATGATGCTACCTTGTGATAAGTGTGAAGAGTGGAGTTAGACTCACATACCCTGTTGTCTTGCTTGCCCTTTGAATTAGTTTAATGTTTTGAAGTTACAAGACAGAACAGATAGGTATATGAATGACAAGAGTTTAGAGAGATATAGGAAATGAGATTAGCTTGAATAAACATCTTGGTTGACATGGACGTGTCTGGGCAAAAGGGCCTTTTCCCATGCTGACAACTTTATGACTCTGTGACTCTAAATCCTAGTAGGAGAAGCCACACGGAGATCTGCTCCACAACCTAGAGCTGAGGAATATGACTCTGGAGCACACATGCAAACACAGGAAGCATGATGAAGTTCTTGGTGCAAGGACAGAATGTGAGGGAGTGTTAAGGAGTATGTGGAGTCCAACAGGCTTCTACAGGAATTCATGCACAGCATGACTCTTCCTATTCCAGTCAGAAAGCAGAGCTCAAACTCCCCTTCTGGGTAGCTTACAGTTTCCTCGTTCCACAAAGGCCATCCAGCATCTTACAATTCGGTGGAACTCCAGCCAAAGGTCAGCGTACTGTCACGTGAGAGCAAATCGCTGTTCTTCAAACATAGAGCTGATAACAGGAGCAAACGGCTTCCCATGCAGAAGTTAATGGTTGAGTTTAGAGCTTTAACAACAGCTGTATTATTGTGTCACTGCAGATACCCAGCTTTGTTGCCTGCCCAGGAGAGCTCTGCAGGCAGCAGAGTGCAAAAATGCTGCCATTCTCCTTCCACCAAAGGTTCACTGGGTAACGTAATTGTGGAAACGTACATAATTCACAATCACTGACATTCAACTGGGGTTCACCTTAAGAGGCTGGTCTGATGTTATGACGTATTACATGATGTTCAATAATCGTGCTTTTTGGAGTTCCATGTTTGGAGTACAACAAGCAAGTTGCTACAGCTTTTCTTAAACATAAAATGCCTCCACCATTTTTATTTGTGAAAACCTACACTCGTGACCCCAAAGTTCCAGGAAATTATTTGAAACTGCCAGAGTTTTGGGAGCAGAATGCCATCGATTGTTTTGTACAAGCCAAGGCCCAATTCACCCTGTGAGAAATCTCCATCACCAGCACTAAATATTTCTTTGTGGCAGCGTCACTCAGAAACTCCATGGCTGTGAGAGTGGTGAGTCTGCTTGAACACCCCTCTGAACACAATAAATAACAATCGCTGAAAACTCAACTTTTACAGACTTTTGGACTATCAGCGTCTGAGCGCACGCGTTTTTCTCCTTGCCCAGCCTCGGCAATGCTAAACTGTTGGAGCTAATGGACCACATGCTCTCCCTCCTGAGAAATCACCATCCTTCTTTTGTTTTTGAAGAACTCTTTATGCGGCAAGTGCCTGATCCAGTTCGCTGAGCCCTCAGTGATGCCCCCGGGAAGGCCTGTAGGGAGCTGCTAAATGGCTGATAGTCTACACTCAACGGTGCATCATTCCAGCTCCTTTCCCAACCTCAGTAAACCTGGTCAGCAAGGCTCCCAGCGTAAGGGCGCCTGCCGCTGTGAAACAGACGATGCCAGGCCTGTGTTTTTACCACACCCGCTTTGGTACGAACACGAGGAGGAGCCGATCACCTTGCAGCTTCGACAGTGCCAGTGCAACGGGACATCAGAGGTCTGTGAACCGTGCGGGTTCCAGCTGCCAGGGTCACCTACTGTTCATTATCGTTGTATTGAAGGGATAGGCAGGTAAGCAGAGGGTGGGGTGTGGCTCTGCTGGTAAAGAATGGCATCAAATCAGTAGAAAGATGTGACATATGATTGGAAGATGTTGAATCCTTGTGGGTTGAGTTACGAAACTGCAAGGGTAAAAGGATGTTGGTGGCAGTTATATACAGGCCTCCCAACAGTGGCTGGGAGGTGAACCACAGGTTACAACAGGAAATAGAAAAGGCGAGTCAAAAGGGCAATGTTATGGTAGTCATGGGAGATTTTAACATGCAGGTTGATTGGGAAAATCAGGTTGGTAATGGATCTCAAGAGAGAGAGTTTGTTGAATGCCTAAGAGATGGCTTTTTAGAGCAGTTTATCATTGAGCTTACTCAGGGATCAGTTATACTGGATTAGGTGTTATGTAATGAACTAGAAGCAATAGGAAGCTTAAGGTAAAAGAGCCCTTAAAAGCCGGTGATCACAATACGATTGTGTTCAACTTGAAATTTGATAGCGAGAAAGTAAAGTCTGATGTAGCAGTATTTCAGTGGAGTAAGGGAAATTACAATCGTATGAGAGAGGAGTTGGAAGGAGCAGCTGGCAGGGATGATAGCAGAGCAGCAATGGGATGTGTTTCTAGGGAAAAAATGAGGGAGGTGCAGAACATGTGCATTCCAAAAATGAATAAATACTCAAATGGTAAAATAGTAGAACCGTGGTTGACAGGGAAGTAATGTAAAAACAAAAGAGAAGGCATACAACAAAGCAAAAATTAGTGGGAAGATAGAGGATTGGGAAGCTTTTAAAAACCTACAGAGCAACTAAAAGAATCATTAGGAGGGAAAAGATGAAATATGAAAGCAAGCTGGCAAATTATATCAAAGTGGATAGGAGAAGCCTTTTCAAGTACGTAAAAAATAAAAGAGAGATGAGAGTGGATATAGGACCACTAGAAAATGAGGCAGGAGAAATAATAACAGGGGACAAGGAGATGGCGGATGAACTAAATGAGTATTTTGCATCAGTCTTCACTGGGGAAGACACGAGCAGTGTGCCAGGTGTTGAAAGGTGGGAAGGAAGAGAAGTGGCTGCGGTTACTGTTACAAGGGAGAAGGTGCTCAAAAAGCTGAAAGACCTAAGGGTACATAAGTCATCCAGACTGCACCCTAGGGTTCTTAAAGAGATAGAATTAGAGATTGTGGCGGCATTAGAAATGATCTTTCAAAAATCATTGGATGCTGACATGGTGCCAGAGGACCGGAAAGTTGCAAATGTCACTCCACTCTTTAAGAAAGGAGGAAGGCAGCAGAAAGGAAATTATAAACCAGTTAGCCTGACCCCTCAATGGCTGGGAAGATGTTGGAGTCAATTGTTAAGGATGAGGTTATGAAATATTTGGTGGCACAAAACAAGATAGGACAAAGTCAGAATGGTTTCCTCCAGGGAAAATCCTGCCTGACGATCCTGTTGGAATTCTTCGAGGAGATTCCAAGTAGGATAGATAAAGGGGATGCAGTGGATATTGTATATTTGAACTATCAGAAGGCCTTTGACAAGGTGCCACACATGAGGCTGCTTACTAAGTTAGGAGCCCATGGTATTACATCAAAGTTAGAGCATTGGCTGATTGGTAGGAGGCAGCGACTGGGAATAAAAGGACCCTTTTCTGGTTGGCGCTCGTGGTGTTCTGCCGGAGTCAGAGTCAGGGAACACTTTTTATGCTGTATGTCAATGATTTAGATGATGGAATAGATGGATTTGTTGTCAAGTTTGCAGATGATAGAACAATTGATGGAAGGTCAGGTAGTATTGAGGAAACAGGTAGGATGCAGAAGGACTGAGACAGATTAGGAGAATGGGCAAGAAAGTAGCAAATGAAACACAATGTTGGAAAATGCATTGTCATGCACTTTGGTAGCAGAAATTAATTTTAAAAATCTATTTTCTAAACAGGGAGATACTCCAAAATGCAAAGGGACTTGGGAGTTCTTGTGAAGAACATCCTAAAGGTTAACTTGCAGGTTGAGTCAGTGGTGAGGAAGGCAAATGCAAAGTTGTGGCGACCCACTTCCCAGCGCACTCGAACCGGCTCACAAAGTGGTATGCGCCGGCAGGGAGGCCGGTCCCAAAGAGGGCGCCAAGCCTGCTACACCAGCAAGGGGAAAAGCCCGCGCGTGGGACGGGACTGTGAATACGCGCCCCCTACAGCATTCCCACCCGGGGAGGGCAGGATCAGGAAGGCTTTAAAGCGAGGCCGCGAAGTTTGAATAAACCTCTTTGCAACTGCAGCTCACCGACTACGTGATGTTATTACAGCGCTGCGTGTAGCCCACCACTACAATGTTAGCATTCATTTGAAGAGGTCTAGAATACAAGAGCAGGGCTGTGATGCTGAGGCTTTCTAAGGCACTGGTGAGGCCTCACCTTGAGTATTGTGAACAGTTTTGGGCCCCTCATCTTAGAAAAGATGTGCATTGGAGAGGGTCCGGAGGGGGTCACAAGGACGATTCCGGGAATGAAAGGGTTATCAAATGAGGAACGTTTGACAGCTCTGGCTCTGTACTTGCTGGAATTTAGAAGGATGAGGAGGATTTCACTGAAACCTTTCAAATGTTGAAAGGCCTAGACAGAGTAGATGTGGCAAGGGTGTTTCCCCTGGTGGGAGAGTCTAGGACAAGAGAGCACAGCCTCAGAATAGAGGGGCATCCGTTCAAAACAGAGATGCAGAGAAATTTCTTTAGCCAGCGGGTGGTGAATTTATGGAATTTGTTGTCATGTGCAGCTATGGAGGCCAGGTAATTGGGTGTATTTAAGGCAGAGATTGATAGGTTCTTGATTGGACATGACATAAAGGGTTACGGGGAGAAGTCTGGGAACTGAGGTTGAGGAGAGAAAGAAAAAATCAGCCATAATTGAATAGGGGAACAGACTCAATAGGCTAAATGGCCTATTTCTGCTCCTATGTCTTATGGTCTTATTATGGACACCCTTTCAGGGTGACGCTTATGTGTGTCAAGTGAGTGTGCTGCCAGCATCATCTATTGATGAGAAGGCAAAGAGTGAGAAACCGTGCTGGAGGCTGACATCGGCAACAGGATCCAAACTTGCGGGACACGAAGGGTGTCACTTTGCTTCAGTGGGTGATGTTACACCTGCGACTTTGTCCTGGCTAAAGTGGCCAGACCTCTGCTCAGAGCAGATTTCCTCTGTGCCCAAGGACTGTTAGTCACTCTTAAGAACTTCCAGCTTGTGATGTCAAGGACTTTGTTACTCCCCCAGTAAGGTTCCCACAACGACTCTGTCACACGCCTACACCACTACATGTGAGTTTACTCGACTGCTAGGTGAATTCCCAAACCTCAGCAAGCCCACATTCTCCACGACAGTCCCAAAACAGGGAGTCGAACACCACATTCCCACAGGTGGCCCACCAGTCCATGAATGTGCATGTACACTGTGCCCAGTAAAGCTGGCAACTGTGAAGGATGAGTTCACCAACATGGAGAGACTTGTCATTGTACACCGGTCGAAAAGCCCCTGGGCTTCACCCCTCCATATGGTCCCCAAGTCCAATGATGTTTGCTGCCCATGTGGCAATTAATGATACCTTAACCAGGTCATGCCACCAATCATTAACCAGTCCTGCACATCCAAGACTTTTTGGCATGTTTAAACGGAAAGTTTTTTTCTTCCAAAGTCAATTTACCATCAGTCAATTCGCCTGCGTGCTCGGAGGACATTCCTCAAAGACTGTGATAACCCCGTTTGGCCTTTTGAGTTTCTGCACAGGCCATTTGGGCTGAAAAATGCATTGCAGACTTTCCAAAGACTGATGGACTCTGAATTAAAATACTTAGACTTTCTCTTTGTTTAGCTGGATGACATACTTGTCACCAGTGCATCCAAATCCAAACACACATCTCATCTCTGCACACATTTTGAATGCTTAATCCCACATGGGTTGATTATTAACCCAGTTAAATGCCAGTTTGGGTTGTCAACCATTGACTTTCTCAGCCATTGCACCTCCGCAGGAGGGGTGCAACCCCTCCCATCAAAGGTAACCACTGTTGTGGATTTCCTACCATCCCACACTACTAAAAAACTACAGGAGTTTTTAGGTATGGTGAATTTCTATCACGACTTCATTTGATGAGCTGCTGAACTTACATCTGCCCTGTATAGTGTGCTTAAAGGAAATACCCCGAATCACATGCTTCGCTGGTCAGCGGACATGATACCAAACAAGATCTTTCCAACAGGACGCTACTGGCACATCCACTCCCCAATGTGCCTGTACACATTGCTGCTGATGCTTCAGACTATGCTGTGGGTGCTGTGCATGAACAGCTGGTCGGAGGCGTGTGACAGCTGCTCACCTTCCTTAGCCAGCAGCTCCGTCTCCCCGAAAGGAAGCACAGCACGTTTGACCATGATTCTCGATCTCTATCTGGCTCTCCGCCATTTTTGTTTTCTTCTAGAGATCGTCATTCACAGCGTTCATTGACCACAAACCCTTTGTACACGCGATGGCTAAAATACCTACCGCGTTTGTTTTTGTCCGCCATGATCCACACTAACATCCCCTTAGGCCCGTTCCTTGTTTTGGAATGGAGAGAAAAGACTTAGTGTGCTTTGGTAGATCACCTTGAAGTGGCCCACCAAAACCTGGAGGATTCCACTACCATGCCCCTGCTGTCACAACATAATAATGAGACTGTCAATACACCACTGGACGAGCCAGAGACACCTGCTGTTCCTGTGGAACATGGGACCCGAGCCGGGCAGCTCGTCTGAGCTCCGGACAATGCCAGTTTTAGTGAATTCTGGGTGGGGGGGCTGTGTAGAGTGATGTAAAAGGACATAATGTAATTGGTGGAAAAGTACATAATTCACAACCACAACATTGAGTTGGGGTACACTTTAGGAAGCTAGTCTGACGTAATTATATATTACATGAAGTTCGGTTATCATGTTTTTGGTGTTCAGTGTTTGGAGAATAATAAATGAATTGTTAGTTTTTCTTAAACATAAAATGCTTCACACTGTTTTATTTGCAAAAACCCACACCCTTACCCGTGTCTGACAACAGTTATCCAGATTTTCAGTAGCACTCTAGGTGATGTCTACCAAACAGACACAAAGTGAGAATCGAATAGTTAACTCCCACAATGGGATCTTGGCAACTGAATGTGAAAAGCAGGTGAGCTGGGTACAACAACACACACAAAATGCTGGTGGAACACAGCAGGCCAGGCAGCATCTGTCGACGTTTTGGGCCAAGACCCTTCATCAGGACTGGGTACAACCTGCATTTCACATTTACTTTCATCGCGAGTGTGAATAGGATTCCCTAGAAAACCAGCAATCTGGTTCGTCCTGCAAGTATGTCCAAAAGAGACTCGCCACCAAGATCTTCCTTCTGCCTTCACACTGCCCCTACCCCCTCCTGAGTTTTGGACTTCTACTCCTGCTGCTCAAACATGTCAGTCAATGGCCCGGTGGTGGGGCAGCAGATAATGGCCCTCGCTGGAGAATACGAACACCGGAATCTCATCTCAAAGTCCTTGATGGCAATCATTTTGTGTCTCTTGGTTGTGTCACAGTGACTGTTAAACCACTGGATCCAGAAGCCTTAGATCAAGCACCCATTTAGAATGGCAGGTAGGCCGTGCAGAGGAAGAGCGTCTTGTGAACTGGTTTGAAATAAACAAGAGCCTATGTGTGCATGTGGCTATGCACTGAGGCCAAATTCATTCTAGATGATAGTCACTACATCCAAATCAGAAGTTAGTGTGTTGTCGGGCAGACTGTAGAAGTGTGCATGCCCCTTTAAATTTACAAGCTTCAGTGAATGGGGAGCTATGAAAACATGCTTCCTTGTGACTAGGCCACAACTTGTTTGTAGCACAGAGAAACAGTGGCACAGTTTTTCCTGGCAATACTCTAAACAAGCAATACATAATGAATGCCGTCACTCCCTATTCTACACATGAGCTATCCGAGATGCCAAACAAAGATCGTGTCGAGATGAATTCTGAGCCATACCACTCCCATGTAATGGCCAAGGTTTTGTCTCTTCTGCAGAACAATGTCGATTTTCAATTGGCTTGTACTTAAAAATAGGTTGGCAGGGTGGAGATGCTTCTCTACCAAAGGAGGTGTTAGACACTCCTTCCCTCCGCTAACCCGCAGGTCTCCCATGGGCAAGGTGTAGCAGCTGCTTACGGCCCCCTCCCCCCATTAAGGGTCACACAGGAGCAGGTGGTGGGTGGTCGTACGAGCAGATGGTGCATAACAAATCCTGATTATGTGACAATCTCTGAAGAGTATTGATAATGGCTGGGGTCATCCGTCTTGTAAAGACACTGCCCAGAAGAAGGCAATGGCAAACCACTTCTGCAGAAACATTTGCCAAGAACACTCATGGTCATAGAAAGACGATGATTGCCTCCCTCATCCTGGACTATTTCAGAGGAAGTTGATGGGTCTGGGGTCGTACACACAGAGGTAAGGATGGCAAATTGTGTCTTCTGACGGCCATTAGTGAACCAGGTTGAGATTTTAGACCATAGACCATAAGATATAGAAGCAAAACTAGGCCATTTGGTCCATCAAGTCTGCTCTACCATTTCATCATGGCTGATCAAATTTTCCCCTCAGCCCCATTCTCCTGTCTAATCCCCGTATCCCTTTATGTCCTGACCAATCAAGAATTTATCAGCCTCTGCCTTAAACCACCCCAACCACAAACTGCTCCAATTGCTACCATCCAGGAAACAATACTGCAGCATAAAAGCCTAGACCAACAGGCTCCAGGACAGCTTCTTCCTCCAGGCCACCAAACTGATTAATTCACGCTGATATAATTGTATTTCTATGCTACATTGACTGTCTCATTGTATATCTCTTACTGAACATACTACTTATTACAAATTACTATAATTTGCAAACTGCACATTCAGACAGAGACGTAACATAAAGATTTTTACTCCTCATGTATGTGAAGGATGTGAGTAATAAAGTCAATTCAATTCAATAAATAAACATATATAAAAACTTGGCATCCACAGCTAAAAATGTTTGTAGCTAAAAATTCCACAGATTCCACTACTCTCTGACTGAAGAAATCCCTCCTAAAAGATCACCCCTTTGTTGCGAGGCTGTGTGCTCTGATCTTAGCCTTTGCCATGATAGGAGACATCCTTTCCACTCTATAAAAGGCCCTTCACCATTTGATAGGTTTCAATGAGGTCACCATTCATTCTTCTGAATTCTAGTGAATACAGGCCCAGAGCCATCAAATGCTTTTCATATGACAAGCTATTCAATCCTGGAATCATTTTGGTGAATCTCCGTTGAATCCTCTCCAATTTCAGAACATCCTTTCTAACATAAGGAGCTTGAAACTGCTCACAACTCTCCAAGTGCCTTATAAAATGTCAACATTACATCCTTACCTTTATATTGCTGAAATGACTGCTAACATTGCATTTGCTTTTCTCACCACCAATTCAACCTGCAAATTAACCTTTAGGGAAATTTGTATGATGCCTCCCAAATCCCTTTGCACTTCAGATTTTTGTATTTTCTCTCCACTTAGAAAACAGTCAACCCTTTAATTTCTTCTACCAAAGTGCATGACCATAAACTTCCCCACATCGTATTTCATCTGCCATTTCTGTGCCCATTCTCCTAAACTGTCTAAGTCCTTCTGTGTCCTCTCTATTTCCTCAAAATACCTGCCCCCCCACCTATCTTCATATCACCTGCAAACTTTGTAACAAAGCCATCAATTCCATCATCCAAATCATTGACATATAATGTAAAAATAATCGGTCCCACCACAGACCCCTATAGAACAGCACTAGTCACCGGTAGCCAACCAGAAAAGACTCCCTTTATTCCCACTCTCTGCCTCCTGCCAATCAGCAACTTTATCCATGCTAGAATCTTTCCTGTAATATCATTCACTCATAGCTTGTTAAGCAGCCTCATGTGTGGCACCTTGTCAAAGTCCTTCTGAAAATCCAAGTACACAACATCAACAGATTCTTCTTTGTCGATCCTGCTTGTTATTTCTTCAAAGAATTCCAACAGATTTGTCAGGCAACATTTTCCCTTGAGGAAACCATGCTGACTTTGGCCTATTTTATCATGTGCCTCCAAGTACCTTGAGATCTCATCCTTAACAATTGACTCCAACATCTTTCCAACCACTGAGGTCAGAATATCTGACCTATAATTTACTTTCTTCTGACTCTTTCCCTTCTTGAAGAGTGGGTGATATTTGCTATTTTCCATTCTTATAGACCCATTCCAGAATCTAGTGATTCTTGAAAGATCATTAATAATCCCTACATGATTTCTTCAGCCACCTCTTTCAGAACTCTGGGGTGTATACCACCTGGTGCAGGTAACTTTTCTACTTTCAGACCTTTCAGTTTCCCAAGAACCTTCTCTCTAGTTATGGTAACTTCACATACTTCATGACCCCTGACATTTGGAACTTCCATCATGCTGCTAGTGTCTTTCACAGTGAAGACTGGCACAAAATACTTAATCAGTTCATCTGCTATTTCTTTGTCCCCCATTACTACCTCTCCAGCATCTTTTTCAGCAGTCCGTCACCCATACTCATCTCTCTTTTACACTTTATGTATCTAAAGAAACTTTTGATATCCTCTTTTATATTATTGGCTAGCTTACTTTGGTATCCCATTTTTACCTTCTTAATGACTTTCTTAGTTGCCTTCTGTGAGTTTTTAAAAGCTTCCCAATCCTCTAACATCCCACTAATTTTTGCTCTATTATATGTCCTCTCTTTGGCTTTTATGTTGGCTTTGACTTCTCTTGTTAGCCACAGTTGTGTCATCTTTCCTTTAGAATACTTATTCCTCTTTGGGGTGTATATCCCTGTACCTTCTGCAATTCTTCCAGAATTGCTGCTCTGCCATCATCCCTGCCAGTGTTCTTTTCCAATCAATTCTGGCCAACTCCTCTCTCATGCCTCTGTTAGTCCCTTTACTCCACTGTAATACTGATACATCTGACTTTAGCTTCTCCTTCTCAAATTGCAGGATGAATTCGATCGTATAATAATCACTGTCCCCTACGGGTTCTTTTATCTTAAGATCTCTAATCAATTCTGGTTCATTGCACAATACCCAATCCAGAATAACTGATTTTCTAGTTGGTTCAAACACAAGCTGCTCTAAAAAGTTACCTAGCAGACGTTCTAGAAATTCCCCCTTCTGGAATCCAGCACCATCCTGATTTTCCCAATTTACCTGGATATTGAAGTCCCCCATGACTTTTATAACAGTGCCCTTTTGGCATGCATTTTCTATCTTCCTTTGTAATTTGTAGGCAACATCCTTACTATTGTTTGAGGGTCTATACAACTCCCATCAGGGTCTTTTTACCTTTGCGGTTCCTTAGCTCTATCCACAGTGATTCAACAACTTCTGGCCCTATGCCACCTCTTTCGAATAATTTGATTCCAATTTTTACTAACAGGGCAACACTGTCCTCTCTGCCTTCCTGCCTAATCTTCTGATACAATGTGTATCCTTGGACGTTAAGCTCCATTAAGCATTAGTGAACCATGTGGAGATTTTATGCCAATCCAATAGTTTTGCCATCATTATTGCCAGGTCTAGTTTTCATTTCCCTTCCATTAACCTTTCTCAGCACACAATCCATGTGCACCTTAATCCAAATAATTCTCTCAAAGAAAAGAGGCAGGATGATTTTCATTTCATAAACAGCTGGATCTTTCCCACTTCCAGGCTACCAAAACGTGCTTTATTAGTAACCAAAATGGTATTATTTTGAAGTCAGACACTGCAGCAATATGAGCCTAATTAGATGGCTCCTTGAATGAACTGCTGCCAGCAAGCTGGATCAAATACCTTGCTTCAAAGTCGTATAATTTGAATATTTCAAGATTAAGAAACATTATTCAAATTTCAAAGGTTGGTACATTATTTTCACTGAGCTGCTGTTATTGGTGATGTCTCTGTTTATTTCACCTGCCTGCTGTTGGTGGCAATGTTCCTGTATGATTCGCAGTCTATGGTTATCCACCCTGTAACATCAGTAGCCGAAGAACGGCACAGAAAGCAAAGAAAAGGAAATAAATGTCAGTGGTCACAAGTCTCTGCTGATGAACATGGGGCAGCTTCCCTCTAATCAGGGCGTTGGCTAATGTTACACATCAAGCTTCTCCTTTTCGGTGTTTGGAAGACTGTCCAAGTCTCCAAGCTGTCTATCAAACACCAAGAAGCTTATCTATAGATCTGCACAGAGCAGGCGAAAGCAGCAACTGAGAGCAGAAATGAAACTCAAACATGAGATGCTGAAAGTCCAGGACAAAACACAAGGCAGCGTTTGTGAAACTGGTCATCTGAATATCACATGCTTCCTGTATTTCACCATCCAATCCTTATTCTTCCAAACACCCTGCAGGACTTTCCATTTCACCAACTACTAACAATTCCTCACAACAAATATTTTGGGCCACACACCAAAGATATTCTGACTGACACCTCACTCACATTCACAAAATACTTGTTCAGACTACTCTGGAGAATAAAATATTGAGTTGCTCCAAATCATGTTAATGTGGAGTAAATCAATTCAGTGCACATTTCTGAATGCCTTAGCACCCACTGGTGAAATTGTCTTTGTCTTCTAACAGGATTGCTGTCTTCACAAGCACCATCTGTAGCTCCCCCAGTGATGTAACCCCTGGAATTTGTCATCAGTAATATCTTCTCCCATGTTAGTATGAAAAACATAAACTAATATTCACTGGCAGAATGCCCAACTGTTACAACTTGCCCAGAAGACCACCGGTTAACAGCCTGTGTTCGTAGCAACACTGCTACACCCACTTAATAAGTGCACTCATAGCTCTCTTCAATATGTTGTTCATTCAGAGATGCTCCTCTGTCCAACTCTGTTTTAACACTTGTCGCCTTCCTGTCAGCTTAAACCAGTCTGGCCATGCTCCTCTGACTTCTCTCACAAACAAAGCATTTTCCCCCCACAGAACTGCCACTTGCTGGATGACTTTTCTGTCTCTCGCACTATCCTTTGTAAACTTTAGAAACTGTTGTGTGTGAAAATCCCAGGAGATCAGCAGTTTCTGAGATACTCAAACCACCCTGTCTGTCTCCAACAATCACTCCACAGTCAAAGATCACATTTCTTCCCCTTTCTGATATTTGGCCTGAACCATAACTGAACATCTTAACCACGTCTGCATGGAGCTGCTGCCCCGTGCTTGGATGATTAGATATTTGCATTACAAACAAGAGTACAAGTGGTCACTGAGTGGACATCTCAGCAGATATGAGCAGCTACATCAACAAGAAACCTCACCCATCCAGACTTCTCAAAGAGAAGCAATAGGTACATAGGCTACACTTGCACAAGTCAAGCTGCACTGGGACGTGTGTCATCATAGAAGCTCAGATACAAGCAGGGACAGGCTGCTCTCACTGTTTAAGTCAAGGTGGGATGAATAATCACTTTCCAGGGCCTGAGAAACTCATTGCTAAACCTAGCTTTCTAGCACAGCTGCATGACCTGTCCAAAATTAGACAAATGCAGGACGACGGGATTATCACAAACAGAAAATCTGCAGATGCTGGAAATCTGAGCCACACACACAAAGTGCTGGAGGAAGTCAGCAGGCCAGATAGCATCTATGGAAAAGAGTAAACCGTTGACGTTTCGGGCCGAGACCCTTCAGCAGGACTGGAGAAAGAAAGATGAGGAGTGGAGTTAGAAGGTGGGGGAGGAGAGGAAGAAACACAAGGTGATAGGTGAAACCGGAGGTGGTGTGGGGGAACAGGTGAAGCTGAGGAGTTGATTAGTGAAAGAGATACAGGGCTGGAAAAGGGGGATCTAAAAGGAGAGGACCGAAGGCCACGGAAGAAAGAAAAAGGGAGAGGAGAACCAAAGAGAGGAGATGGGCAGGTAAGGAGATAAGGTGAGAGAAAGAAAAAGAAATGGGAATAAAGAAAGAGTGGAGCCATTACCAGAAGTTCGAGAAATGGATGTTCATGCCATCAGGTTGGAGGCTACTCAGACGGAATATAAGGCGTTGTTCCTTTAACCTGAGTGTGGCCTCTTCACGATAGTAGAGGATAGACATGGCAGAATGGGAATGGGAAGTGGAATTAAAATGATGGAAGAATCCCACTTTTTCTGGTGGACAAAGTATAAGTGCTCGGTGAAGCAGTCTCCCAATCTACATTGGGTCTCACAATAGGGCCATGTTACTTTGCACTCCAAACATGGTAAGAGGTTGGGATGTTAGAGAGTGTCTCTACCTCTGCATTGAAAATGTTCAGAAACCCACCGTCCACCACTCAATGAGAAAAAGCATTCGAAAAACTCATGGCTCTCTGAGAGAAAGAATATCTCCTTGCCTCTGTCTTAAATAAAGACCTTCTACTTTTAAGTAGTGACCCTTATTTTTGTATTTCTCACAATTGCTCCACAAGGTGAGACACATTAGGATCTATTGTTTCAGTCAATGTTTCCTGTTCAATCTCCAATTTCCTAAATTCCTACAATCCTATCCTGTCTAATCTTTTCCTCTTCAGACCAACTACTCAAGCCAGATGTTACTCTAATAAATCGCCTCTTTTTGATTTTATTATAATTTGTTAATTGTCCTATTGCCTTACTAAAGCTTCAGCAATTTTCCTTCCACTAATGTCAGGCTATTTGATCTGTACTTCCCCATATTTTATCTGTTGGTCTCTCCCTCTCTCTTTGTCTCTAATTTCTTAACAATTAGGTTATATTTGATAGCTTCCCAAATGCTCCGAAAAATATGGAATGACAACCATCACGTTCATTAACTCTATTGCTACCACATGCAAAACCCTGGGATTCAGGAATGCATTTCTGTAGACAGGGTTTCAGTATTTCCAGTAGATTTGCAGTCCAGAAAGGCTCCTACAAGTGGATGACAATGGATACAACTCTACTGTTTGAGAAATGAGAGAGAGCGAAAATGAGGACCAGATACGCTAAGGATACTGGACTCTGTAGTAACATGGCACTTTGAAAATAAGATTAGATTAGGAGTGATAAACAAATTTAGCAAATACATTTTTTTTGCAATAACGTTCTGAATAGTGAAGTGCAAACCAGCTCTGGAGGCTATTTGGACATCCAAAAAGCCTTCTATAAAGTGCCAGGCAACAGCTGAGTAGAAATTGAGTGGTTAACAATGAAAACCTAGATTAAGAATAATTAATTATCAGGTTTAGGAGGCTGTGGTTGCTGAGGTGCCCGGGGATAGTGCTGTAGAGCTAAAGTTCAGAATCAACATCATTGATTCCAATGAGGGTATCAAGTTGAAGTTTTATCTATGTTTATTGAGATTAAAAGGTAGGTGGCAGTGGGGGCTGTGAGGAGATTGATGTGCAAGGGATTTGCAAGGCAAGAGCAGGAGAGGTAGCAATGGGGGACAAGGAAATGGTGGATGAACTGAATAAGTATTTTGCATCAGCCTTCACTGTGGTAAGACTAGCAGTATAGTGGAAGTTCCAGCTGTCAAGGGTCATATAGTGTGTAGAGAAGGTTCTTGGGAAGTTGAAAGATCTGAAGGTCTTAAGGTAGATACATCAACTAGACCAGAGGTCATTAGCAATGATCTTTCAAAAATCACTAAGTTCTGAAATGGTTCCGGAAGTTTCCCAATCTCCAAAGCCAACTTTTTCTTCTATTTCCCCTTTACTTTATTTAGAAATAGGACTCTGAACTAAACCACATTTTATATAAAACTCTGATCATTCTTCCCTATAACATGTAGAAAACCATTTAGTACAATCCTTGAATTCATCCCCTTTATTATTACTTCCAATTTGATTTACCTGTTCTATTTGCAAATTCAAGTCCTCTGTAGCTAATGATAGTACCCTAGTTAAATTTGACACTAAATTTCTCATTTCGTTCTGCCCTACATCACCACTTTTGTTTGAGGGATCTAAAGGGGATCCACTAATGGTTTCTACCAAAAGACCTTAAGGCCCTAAAACACAGGATCAGATTTAGGCCATTTGACCCATCGAGCCTGGTCCATCATGGCCGATCCTTTTTTCCCCTCCTCAGCCCCACTCCCCAGTCTTCTCCCCGTAACCTTTGATGCTATGGCCAGTCAAGAACCTATCAATATTTGCCTTAAATGCACCCAACAACTGACCTCCACAACTGCCTGTGGTAACAAATTCCATAAATTCACTACCCTTTGGAGAAAGAAATTTCTCCGCATCCTGAGGCTGTGAGCTCTTGTCTGAGACTCTCCACCGGGGAAACATCCTTTACACATCTACTCTGTCTAGGCCTTTCAACATTTGAAAGGTTTCAGTGAGTCCCAACTTCATCCTTCTCAATTCCATCAAGTACAGACCTAGAGCCATCAAACACTCCTCATATGATAACCATTTCATTCCTGGAATCATCCTTGTGAACCTCCTCTGGACCCTCTCCAATGCCAGCATATCTTTTCTTAGATGAGGGTCCTAAAACTCCTTTGACTGCACACTATCCTGAGTCCCTTCACTCCATTCCCATGCCCCTCCCCAACAGCTCAAACAAACCTGCCCATGAGAATATTGATTTCCCTGGGTTCAGGTGTAACCTGTCGCTTTTGTACAGGTCATACCTTCCCCAGAAGAGATCCCAATGATCCAATAACCTGAAACCTTGTCCCCTTCACCAGCTTCTCAGTGACACATTAATCTACTAATTGCCCTGTTTCTACCGTCACTAGCATGTGGCTCAGGTAGAAATCCAGAAGTTACTACCTCGGAGCTCCTGCTTCTCAGCTTTCTGCTTAGCTCTCTAAATCTTCTCTTCAGGACCTTTCCTTGCCACGTCATTGGTAGCAATATGTCCCAAGACATCTGGCTGCTCCCCTTGCTCTTCACCATTTCTTACCTCAGTGCTAACCAACTGTACTTGAATTTCCAAGCTAAGATCCTTTATAAGACCATAAGGAGAGAAATTAGGCTATTTGGCCCATCGAGTCTGCTCCGAGTAGTTTATATTCAACTTTTACCCCATGCATTATTATCAGGGATACCCCTACTTTTCCACTTTGCCGACCTTTTCCAAACTTTAAGCCTTTGCTTCACACAAACATATCTATCTCTGGCATGCTAAGATTCTCTTTTTAACAATGACTTTTCAATCGTAGTAAGGCATGGTAGATAATACTTGAAATACTGTATGTAACTGCAAAGTGAGATCACCCTTGCATTTGCAAAGGTACCTCAACTCATTGGCTACTGGCTCTGCTAATGACGTCGTACTCCTCATCAATCGCTTTGCATGGCTGCAGAATTTCTGAGGTACAATGCCTCTGTAAGATTCATCATTATGTCATTATGGAGTACGACCACAGCAAGCTGTCACAAGCTGTAGTGTTCTCAGACACGGGTCAGAATGATTTTATTGGGCCCTTCTTTCACTGATCCACTGAAGGCAATCGGAGAACTGGACAATTTCGTAAGGATGAGATTCTGCCCTCTCACTGCACATGATAATAGGGTTCAGGCATCAATAGCATCCACCTTTTGCCTTGAAGTGACAGGTGCACCCACGTCCAATACCTTCGGCTGACTGATTGAGGAAGTGTACGTACAGATGAATAAAGGTACAGGCAAAAACCATATGGTGTGCTTGCCAAGGCACTGAGTCAGAAAAATATACGTTGCAGATTTATAAAACTATTTCGGCTCTGTCTGAAACAATGCATTCAATTATAGGAAGGATATAAGGCTTTGGAAAGGAGACAAGAGTAGTTTACCAGGATGCTGCATGGATTAGGAGGCATACTTTATAAGGTTGAGTGGTTTTCTCTGCAGCAGTGGAGTTTGAGGGGACATCTGACAAAAGTTTATGGAATTATGAGAGGTATAGGTATATATCTGGTATCTTTTTCCCAGAGTTGAAATGTCTAATACTAGAAGGCATCTATTTAAAGTGCTAGAAGTGAGTTTAAAGGAGACTTGCGGGGCAAGATTTTTACACAGACAGAGGTGGGTGCCTGGCATGCATTGACTACAGTGCTGGTGGAGAAGGGTATGATAGAAGCATTTAAGAGGATTTGAGACAGGCATGAAAGTGCAGAGAATGGAAGGATATGGGCATCATGTAGACAGAAGAGATTAGTTTAGTCAGGCATTTAATTACTAGATGAATTAATTCAGTACGACATTGTAGGCTAAAGGGCATTCTCCTGTGTGGTAAAGTTCCAATCTACTCCCATTTGCTGCAAAAAAGAACAACTATTTTAATGCAACAAATTACAGCTCCTCCCCGTAGTTTACAAATGCCTGACATACCAAATGTACAACTCGTGCACGGGCACCTGGAAGACTGGTGATCAGATCTGCCAGCAGCTGTGGGAACTCAGTTCAAAGGTGTATTTCCAACTTGCAAACAGTCTAGGTTACAAACAGTTCGCAGTAATGAAACCCTGCCTTAACTGGGGAATGGTCTGTATCAAACAGTTCACAGTAATGAAGCCCTGTCTTAACCAGGGAATGGTCTGTATCAAACAGTTCACAGTACGGTAATGAAGCCCTGTCTTAACCGGGGAATGGTCTGTAGCAAACAGTTCGCAGTACAGTAATGAAGCCCTGTCTTAACCGGGGAATGGTCTGTATCAAACAGTTCGCAGTACAGTAATGAAACCCTGCCTTAACCGGGGAATGGTCTGTATCAAACAGTTCGCAGTACAGTAATGAAACCCTGCCTTAACCGGGGAATGGTTTGTATCAAACAGTTCGCAGTACAGTAATGAAACTCTGCCTTAACCAGGGAATGGTCCGTATTTGGCTGCAGAAGAAAATGACCAAAACCAGGAGAATAAAATGAATATGCACTTCTCAGCTTCTGTGATTTGGAGATGTGTCCCACCGTGTCCCAGTGGTTGCAGACTGTCTGCTTTCTTCTCCTAGGACACACAATAGAACACCCTTACTGACTGGAGGGATCAAAAGATGTGTCTGCACACAATGGAAGCAAGCTTGAGCACACTAGCCAGGGCAAACGCTACAAACCAAGGGTTGCAAGAAACTTCAGATGTCCTGAGACAGAATGGGACAACCAAAAGGACAGTCCTAAGATTGGGCAGACTACAGTGTGCGCATCTGAACTCAGCTAAGGCCAGCAGACAGACTGCAGAAAAGGGTGTCTGCAGCAAAGTCCTACATATAACAAGAAGCTTCTGTCCTGAGGAACTGCCCGTCTGTTGGTTCAGGCTGTTCCAGCAGAGGCTAAAAGCTGCTGGGTTTTGTTGGCAATGGCCACTGGGAGGCGCAGTGGAGTGGATCAGTGCTGAGCTGGAACTGAGATTCTCCTGACTGCACCAGCTCTCATGCACATTCCTGGTCTGACAGCTCCCACCCTGTCCTACAAGATCCTCCTGAACACCTCCCGGTCAACTACCACTCTGGGTCAACTCAACAATGACAGAGCCAAGACTGTGGCTCTCCTTTCTTTCCTGCACAACTGTAGCCATCAGTGCAAGCATATCCCCTTGCAAAATCCCCTCTGATCTAATCTGTTCTGCAGCGAGGAGGTCACGGTTCTCTAAGAAGACAGGGAAGCCTGCTGTAACCAGGGCTACCTCACCTCCTGGTGTCTGGACGACTCCCAGGGACAGTAGCTATGTCTCAGGGATCCCTACTCTGTTTCTGTGCAATAATACTACAGAGAAAACTAATACACTTCAGGCAATCCTGCAGCAAGGTTTATCCACAAATTAAATCCCAGCTTCAAGCATAACTATAGATTGTAAATGCTAGCTTCTCTGTATCCATAAGTGGATCATTTGCTCCTTGTGACGAGGAAATCTGCAGATGCTGGAATTTCAAGCAACACACACAAAATGCTGGTGGAACGCAGCAGGCCAGGCAGCATCTATAGGGAGAAGCGCAGTCGACGTTTCAGGCCGAGACCCTTCGTCAGGACCCCAGTCTTGGCCCGGAACGTCGACTGTGCTTCTTCCTACAGTTGCTGCCTGGCCTGCTGCGTTCCACTAGCATTCTGTTTGTGTTGCTATCCCTAGGTGATCATTAGCTCCTTGTGTCAGTGATTGCTGAAACTAATTGTCCAGCCTGGCTGATGTGTCTGGGCACATTCACAGGGGACAAGTTTTCAATGGAGGCTGAAATCATCCATAATGCCTGAGATTTCAGGATTCTGGTCACCATCGCCTGCAACATATTCAATCTGAAACATCGTTTTTGGTTTCACCTGAGCATTTCCAGCATTTTAGACCACAACACCATAAGAAATTGGAGCAGAATTAGGCTATTTGGCCCATCAAGTCTGCTCTGATATTTCATCATGGCTGATTCATTTTTCCTCTCATCCCCAATCTCCTGACTTCTCCCTGTATCCCTTCATGCCCTGACCAATCAAGAGCCTATCAACCTCTGCCTTAAATATACCTAAAGACTTGGTCTCCACAGCTGCCTGTGGCAATGAATTCCACATATCTATCATTCTCTGGCTAAAGAAATTCCTCCTCATCTCTGTTCTAAAAGGATGCCCCTCTATTCTGAAGATGGGTCCTCTGGTCTTAGACTCTCCCACCTTAGGAAACATTCTCTCCACATCCACTCCGTCAAGGCCTGTCACCAATTGATAGGTTTCAATGAAGTCACACCTCATTCTCCTGAATTCCAGTGAATACAGGCCCAGAGCCATCAAGCACTCTCCATATGAGAAGCCATTCAACCCTGGAATCATCTTTGTGAATCTCCTTTGAACCCTGTCCAGTTTCAGCACATCCTTTAGGGATTCCCTGGTCCCTTTGAGCCTCAGATTTTTGTATTTTCTCTCCATTTAGAAAGTAGTCAACCCTTTCATTTCTTCTACCAAAGTTCATGACCATACACTTCCCAACACTGTACTCCATCTGCCCATTTTCTTAATCTCTCTAAGTCCATAAGACCATAAGACATAGTAGTAAAATTAGGCCATTCAGCCCATTGAGTCAGTGATGCACCATCAATAACTCTCGGAGATGTGAGGCGAGAGATAGGCTTTTATTAGCTGGAAGAGAGCACTATCAGCAGTAAGAGACCATCACACAACATCCTGGAGACTGAGGGAGGAGCAGTGCCTCCAATCGCCTTTATACCGGGGTCTGTGGGAGGAGCTACAGGAGCAGTCAGCGGGGGGGGGCGTGGGCGTGTCCAGGCAGGTTCACCACAGTCAGCTCTGCCATTCCATCATGGCTGATCCTGGATCCCACTCAACCCCATACACCTGCCTCCTCACCATATCCTATGATGCCATGACCAGTCAGGAAACTTTCAACTTCCACCTTAAATATATACATGGACTTGGCCTCCACTGCAGTCTATGGCAGAACCTTCCACAGATTGACTCTCTGGCTAAAAAAAATCCTCCATGCCTCTTTACTAAAAGGTCGTCCCTCAATTATTTTGAGGCTGTACCCTCTAGTTCTGGATACCCCCACCAGAGGAAACATCCTCTCCACATCCACCTTATCTAGTCCTTTCAACATTCAGTAGATTTCAATGAGATCTCCCCCACCCTGCATTGTTCTAAATTCTAGTACAGGCCCAAAGCTGCCAAACATTCCCTCATTCCTGGAATCATCCTCATGAACCTCCTCTGGACTCTCTCCAATGACAACACATCCTTTCTGAGATATGGTGCTCAAACCTATTGACAATACTTTGACTTCAGCCTGACTACTGCCTTATAAAGCCTCATTCAGCATTATCTCCTTGCTTCTATACTCTATCCTCCTTGAAATAAATGCCTACATTGCATTTCCCTTCTTTACCACAGACTCAACCTGTAACTTAACCTTCTGGGAGTCTTGCACGAGGACTCCTAATTCCCTCTGCACCTCTGATGTTTGAATTCTCTCCCCATTTAGATAATCGTCTGCACAATTGTTTCTTTTACCAAAATGCATCATCATACATTTCCCAACATTGTATTCCATCTGCCACTTTTTTGCCCATTCTTCCAATTTGTCTAAGTCCTGCTGCAATCACGTTGCTTCCTCAGCACTACCTACTCCTCCAGGTATCCTTGTATCATTCTCAAGCTTTGCCACAAAGCCATTATTTACATTATCTATATCACCGACTAACAATGTCACCAACAGCCAACAAGAAAAGGCCCCCTTTTATTCCCACTCACTGCTTCCTGCCTGTCAGACATTCCTCTATTCATGCCAGTGTCTTTCCTGTAATGCTATAGGATTTTAAACTTGTTAAGCAGCCTCATGTGAGGCACCTTCTGAAAATCTAAGTAAATGACATCCACTGCCTCACTTTTGTCCACCCTGCTGGTTACTTCCTTGAAGAACTCTAACAGATTTGTCAGGCAAGATTTCCTTTCACTGAAACCATGCTGACTTTGACTTATTTTATCAGTAGTCTCCAAGTACCCCAGAACCTCACCCTCAATAATAGACTCCAACACTTCCCCAACCACTGAGGTCAGGCTAACTGGCCTATAATTTCCTTTCTTAAGATCATAACTAATGCATCTGTTATCTCTTCAGCAACCTCTGTCAGGACTCTGGGCTGTAGTCCATCTGGTTCAGATGACTTATCCACATTAAGCCCTTTGAGTTTGCCTGGCACTTTTCCCCTTGTAATAGCAATGGCTCTCACTCCTGCACCCTGACTCTCACGGACCTCTGACGCATTGCTAGAGTCTTCCACAGTGAAAACTGATGCAAAGTACCCATTAAGTTCGTCTGCCATTTCTTTGTCCACCATTACCACCTTACCAGCATCATTTTCCAGTGGTCCAATATCAACTCTCTACTCCCTTTTACTCTTTATAGAACTGAAAAAACCTTTAGTATCCTGCTATATATTATTGGCTAGTCTGCCCTCATATTTCATCTTTCCCTTCTTATAGCTTTTTTAGTTGCCTTTTGTTGGATTTTAAAAGCATCCCAATCAAACTTCCCACTCACTTTTGCGATCTTATATACCTTTTCCTTGGCTTTTATCCAGTTCTTAACTACCCTTGTCAGCCACGATTGCCTACCCCTAGGATGTATCCATCCTGTACCTTGTGAATCATTCCCAGAAGCTCCAGCTATCTCTGCTCTGCCATCATCCCCAGCAGTATCTCTCTCCAATCCACCCGGACAAGCTCCTCTCTCATGCCTCTGTAATTCCCTTTACTCCACTGAGATATGGATACGCCTGACATGCTTCTCCCTCTCAAATTGCAGTATGAATTCACTCAGAGTATGATCACTGCCTCCTGAGGCTTTCTTTATGTTAAGCTCCCAAATAAGATCTGGATTATTATACAACACCCAATCTTAGGTAGCTTTTCCTCAAGCACAAGCTGTAGACATACAACAAATTCCCTCTGTTGCGATCTGACACCAACCTGATTTTTCCAATCCCCTTGCAAATTGCAGTCCCCATTACAATTGTGACATTACCCTTATTACATGTCCTTTCCAGCTCCCTTTGCAATCTCAACCCCACATCCTGCCTACTATTTGGAGGCCTGTATATGATTCCCATAATGGTTTTTTTCATCCTTGCATTTTCTTAACTCCACCCACAAAGATTCAACTTTCTCTGACCCTATGTTACCTCTTTTTAAAGATGTAATTCCATCTCTTACTAACAGAGCCACGCCACCACTTAAGCCTTCCCGCCTGTCCTTTCAATACAAAGTATATCCTTTGACGTTAAGCTCCCAACTACAGCATTCTTTCAGCCACAACTCAGTGATGCCCACAATGCCATACCGACCAATCTCTAACTGTGCCAGGAGCTCATCCACCTTATTCCTAATGCCGCGCACATTTAAATTCAAAACCTTCAGCCCTGCCTTCTTCACATAGTTGGGAGCTTAACAACAAAGGATATACTATGAATTGAAAGGACAGGCAGGAATGTGTGGGCAGTGGTGTGGCTGTATTGGTAACAGATGGAATTATATCTTTAGAAAGAACTTAGGAAGCCCTTCTGTAGCCTCCCTACTTCCTCAGAACTACCTGCCCCTCCACCCATTTTCATGTCATCTGCAAACTTTGTAACAAAGCCATCAATTCCATCATCCAAATCATTGACATAGAACATAAAAAGAATCGTTCCCAACACAGACCCCTGTGGAACAGCACTAGTCACCTACAGTCAACCACAAAAGGCTCCCTTTATTCCTTCTCTCGGCCTCCTGCCGATCAGCCACTGCTTTATCCATGCTAGAATCTTTCCAGCAGTCTCATATGTGGCACTTCGCCAAAGGCCTTGTGACAACCTCCACCAATGCTCCTTTGTTTATCATGCTTGTTATTTCTTCAAAGAATTCCAACAAATCTGTCAGGCAAGATTTTCCTTTGACTCGTTAGCCTCTAATTTCCTTTTTTCTGCCTCTTTCCCTTTTCGAAGAGTGGAGTGACATTTGCAATTTTGTAGTCTTCCAGATCCATTCCAGAATCTAGCAATTCTTGAAAGATCAGTACTAATGCCTCCATGATCTCTTCAGCCACCTCTTTCAGAACCGTGGGGTGTACACCATCTGGTCCAGTTGACATATACCTTCAGACCTTTCAGTTTCCCAAGAAACCTCTCTCTCGTTACGGCAACTTCATGCTCCCAACACCTGGAACTTCCACCATACTGCTAGTGTCTTCCACAGTGAATACTGATGCAAAATACTTATTCAGTTCATCCACAATTTGGTTATCCCCCATTACTCCCTCTCCAGCATCGTTTTCCAGCAGTCTGATATACACTCCTGTCTCTCTTTTATATTTTTTGTATCTGAAGAAACTTTTGATATCCTCTTTTATATTATTGGCTAGCTTACTTTCGTATCCAATCTTTACCTTCTTAATGACTTTCTTAGTTGCCTTCTGTGGGCTTTTAAAAGTTCCTCAATCCTCTAACTTCCCACTCATTTTTGCTCCATTATATGTCCTCTCTTTGGCTTTTATGCTGACTTTGACCTCTCTTGTTAGTCACAGTTGTGTCATCTTGCCTTTAGAATACTTCTTCCCCTTTGAGATGTGCCTTCCAAATTGCTTCCAGAAATTCCAGCCAAGGCTACTCTGCCGTCATCCCAGCCAATGTTCTTGTCCGGTCAATTCTGGCCAACACTTCTCTCATGCCTCGGTCAGTCCCTGTACTCCACTGTAATACTGCTACATCTGACTTTAGCTTCTCTTTCTCGGATTTCAGGGTGAATTCAATCAGAGTGTGATCACCTGCCTCTAAGGGTTCTTTTACCTTAAAGTCTCTAATCAATTCTGGTTCATTACACAACACCCAATCCAGAATAGCTGATCCCCTAGCGGCTCAACCACAAACTGCTCTAAAAAGCCATCTCTTAGGCATTCTAGAAATATCTCCACTTGAAATCCTGCATCAACCTGATTTTCCCAATCTACCTGCATTTTTTTTTTGCAAAGAAAAAGCTTTTCAGGATGTATATGGTATACATTTCTCTGACATTAAATTGGACTTTTGAACTTTTGAACCTTTGATATTGAAGTCCCCCTGGCTAGTGCAACAGTGCCCTTTTGGCATACATTTTCTATCTCCCGTTGAAATTTGTAAGCAACATCCTTACTGCTGTTTGAGGGTCAGTATTTAACTCCCATCAGGGTCTTTTTACCTTTGTAGTTCCTTAGCTCAATCCACAAGGATTCTATACCTTCCACCCTATGTCACTACAAGATAACGGAGACATGGCTGCAGGGAGATCAGACCTGGGAAATGAATGTACAAGGGTATACGTGCTATCGTAGGGACAGAAATGTGAGCAGAGGTGGTGGGGTGGCCTTGTTGGTGAGGAATGAGATTCAGTCCTTTGCAAGGGGGGACATAGGGTCAGGAGAAGTAGAGTCTGTGTGGATAGAACTGAGGAACAGTAAGGGCAAAAGGACCCTAATGGGTGTTGTCTACAGGCCACCAAACAGTAGCATGGATATTGGGTGCAAGTTGAATAGGGAGTTAACATTGGCATGTGGCAAAGGTAATGTCGCAGTAGTTATGGGGGATTTCAACATGCAGGTGAACTGGGAGAATCAGGTTGGTGCTGGACCCCAGGATAGGGAGTTTGTAGAGTGCCTACGGGATGCATTCTTAGAACAGCTTGTACAAGAGCCGACCAGGGACAAGACTATTCTGGATTTAGTGTTGTGTAATGAACAGGATTTGGTAAGCGATCTTGCAGTAAAGGAGCCATTAGGAGGTAGTGATCATAATATGATAAGTTTTTATCTGCAATTTGAGAAGGATAAGGGCAGCTCGGAGGTGTCAGTGTTGCAGTTGAACAGGGGAAACTATGGAGCCATGAAGGAGGAGCTGGCCAAAGTTGACTGGACAGATAGCCTAGCAGGAAAGACAGTGGAACAGCAATGGCAGGTATTCTTGGGAATAATGCACAAGGTGCAAAATCAGTTCATCCCCCAGAGAAGGAAGGATTCAAAGGGGGGAAAGGGGCCACAGTGGTTGACAAAGGAAGTCAGAGATTGCATAGCATTAAAAAAAAGGAAGTATGACAGAGCTAAGGTAAGTGGGAGGACAGACGATTGGGAAGTTTTTAAGGAACAACAGAACTTAACTAAAAAGACAATACGGGGAGAAAAAAATGAGGTACGAACGCAAGCTAGCCAGGAATATAAAGGAAGATAGCAAAAGCTTTTTTAGGTATGTGAAGAGAAAAAAGATAGTTAAGAACAATGTTGGGCCTTGAAGAATGAATTGGGTGAAATTGTTATGGGAAACAGAGAAATGGCAGAAGAATTTAATGAGTACTTTAGATCTGTTTTCACTAAGGAAGACACAAGCAATCTCCCAGATGTATGGATGGGCCAAGGACATAGGGTAACAGAGGAAATGAAACAGATTGACATTAGGAAGGAAACGGTGATGAGTAGACTGATGGGACTGAAGGCTGACGAATCCCCAGGTCCAGAAGGTCTGCATCTCAGGGTATTAAAGGAGGTGGCCCTGGAAATTACGGATGCATTGGTAATCATTTTCCAATGTTCCTTTGATTCAGGATCAGTTCCTGAGGATTGGAGAATGGCTAATCTTATCCCACTTTTTAAGAAAGGAAGGAGGGAGAAAACAGAGAACTATCAACCTGTCAGCCTGACATCGGTGGTGGGGAAGATGCTAGAGTCCATTATTAAGGATGAAATAGTGGCATATCTAGATAGCAGTGATAGGATTGGGCCGAGCCAGCATGGATTTACCAAGGGCAAATCATGCTTGACTAATCTATTGGGAGTTTTTCGAGGATGTTAGACAAGGGAGATCCAGTGGATGTAGTGTACCTCGATTTTCAGAAGGCATTTGATAAGGTCCTACATAGGAGATTGGTGGGTAAAATCAGAGCTCAGGGCATCGGGGGGAAGACATTGACATGGATAGAAAACTGGTTGGCAGATAGAAAGCAAAGGGTAGCGGTGAATGGGTGTTTCTCAGAATGGCAGGTGGTGACTAGTGGGGTGCCACAGGGCTCAGTATTGGGACCACAGCTGTTTACCATTTATGTTAACGATTTAGATGAAGGCATTGAGAATAACATCAGCAAATTTGCTGATGATACTAAGCTGGGTGGCAGTGTGACATGTGATGAGGATGTTAGGAGAATTCAGGGTGACTTGGATAGGCTGGGTGAATGGGCAGATACTTGGCAGATGACGTTTAATGTGAATAAGTGTGAGGTTATCCACTTTGGGAGTAAGAACAGGAAGGCAGATTATTATCTGAATGGTGTAGAGTTAGGTAAGGGAGAAATACAAAGAGATCTAGGAGTCCTTGTTCATCAGTCACTGAAGGTGAATGAGCAAGTGCAGCAGGCAGTGAAGAAGGCTAATGGAATGTTGGCCTTTATTACAAAGGGAATTGAGTACAAGAGCAAGGAAATCCTCTTGCATTTGTACAGAGCCCTGGTGAGACCACACCTGGAGTATTGTGTACAGTTTTGGTCTCCAGGGTTAAGGAAGGACATCCTGGCTGTAGAGGAAGTGCAGTGTAGATTCACGAGGTTAATTCCTGGGATGTCCGGACTGTCTTACGCAGAGAGGTTAGAGAGACTGGGCTTGTACCACGCTGGAATTAAGGAGATTGAGAAGGGATCTGATTGAAACATATAAGATTATTAAGGGATTGGACAAGATAGAGGCAGGAAATATGTTCCAGATGCTGGGAGAGTCCAGTACCAGAGGACATGGTTTGAGAATAAGGCGTAAGTCATTTAGTACAGAGTTAAGGAAAAACTTTTTCTGCCAGAGAGTTGTGGGGGTCTGGAATGCACTGCCTCGGAAGGTAGTGGAGGCCAATTCTCTGGGTGCTTTCAAGAAGGAACTAGATAGGTATCTTATGGATAGGGGAATCAAGGGATATGGGGACAAGGCAGGAACCAGGTATTGATAGTAGATGATCAGCCATGATCTCAAAATGGCAGTGCAGGCTCGAAGGGCCGAATGGTCTACTTCTGCACCTATTGTCTATAATTTTGTTTTTTACCAATGGAGCCACACCACCCCCTCTGTCTTCCTGCCTATTCTATTGATACGATGTGTATCCTTGGACGTTAAGCTCCCAGCTATAATCTTTCAGCCATGATTCAGTGATGCCTACAGCATCATACTTGCCAATCTGTAACTGCGCTACAAGTTCATTGACCTTATTCCATATACTGTGCACATTCAAATATAACACCTTCAGTCCCGTATTCACCTTTTTTGATTTTGTCCATTTTTCAGATTGCAACTCATCATGTTCTTTTTCACTATTCTTGGTGGTGCGGCTGTAAAGAAACCCAATTTCCCTCAGGATCAATAAAGTATATCTGTCTCTCTGTCTGTCTGTTGACTGCAATTTTGCCCTATCATCAGCCCCCCCTTGCTAGGGGTCTCACAACACAAAGCCTCAGTTGGTAAAACAACTACCGCATCTTCAGCATTATCACACCAGTTCCCATCCCCCTACCAAACAACTCGAGCCAACTTGCAGGCAAGGATATTGGTCCAGCTCCCCCAGGTTCAGGTGTAACCCACCCGTTACGTCCAGGTTAGACCTTCCCCAGATGAGATCCCAATGATTCAGAAATTTGAACCCCTGCCCGCTTTACCAGTTCCTCAGCCACACATTCATCTGCCAAATCACCTTATTCTTACCCTCAGTGGCCCATTGCACAGGCAGCAATCCGGAGATTACTACACTTTTCTGCTTTTTTTTCAGATTTCCAACAGCTGCAGATTTTTTTATTTGATTTTCATTCTATGACCATACAAAATTAAGTAAGCCTTTTATTTAAATATTTTAAATGCTGACAGGTTTTCCCAGCTAGAAGTCTGAAGTTCTCCAGACGCATGTGGTGTGCTACATATCCTTCTGACATTGAAATGGAATGATATCTGTGTGTGTGGTGCCTGTGTTAAAGATGCTGGATTGTATAGAGCTCTACAGTACAGAATGGAATGATATCTGAGTGTGTGGTGCCTGCATTAAAGATGCTGGATGGTATAGAGCTGTACAGTACAGAATGGAATGATATCTGAGTGTGTGGTGCCTGTGTTAAAGGTGCTGGATTGTATAGAGCTGTACAGTACAGAATGGAATGATATCTGAGTGTGTGGTGCCTGCGTTAAAGATGCTGGATGGTATAGAGCTGTACAGTACAGAATGGAATGATATCTGAGTGTGTGGTGCCTGCGTTAAAGATGCTGGATAGTATAGAGCTGGACAGAACAGAATGGAATGATATCTGAGTGTGTGGTGCCTGCGTTAAAGGTGCTGGATGGTATAGAGCTGTACAGTACTGAAATGGAATGATATCTGAGTGTGTGGTGCCTGTGTTAAAGATGCTGGATTGTATAGAGCTGTACAGAACAGAATGGAATGATATCTGAGTGTGTGGTGACTGCGTTAAAGATGCTGGATTGTATAGAGCTGTGCAGTACAGAATGGAATGATATCTGTGTGTGTGGTGCCTGCGTTAAAGATGCTGGATGGTATAGAGCTGTACAGTACAGAATGGAATGATATCTGTGTGTGTGGTGCCTGTGTTAAAGATGCTGGATGGTATAGAGCTGTACAGTACAGAATGGAATGATATCTGAGTGTGTGGTGCCTGCATTAAAGATGCTGGATTGTATAGAGCTGGACAGAACAGAATGGAATGATATCTGAGTGTGTGGTGCCTGCATTAAAGATGCTGGATGGTATAGAGCTGTACAGTACAGAATGGAATGATATCTGAGTGTGTGGTGCCTGCGTTAAAGATGCTGGATGGTATAGAGCTGTACAGAACAGAATGGAATGATATCTGAGTGTGTGGTGCCTGCGTTAAAGATGCTGGATGGTATAGAGCTGTACAGTACAGAATGGAATGATATCTGAGTGTGTGGTGCCTGCGTTAAAGATGCTGGATGGTATAGAGCTGTACAGAACAGAATGGAATGATATCTGAGTGTGTGGTGCCTGTGTTAAAGATGCTGGATTGTATAGAGCTGTACAGTACAGAATGGAATGATATCTGAGTGTGTGGTGCCTGTGTTAAAGATGCTGGATTGTATAGAGCTGTACAGTACAGAATGGAATGATATCTGAGTGTGTGGTGCCTGTGTTAAAGATGCTGGATTGTATAGAGCTGTACAGTACAGAATGGAATGATATCTGAGTGTGTGGTGCCTGTGTTAAAGGTGCTGGATTGTATAGAGCTGTACAGTACAGATTGGAATGATATCTGAGTGTGTGGTGCCTGCGTTAAAGATGCTGGATTGTATAGAGCTGTACAGTACAGAATGGAATGATATCTGAGTGTGTGGTGCCTGCATTAAAGATGCTGGATGGTATAGAGCTGTACAGAACAGAATGGAATGATATCTGAGTGTGTGGTGCCTGCGTTAAAGATGCTGGATTGTATAGAGCTGTACAGTACAGAATGGAATGATATCTGAGTGTGTGGTGCCTGCGTTAAAGATGCTGGATTGTATAGAGCTGTGCAGTACAGAATGGAATGATATCTGTGTGTGTGGTGCCTGCGTTAAAGATGCTGGATGGTATAGAGCTGTACAGTACAGAATGGAATGATATCTGAGTGTGTGGTGCCTGCATTAAAGATGCTGGATTGTATAGAGCTGGACAGAACAGAATGGAATGATATCTGAGTGTGTGGTGCCTGCATTAAAGATGCTGGATGGTATAGAGCTGTACAGTACAGAATGGAATGATATCTGAGTGTGTGGTGCCTGCGTTAAAGATGCTGGATGGTATAGAGCTGTACAGAACAGAATGGAATGATATCTGAGTGCGTGGTGCCTGCGTTAAAGATGCTGGATGGTATAGAGCTGTACAGTACAGAATGGAATGATATCTGAGTGTGTGGTGCCTGCGTTAAAGATGCTGGATGGTATAGAGCTGTACAGAACAGAATGGAATGATATCTGAGTGTGTGGTGCCTGTGTTAAAGATGCTGGATTGTATAGAGCTGTACAGTACAGAATGGAATGATATCTGAGTGTGTGGTGCCTGTGTTAAAGATGCTGGATTGTATAGAGCTGTACAGTACAGAATGGAATGATATCTGAGTGTGTGGTGCCTGTGTTAAAGATGCTGGATTGTATAGAGCTGTACAGTACAGAATGGAATGATATCTGAGTGTGTGGTGCCTGTGTTAAAGGTGCTGGATTGTATAGAGCTGTACAGTACAGAATGGAATGATATCTGAGTGTGTGGTGCCTGCGTTAAAGATGCTGGATTGTATAGAGCTGTACAGTACAGAATGGAATGATATCTGAGTGTGTGGTGCCTGCGTTAAAGATGCTGGATGGTATAGAGCTGTACAGTACAGAATGGAATGATATCTGAGTGTGTGGTGCCTGCGTTAAAGATGCTGGATTGAATAGAGCTGTACAGAACAGAATGGAATGATATCTGAGTGTGTGGTGCCTGCGTTAAAGATGCTGGATGGTATAGAGCTGTACAGAACAGAATGGAATGATATCTGAGTGTGTGGTGCCTGCGTTAAAGATGCTGGATGGTATAGAGCTGTACAGTACAGAATGGAATGATATCTGAGTGTGTGGTGCCTGCGTTAAAGATGCTGGATGGTATAGAGCTGTACAGAACAGAATGGAATGATATCTGAGTGTGTGGTGCCTGTGTTAAAGATGCTGGATTGTATAGAGCTGTACAGTACAGAATGGAATGATATCTGAGTGTGTGGTGCCTGTGTTAAAGATGCTGGATTGTATAGAGCTGTACAGTACAGAATGGAATGATATCTGAGTGTGTGGTGCCTGTGTTAAAGATGCTGGATTGTATAGAGCTGTACAGTACAGAATGGAATGATATCTGAGTGTGTGGTGCCTGTGTTAAAGGTGCTGGATTGTATAGAGCTGTACAGTACAGAATGGAATGATATCTGAGTGTGTGGTGCCTGCGTTAAAGATGCTGGATTGTATAGAGCTGTACAGTACAGAATGGAATGATATCTGAGTGTGTGGTGCCTGCGTTAAAGATGCTGGATGGTATAGAGCTGTACAGTACAGAATGGAATGATATCTGAGTGTGTGGTGCCTGCGTTAAAGATGCTGGATTGAATAGAGCTGGACAGAACAGAATGGAATGATATCTGAGTGTGTGGTGCCTGTGTTAAAGGTGCTGGATTGTATAGAGCTGGACAGAACAGAATGGAATGATATCTGAGTGTGTGGTGCCTGTGTTAAAGGTGCTGGATTGTATAGAGCTGGACAGAACAGAATGGAATGATATCTGAGTGTGTGGTGCCTGCGTTAAAGGTGCTGGATTGTATAGAGCTGTACAGTACAGAATGGAATGATATCTGAGTGTGTGGTGCCTGCGTTAAAGATGCTGGATGGTATAGATCTGTACAGCACAGAAATGGGCCCTTTGGCCTAACTCATCAATGGTGATGGTGACCATGATACTTAATTCCACTATTCCATCTGACTACATTAGAAGCAAATCACTGTCCTCGGCTCCCCTCCAAGTACCTTATGATTTGGTAAATTGATTTATTAATGCCTCATGTACCAAGGTACAGTAAAGGACACTGTTTTGCATGTACCCATACAGATTAAACTCATCACATCAGTCTGGAGGTAGTCTGAGAGCAAAGCAATAACAGAATGCAGAATATGGTGTTACAGAGCAAGTGTGGTGCAGGCTGATCATAAGTTGCAAGGCCATGATGAGGATGAGTCCACCTTATCGTACAAGGCAACCCTATGTGCTAACATAAGGCTGTCAGTGTGGAACGGTCCATACTGTGCAGTGTTTTGGATTCTGCAGGAAGCCGTGATATGTGGAGGTGATGTAATGTTTGTCCAAATGCATCCAGTAATAGACAAGGTCAAGCTCATCCGTTACACTTGCCTAATGTGATATATAATATCTACTGGTGTGTGCAGCCTTCATTAATTGAGTCCCTCTGTAGTGAGTAGGACTCCCTGCAGATAAAGTTGGTTGTGCTGTTGAGTTAAAATGCCGAGCACTCTAATCATTCTTGTACATTTTCTCAGAACGTCCTGTAATCATTTGCTTTTCATGGCTCATGTCCTCTTTCTTTTCTATACTTTCAATCTCGGTGTGGGACTCCAGCTCTTCACAGTACATAACTTAGATAAGGGAAATAAATGTAATATCTCCAAGTTTATGCCAATGCAAAGCTGAGTGGAGGGGTGTGCCCTGTGGAGAATACACTGAAGCCCCAGGATGATTTGGCCAAGGCAGAATCAGAATTAAAACAGCAGGTGATATCTCATTGGCTCTTCACACAACCCTGAAGCATCTGGACAGCAAAGACACATACATCAGGATCCTCTCTATCAACTACAGATCAGCATTTAACACCACGATCCCCTCAAATCTAATCAGTAAACTGCAAGACCTGGGCCTCAACACCCCCATGTGCAATTGGATCTTGGGATTCCTCACGTGTAGATGCCTGTCAGTTCAGATTGACAAAAACATCTCCACAATCTCCATCACCACAGTGACGTGTGCTTAAATCCTGCTCTACTCGCTTTACACCTGTGTCTGTGTGGCTAAGCACAGCTCCGACACCATATGCTGATGACACTGTGGTGGGCCATATCAAAGGGGGTGATGAATCAGCATACAGGAGGGAGATTGAAAACATGGTTGAGTGGTGTAATAACAACCTCCTCTCTCTCAATGTCAGTCAGACCAAGGCACTGATTGTAGACTTCAGGAGAGGGAAACCAGAGGTCCATGAGCCAGTAATCACCGGAGGATTAGAGGTGGAGACGGTCAGTAACTTTAAATTCCTGGGTGTCACTATCTCAGAGGACCTGTCCTGGAGCCATTATGTAAATATAATTGTGAAGAAAGCATGAAATCGCCTCTACTCCTTCAGGAGTCTGTGGAGATTCGGTGTGTCATTATAAACCTTGGCAAACTTCTATAGATGTGTGGTGGAAAGTGTGCTGACTGGCTGCATAATGGTCTGGTATGGAAACACCAATGCCTTTGAGTGAACAATCCTCCAAAGGGTAATGGATTTGGCCCAGTAAAACCTTCCCAACCATTGAGCACATCAATATGAAACATCACCGTAGGAAAGCAGCAAAAATCCTCACCATCCAGGCCATGCTCTTCTCTCGCTGCCGCCATCAGGTAGAAGGTACAAGAACCCCAGGACTCATAGGTTCTGGAACAGTTACCACCCCACAACCATCAGACTCTTGAACAAAAGGGATAATTACGCTCATTTAAGGATTCTGTTATCTTGTTGTTTCATGCTCGTTATTTAATGCTATTTATTTATATCTGCATTTGCATAGTTTATTTACAGTTAATAGTTCCTGATGTTTACAGCTTAGTTACTGTTCTATAGATTTGCTTAGAATGCCCGCAGAAAAAGCATCTCAGGGTTGTGTGTGATGATATGTATGTATTCTGATAATAAATTTTACTGTGAACTCTGAGATTTGATTCAGAATCAGAATATGTCATGAATTTATTGCTTTGCAGAAGCAGTACAGTTCTAAAGAAATACTCTAAGTTACAAAATAAATAAATAGTGGAAAAACAAATAACAAGGTAGCATTCATGGTTTCAGAAATCTGATGGTGGAGGGAAAGAAGCTGTTCTTAGAACATTGAGTGTGCGTCCTCAGGCTCCAGGACCTCCTCCCCAATGGAAGTTGCAGGAGAGAGCAAGTACAAAGCAGGTGCAATCTAATGTGAGGTCAGATACTCTGGAGTCCGTAAGGAGAAAGCATGTTGTCTGATGGCGGTAGACTGGGGAAGGAGGAGGTGCAGTATGACTGAATGCCCTTGTGCATGCAAGTGTAACAAGTGATTAAGAGTTGGTACACTGACCTTTATAATGACAAGATTCAAGTCTAGGAGTAGGCCTGTCTTGCAGCAAGTATACAGGGATTGAGTAAGACTTTGCCTAGAATATTACATGCAGTTTTGGTCTCCCTACTGGAGAAAGGATGTTCTTGTTATGGTGGGAGTGAAGCAGGGGTTTGCCACACATATTCCACAGGAAGGGGAGAGAGCAGGTCAATTTCACTGTAAAATTTTGAGAGAATGGAGAGATCAAGTTCAGGATGAATGTCCTTGGTGACTGGAGAGGACAGGACCAGGGTCATAGTCGAAGGATAAGAGACAAGTTGTCTGGTAAATAGGTTTATTGTCATCTCATGTTCTGTGGAACAGTAAAAAACTTTGTTCTGCATGTCATTCATTCAGATCACTTCATTGCGTCAGTGCATTGAGGGAGAAACAATAACAGAATGTAGAATTAGATGTTAAGACTAAGATGAGAAGTTTCTTCTCCCATTATTGAACCTGTAGCATTCTCTACCACAGAAAGCAGTTCAAGCCAAATACCCTCTCATTTATTTTAGATTTTCTTGCCTACATCACCTCTTTAAATGCAATATTTGTACTCTTCTGCATTAGTCTCCATTTGCCACATTTCTACCTGAACTACCAGCTTGTCTCTCTCCTTCTGTCTGAAGCTTTCCCCCCTCTTGTCAAGTACATTGCCAAATGGTTTTGCATAATCTACAATCTTCATCATGGCCCCCACGGTTAAGTTTAAATCACTAATATGTATTACAGAAATGAAAGTAGCCCACTGGTTTACACCCCACCTATTTCTGTGTTGTCTGTGGATTTGGAACAATGACGCAGAGTCCCTCAGCTGAAGCCCAAGCCATATCACATTAATTACGACATGTCAGCCAGAGAAAGATTATTTTATTCTCACTTTTTGCTTTCTGTCTGTTAACTAATTCTCAATCTATGCCAATGTTATAAACCAATTTTAAGGCAATATACCAAAAATGCTGGAGGAACTCAGCAGGTCAGGCAACATCTATGGAAATGAGTAAACAGTCAACATTTCAAACCAAAGCCCTTAATCAGGACTCGTGAAATAAATGGGAGGGTATTTGGCTTCAGCTGCTTCATGCATGTAACGGAAGAGAAAGAAATGGTGAATGAACTTAATGAACATTTCGCTTCAGTCATCACCGTGGAAGACACAGAAATTCAAGAGTATCAGGGGGCAGAAGTGAATCCAGTTGCTATTACTAAGAAGAAGCTGTTTGAAAAGTCTGAAGGTAGATAAGCCACCCAGACCAGATGAACTACACTCCAAGATTCTGAACGAGGTAGCTGAAAAGGTGGTGGAGGTGTTAGTAATGATCTTTCAAGAATCACTAGATTCTAGAATGATTCGGGAGAACTGGAAATTGTAATTGTCACCCCACTCTTTACGAAGGGAGACAAAAGAAAGGAAATTATAGGCCAGTTAACCTGACTTCAGTATTTGGGAAGATGTTGGAGTCCATTATAAAGAATGAGGTATTAGTGAACTTGAGGCACATGATAAAATAAGCCAAAGTCAATATGGTTTCCTTAAGGTAAAATCTTGCCTGAAAAATCTGTTGGAATTCTTTGAGGAACTGACAGATAGGTTAGAGAAAGGAGAGTCAGTGATGTTGTTTACTTGGATTTTCAGAAGGCCTTTGACAAGGTGCCACAAATGAGGCTGCTTAACAGTATAAGAGTCCATGGTATTACAGGAAAGATACTAGCATGGATGGAAGACTGGCTGACTGGCAGGAAGCAGAGTGGGAATAAAGGGGGCACGTTCTGGTTGGCTGCCAGTGATGTGGTGTCCTGCAGGGGCTGGTTTTGCGACCGCTTCTTTTCACATTAAATGTCAATTATTTGGATGACAAAATTGATGGTTTTGTGGCCAGGTTTGCAGATGATAAAGATAGGTGGAGGGGCAGGTACTCTGCAGGACTTAGAGAAATTGGGAGAAGTGGCAAAAAAGTGACAAATGGAAATGGGAAGTGTACGGTAATGCACTTTGGTAGGAGGAATAATGTCGCAGACTATTTTATAAATGGGGAGCAAATTCAAAAACCAGAGGTGCAATGGGGTTTTGATCTCCTTGTGCAGCATTCCCTGAAGGTTATCTTACAGGTTGAGTTGGTGGTAAGAAAAACAAAAGTAATGTTAGCATTCACTTTGAGAGGATTAGAATATAAGAGCATAGGTGTCATGCTGGGGCTTTGTAAGAGACTGGTCAGACCACACGTGGAGTATCATCAGCAGTTTTCAGCCCCTTGACATTGGAGAGGCTCCAGAGGAGGTTCATGAGAATGATCCCAGGAACGAAAGGGTTAACATAGAGGAGCGTTTTAATGGCTCTGAACCTGAACTTGCTGAAGTTTAGAAGAATGAGGGAAGATCTCATTGACACCTATCAAATATACAGTGCCTATAAAGCATATTCACCCTCCCCACCCCTTGGGAGTGTTCTGCTTTATTGCTTTACAACATTGGATCACAGTGGATTTAATTTGGCTTTTTTGACACCGATCAACAGAAAAAGATTCGTTTATATGAAAGTGAAAACAGATCTCTACAAAGTGATCTAAATTAATTGCAAGTACAAACATAAAATAATTGCTTAAGTATTCACCCCCTCCCCCCCCGTTAATATGACACAGTGGGATGGTAATGGTTTGGGACTGGGATTTTTTTTACAGTTTTCGACAGATCTGTGATAGCTCTGTGCAAATTTGGAAGTGGGTGGCATTAGGAGTGGATGAATACTGGCTATGTCAGACCTCTGTTGAACCACTTTCAAAAGTTTCTGTTAAATCTACCCTCCATACTTCAACTTTTCCCAGATCTCCTTCCCTCCTAACAGCCCTTTCCTCTGTCAAATTCTCCACCCTTTGCTGTGGTAATTGGAGTAGTAACCTGATCTACTGGGCAAGTATGCTCCCTACATCCACCATGACCAACCCTCCAAGAGGGTAGGAGAGAACTCTGAGCTAACCTCAGACATTGCCTGATTGACAAAACAGAACAAGAATCTAGTCAGCATTGTTAGAGTGTTAATGCCTGGCCCTTTAACTGCACTTTCCATTCCTCCCACTCCCTCCCTGCCAAATAACCACCATCAATATCCCCTATGAGAATGTTTCAGTGGTGACTCCAGAGAGGTCAATAACCTAACGTGATCCTTTCAATTCCATTTCTATGGCTTTCCCACAATAACAGAAAGTTTATCCTCCTTTCAATCGGATCATAAAGAAACAGAAAATGCAAGATAAGTGCAGCATTTAACTACTGGTCCCCTCAGTGAAAGGCTTGTCTTGTTAGCTATGTGAAGCCATTTGTCCCTCCCTCCTCTCCATGGGGTTCCTTCCTCTCTTTCCAGGGAGATCCAACTCTCGCTTTACTTACTCTGGTAAGGTTTCCTTCTTCAGTGAAGCCGCAGCTGAATGAATTGATTCTCTGGAATAAGAAGCGGTGTAACTCTCTCCTGCCCGCTTGGTTGGTGATAACTCGCTGTCCTTCACTCCTGTCCTCTCCCTGACTCTCGTGAGCACCTCGCGGTGAGCAGGGCCACTGACTGCTGGGTGACGTGGTCACAGAATAACACTCAGCTGTATCGCTGTTACAGGGCAGACCGTACAGTAGATAGATGTTTACAATAGATAACTCACATCCAGATCAAGCTCAAGGCTCCAGCCTTGGTCCAATCAGCTCAGGGTTACCACAGGTCAAATCTCATTGTAAGTCCATAATATGTCTGTCTCCCTCTCTCTCTCTGCCTCTGATTCAATCCATTACACTCTATCTGCCTCAGCTTCTCAATGTGCGTACCCGTGTTTCTTCCTCTCAACTGCTACCTTCCCCCTTTCCTATGTTGTCGGTTTGATTCCTCTTGCTTTCTCTCACTCTTTGACTACTATCTCTCCCAATCTTCTTCACTTTCCCTTTTCCTCTTCCTATCACTTTGCCTCTTTCTCACTTGTCTTTTTCTATTTTTCTCTGTATCTCTCTGCCTCTACCTCGATCTCCTGGGCTTTCTCTGCCCTCTCACTTGTAGTCTTCCTCTATCTGTCTTGCCCACTGTCTCAGTCTGACTGCGTGAATGCAGTAGCAATTAATTCCCGCTGTCCTATTGGATGTGAACAGAAGTGTCATTAGAAAGCTGGGTGACCCAAGAAGCAACAAAACCAAAACTATCTGACACTGGAAGATTCAAGTAGAAAGGCAGCTCCACCCATACTACACCCAGAGGAAATCACACAATCCCAAGGAGAACATGCTGGCTCCACACAGATGGCACCAAAAGTCAAGAAAAAAGATTGGGTCTCTGGAGTAAAGTGATCTCATGAACAACAACTTGCCAGTTGGTGTCACAGAATTGGCCAAAGAAACAAACCACAATTTTGGATGCCTCTGATCACAACACAATCAGCTCAAATACAGTAATTAAGTTAATGATCTGGAGTTAACACCAAGGAAGAACCATATCTACCACATGCTCTCAGCATCTTCATGTCCAAGCATCTTCATGTCTTCATACTGACAAACATCCCAACCTAAAAAGTTTTTCCAGCAAAATGAGAATCTGTCAATTTCTGACAGCACATCAGCTTCTATGACTACAGTGACTAGTGACTACAGTTTAAAACTACGCATCCGCTGTAAAAAATGCTTTGTGATCATTTACTCCTGGCAGCTGAGGCTTTTTCAATATTTCCTTTCCCAAGTTTTCTGAACCTGTCCAATCAAAGAACGCTCACGCCCCAAAACCATACATGAGAGTTTGTATTCTTCTAGTCACAGCAGCTCGAAGTATAATTTATGTTTAATTTTTGTTTCCTTGTGAGTACTGCATATCGACTGCTCTGTACCTGTGATGCTGCTGTGAGTTTTTCATTCAACCTGTCCACACATGAACCGGTGCTAATGGCGACAAACTCAAGTTTGATTTGACTTTCAACCGCTGATTCAGATCAAGACAGACATCTCACTGTCCTAAACTAGAGATACAGGAAAATCTTCGAGATATTGAGGCTGAATGGATAGGGTTTAAGGAGGCACTTGGACAAGGGGGGAAAATGGTATCCAATATCAGGACACACAAAACATGAGATTAGAGCAATGAGGTCCCGAGACAAGGAGATGTTGGGACATAATGCACATGATATTTATGTTGAAAAAATATTGAAATGTCAGAATGGATAGGAAACCCAGAATATTATTGACCCCAGTTTCTGACAAATTTAATAGTAAGATTTGACCTTTTGTCTGTTTCTTGGCCATCAACTAGCCAGACTCAGAGGCGATTCCATTGTAATGCTGAGATCCTGCAAGGGGATGCAGAGGATGGAGGGGAAGATAACTCACTCAGGGTGAAGGGTAAATTGACTTGTGGTGAGGGAGGAGGGGGAGATAACTGACTCATGGAGAAGGAGGAGGGGAGATAACTAACTCATGGTGGAGGGGAGATAACTGACTCATAAAGGGGGTAAGGGAGATAACTGACTCTTGGAGGAGGGTGGAGGGGAGATAACTTGCTCATAGAGGAGAAAAGAGGGGAGATAACTGACTCATGGACAATAGACAATAAACAGTAGGTGCAGGAGTAGGCCATTCAGCCCTTCTAGCCAGCACCACCATTCACTGTGATCATGGCTGATCATACACAATCAGTACCCCGTTCCTGCCCTCTCCCCATATCCCTTGACCCCACTATCTATAAGATCTCTATCTAACTCTCTCTTGAATGCATCCAGAGACTTGGCCTCCACTGCCTTCTGGGGCAGAGCATTCCACATATCCGCCACTCTCTGGGTGAAAAAGTTTTTCCGCATCTCTGTTCTAAATAGCCTACCCCTTATTCTTAAACTGTGGCTTCTAGTTCTGGACTCACCCATCAGCGGGAACATGCTTCCTGCCTCCAGTGTGTCCAATCCCTTAATAATCTTACATGTTTCAATCAGATCCCCTCTCATCCTTCTAAATTCCAGTGTATACAAGCCCAGTCGCTCCAATCTTTCAACATATGACAGTCCCACCATTCCGGGAATTAACCTTGTGAACCTACGCTGCACTCCCTCAATAGCAAGAATGTCCTTCCTCAAATTTGGAGACCAAAACTGCACACAATACTCCAGGTGGGGTCTCACCAGGGCTCTGTACAACTGCAGAAGGACCTCTTTACTCCTATACTCAATTCCTCTTGTTATAAAAGCCAGCATGCCATTAGCTTTCTTCACTGCCTGCTGTACCTGCATGCTTGCTTTCATTGACTGATGTTCAAGAACACCTAGATCTCGTTGTACTTCCCCTCTTCCGAACTTGACTCCGTTTAGGTAGTAATCTGCCTTCCTGTTCTTGTCACCAAAGTGGATAACCTCACATTTATCCACATTAAACTGCATCTGCCATACATTTGCCCACTCACCCAACCTGTCCAAGTCACCCTGCATTCTCATAACATCCTCCTGACATTTCACACTGCCACCCAGCTTTGTGTCATCAGCAAATTTGCTAATGTTACTTTTAATCCCTTCATCTAAATCATTAATGTATACTGTAAACAGCTGGGGTCCCAGCACCGAACCTTGCAGTACCCCATTGGTCACAGCCTGCCATTCCGAAAGGGACCCGTTAATCGCTACTCTTTGTTTCCTGTCAGCCAACCAATTTTCAATCCATGTCAGTACTCTGTCCCCAATACCAAGTGCCCTAATTATGCCCACTAATCTCCTATGTGGGACTTTATCAAAAGCTTTCTGGAAGTCCAGGTACACTACATCCACTGGCTCTCCCTTGTCCATTTTCATAGTTATATCCTCAAAAAACTCCAGAAGATTAGTCAAGCATGATTTTCCCTTCATAAATCCATGCTGACTTGGACTGATCCTTCTACTGCTATCTAAATGTGTCATAATTTCCTCTTTTATAATTAACTCCAGCATCTTTCCCACCACTGACATCAGGCTAACTGGTCTATAATTCCCTGTTTTCTCTCTCCCTCCTTTCTTGAAAAGTGGACAACATCAGCCACCCTCCAATCAGCAGGAACTGTTCCTGAGTCTATAGTACATTGGAAAATGATTACCAATGCATCCACAATTTCTAGAGCCACGTGGAGAGGGTGGAGGGGAGATAACTGACTCATGTAGGAGGGTGGAGGGTAGATAACTGACTCATGGAGAGGGAGGAGAGGAGAAAACTGACTCGTGGAGAGGGTGGAGGGGAGATAACTGGCTATGGAGAGGGTGGAGGGGAGATAACTGACTCGTGGAGAGAGCCGCTCATGAAGATTCAAATTGGAATAAGGAGATTTAAGGAGGACTGGAAGACAATGGCTGGGAGATGAAATGATTAATTGACATCAGCAGTCTGAAAGTTTGAGTCAGAGGTAGACTGGAGGGTGTGAGGAAGATCAGGATGAGGAAGGAATCAGAGACTGGGGTTGGAGAGATATCGGAGGGGAAGAGATGATGTTGTGAAGAAATCAGATTCCTAAGGTGTACTAGTGAGGTAAGCTATTTGGTTTGCTTACTCTGTCACACCTAAGTGCAGTGCTGGAGAAGCACAGAGTAGCTGGGTATAGTCATTCTCAAATACTTCCAGAAGCTGGGTACCTTGCAGCCATTTAAAATTGGAACTAAGATTTGAGGCAACCGCCTGGTCAAAATATTTAAGTTATTGACCGTCCTCTGGGAAGCAAGTTGGTCTGTTGAAAGCAGAAAGCTGGATTTTTGATATTTGAACCATAACTGCTACTGCAACTGTGCTTGGGGGTGATCATTGCCCAATTATCTCTGAGTCATGGGAAAAGAAAGAGATGACTCAGATACCTGAAGTAGGGCTGGGACCTAGGGAAGTGATACTGAGGCCAAAGATCCTGTAATTTTTGATTCCTTTTTACCCACACCCCTTAATATGCAGCTTCACTTAGATTCTTAAAGAAATTCAGACCAAGTTGTACAATTAATAGAGAGAAAATCCCAAATTGATCCATGTTTACACTTTCTGAAAAGAACTGTTTAAGAAAAATGCTAATATGCTTCCTGTCAGCATTTCTTAAAGCTAGTAATATTCAGCTGGGCTCCCAATCTCTATGTACTATAGGTCAATGGCTTAGACTCTGCATCGATTGTTCCAAATTCTATTTACATTACTCTTGGTTTAACTAGTTTAATGTGAGGCGGTACACTCCAATAAGTGCTCAGCTCTTTGTGTATCTCAACCACCCTGAATGCAAAAATATCCACAAGGGTACACAACATTTACGTAAGCAGCATGCGCTGAATCTCTTCCCTCCCTCCACACCCGGCCTGCCTGACACCCCCCAAAAAAAACTACCACTGGAGAGGTCAATGAGACAGGAAGAAATGGAATGTTTGGAATTTTATGCCATGGAGGTTCACATCTCATGGTCCCAGTACCCAACTGAGTGGAGGATTTGAGTGTGGTTAGACCTGCTTGGTCAAGTAGGAATGCAAGTGCTGAACAGTAATTTGTGCTGTGCTAGTTACTCTAACACAGCATTGAAGTTATGACTGATGTTGACATGCCTGTTGTTTAGTGGGATGCAGAAGGATCAGATGGGTGGCTTTGGGGGAATGGGGGAGGGAGGACAAAATTGTTGAGAAATCTGTGTGCAATTACTAAACAATGTCCCTTGCATTAAGAATGGGGATGGGTTGAGCTTGAAGCTGAGAATGTTGTCCATTGTTTTGGATGTTGAGGTATTGTTGGAGTTGAGAGCTGGGTTGGCAGTAAGTTTAGGTCTGGAGCTGATATTTCCATTCTTTTGATTGTGGTTATGATCGGATATGATAGTTGCCGTCAATAGCACTTTTGTGGTAGGGCTTGGGTCTGAAGTTAGGAAATCAGCTGTAGATATAGCGAGGCAATTGCCTTGTTTGAATTTGCTAACATCATTATTCAGATTTGGCTTAAGAATCTGTGTTTACGTGGGGGGTGGGGGAGAGTGTTTGCTTTGAGTATATATTATTTCTAACCTACAAGAGGGCATTGGACTTCTCAGTTTAAGATTGGCACTGGTTTTCTGTCCTTTTTACTTTAAAGTTTTGGAGATGGGACTGAGGCTTGTTGAGGTATTGAGGCTTTTACAGTTTAGGTAGTGATCATGGTAGGATTGAAATTCGGGGCTGATCAAGGTGAGGGTTGATAAGGTTCTTATCAAGGTGAGGGCTGTTTTAGTGGTTGGGTAGTTCTGTTGTGGTTTCTGGTGCATGTACCATATGATTGTGGTAGGATTTCAGTGGAGTTAGGGTTTTACGAGTTGTTGAGTTTATGGTTAGAGTTATGACAAAGACTGAGCTGATTGAAGTTGAGTTGTGCTTAAGATGTAAGGAAGATTGAAATGAGTATTGGAATAGAAGCTAATGGTTTAAGATGTGAGAAAGATTGAAATGAGTATTGGAATAGAAGCTAATGGTTTAAGGTGTGAGAGAGGTTGAAATAGGTATTGGAATAGAAGCTAATGGTTTAAGGTGTGAGAGAGGTTGAAATGGGTATTGGAATAGAAGCCTATGGTTAAAGATTTGAGAGGTTGAAATGAGTATTGGAATAGATGCTAGTGGTTTAAGATGTGAGAGAGGTTGAAATGGGTATTGGAATAGAAGTTTCAGTCTGGAATTCTAACCACAACCAAATGCCAGGAGAAGTTGACTCAACCTTCATTGCCATGAATTCATCTCAGTCTAGCTTGGTTTCAGAGACCTTGTGTTCCTTAGAGCAAAGGAGGCTGATGAAGTGACATAAAGGCCTATGAAGGGCATAGACAAGATAGACAGTGAGGAACCTTTCATAATGGCAAAGATGTTTAAGGTCAAGAGTGACACAAGAGAAACTGCAAATCATGGAAATCTGGAGCAAAACACAAAAAAAAACACCAGAGGAAGAGGAATTACTTGGCTCAAAATTCCTCCATAGATTCTCTATTCCTCTGACATCTTGTTTGTGAAAGCTAAGAGGGTGTCGATTGAAGTTGAAATATTAGATATAGATGAGTAAGAGCTTGCTTGCCCAGAAGATGGTAGCATTCTGGAACACATGCTTGAGAACTAATGGAGGCAGGTACTAGCACAGAATTTCAGATGCATCCGAATGAGGACTTTAACTACCAAGGCACAGAACTCTATGGATTGAGTGGGACTATTGTGGAAAGGCACCTGAAGGTCAATATAGACATGGTGTAGCTAAGGGCCTGATTCCATACTTTAAAACTCTATGATCTCTAATTTAAGGTGCAGTGAGAAGGAAGTGCTCATTATTAAAGTCATGAGACAATTGGCTCAGAGATTTCAATCACAAATAGCTGAATAGGATGACATATGTAGTTCAGCGATTTCCCTTGAATATAGCACAACCAAACCAGTTTTCAGTGCTAAATACCAAAGGGAGTAATGATTCCATGGGGAAATATGTTCAGATCACATCCACAAGCTCAAGAACTGTTTCTCCCCACGGTGTGAGGAAAAAGGACAAAGCAAAATGAAAATAACCCATTGGCCACCAAGAACGTAATCATCAGGACCAGGGAGCAATTACAGAAATCAAAGATGGATCGTGTATGAGAGAATCCAGAGCACACAGAATCAAGCTGAATGGATACAGTGAAACAAGTTCAGCCCTGATACAGACAATCAAGCTGAGCTGATACAGTGAATCAAGTTGACCTGACACACTGTAACAAGTTGAGCTCAAACACTGAATCAAGTTGAGATGATACTCTGAATCTATTAGAGCTCCGATACACTGAATCAAGTTGAACTGGATCACTGAATCAAGTTGAGCTCTGATACAGTGTATGAAATTGTGCTGAAACATGGAATCAAGTTGAATTCCGATAGAGTGAATCAAATAGAGCTGAAACATTGAATCCAGTTGAGGTGAAACACTGGATCCAGTTGTGGTTTGATACAGTGAATCAAATTGATATTTAATACAATGAATGAAGTTGAGCTGATACACTGAAACAAGTTGAATTGTGATACAGTCAATCAAACTGAGATCAGGTACAGTGAATCACATTAAGCTGATACATTGACTCCAGTTGAGCTAGTTTTGCTCTGATGCACTGAATCCAGTTGAGGTGATATGCTGAATGAAATAGAGCTCTGATACACTGATTAAAGATGCACTATATCAGGTTGAGCTGATACACTAAATCAAGTTGCGTTGACACACTGAATCACATGGAACTGATACACTGAACCAAGATGAACTCTGATACACTGAATCATGTGTAACTGATGCACTGAATCCATTTGAACTGATACAGTGCAAAATGTTAAGCTGAATCCAATTGTGCTTTGATACATTAAATCAAGTTCAGATCAGTTGTAAAGAATCACGTTGAGCTGATACACTGAATCAAGATGAGCTGAACCACCCAGCCAAGATAAACTCTGATACAGTGAGTGATGTTGTGTTGAAACACTGAATCCAGTTGTGCTTTGATTCAGTAAATCGAGGTAAGCTGATGCACTAAATCATGTTGAGCTCTGACAGACAATGCTGCTGAGATCTGATACAGTAGATCAAGTTGAGCTCAGAGAGAATGCATCAAGCTGAGCTAATACACTGAATATACTGCTCACTGGATCAAGTTGAGCAGTAATACAGTGAATGGAATTTGGCTGATACACTGAATTGAGTTCAGTTCTTATACACTGGATGCATTTGAGCTGCTACACTGAATCAATCTGAGCCCAGAGATACTGAGTTATCTTGTGCTCTAATATTGTAAATCAAGTTAGAAACATAGAAAACCTACAACACAATACAGGCCCTTCAGCCCACAAAGTTGTGCCGAACATGTCCCTACCTTAGAAATTACTAGGCTTACCCATAAGCCCTCTATTTTTCTAAGCTCCATGTACCTATCCGAAAGTCTCCTAAAAGACCCTATTGTATCCACCTCCACCACCATTGCCAGCAGCCCGTTCCACGCACTCACCACTCTAAGTAAAAAATTCACCCGGACATCTCCTCTGTACCTACTCCCCAGCACCTTAAACCTGTGTCCTCTTGTGCAAACACTTCAACCCTGGGAAAAGGCCTCTGACTATCCACATGATCAATGCCTCTCATAAACTTATACACCTCTATCAGGTCACCTCTCATCCTCCGTCACTCCAAGGAGAAAAGGCCGCATTCACACAACCTATTCTCATTAGGCATGCTCCCCAATCCAGGCAACATCTTTATAAATCTCTTCTGCACCCTTTCTGTGGTCACAGAACAGAAAAGACTTTCTATGGCTTCCACATCCATCCTGTAGTGAGGTGACCAGAACTGAGCACAGTACTCCAAGTGGGGTCTGACCACGGTCCTATATATCTGCAACATTACCTCTTGGCTCTTAAATTCAGTTCCACGATTGATAAAGGCCAATACAGCATACACCTTCTTAACCACAGAGTCAACCTGTGCAGCTGCTTTGAGCATCCTATGGACTCAGACCCCAAGATCCATCTGATCCTCCACACTGCCAAGAGTCTTATCATTAATACTATATTCTGCCATCATATTTGAACTACCAAAATGAACCACCTCACATTTATCGGAGTTGAACTCCAACTGCCACTTCTCAGCCCAGTTTTACATCCTATCGATGTCTCACTGTAACCTCTGACTGCCCTCCACACTATCCACAACACCTCCAACCTTTGTGTCATCAATAAACTTACTAACCCATCCCTCCACTTCCTCATCCAGGTCATTTATAAAAATCATGAAGAGTACGGGTCCTAGAACAGATCCCTGAGGCACCCCACTGGTGACCGACCTCCATGCAGAATATGACCCGTCTACAACCACTCTTTGCCTTCTGTGGGCAAGCCGGTTCTGGATCCACAAAGTAATGTCCCCTTGATTCCATGCCTCCTTACTTTCTCAAAAAGCCTTACATGGGGTACCTTATCAAATGCCTTGCTGAAATCCATATACACTACATCTACTGCTCTTCCTTCATCAATGTGTATAGTCACATCCTCAAAAAATTCAATCAGGCTCATAAGGCACAACCTGTCTTTGACAAAGCCATGCTGACAATTTCTAATCATAGTATACCTCTCCAAATGTTCATAAATCCTGCCTCTCAGGATCTTCTCCATCAATTTACCAACCACTGAGCTAAGACTCATTGGTCTATAATTTCTTGGGCTAGCTCTTCTCCCTTTCTTGAATAATGGAACAACATCTGCAACCCTCCAATACTCCGGAACCTCTCCCGTCCCCATTGATGATGCAAAGATAATCACCAGAGGCTCAGCAATCTCCTCTCTTGCTTCCCACAGTAGCCTGGGGTATATATCGTCCGGTCCCAGTGACTTATCCAACTTCAGCCTTACCCTGCAACCTGTGTCTGGAGCCTTGCCTCACCTCGCCTCACCTCACCTCTGCCTGGAGCTTTGCCCTGTTTGGAACTGTCAGTCTGTTTCCATGCCTTCACTAGGTAGGTCCAGCCATTTTTGCTGCTACCAAGTGTTGGAACTGCCGCTCCGTGTCCACGCCTTCGCAAGGTAGGTCCAGCCATTTTGCCACGATCTAGCGTTCAGAACTGTCTCATTGGGTTCAGCGTTCTGTGCAATGAGTCCTGGCCCTACGTCCTGTACCCAAGGAGGGGTCTCAGCTTGGAGTTCCAGGTTCCAGTCCCTCCTTCAACTCTGTGTTCTGTGTTCCTATTCTCCCTCGACCCAAGCTCTGTGTTCCTGTTCTCCCTCGACCCAGGCTCTGTGTTCTGTGTTCCCGTTCTCCCTCGACCCAGGCTCTGTGTTCTGTGTTCTCCCTCGACCCAGGCTCTGTGTTCGGTGTTCCTGTTCTCCCTCGACCCAGTCTCTGTGTTCTGTGTTCCTGTTCTCCCTCGACCCAGTCTCTGTGTTCTGCGTTCCTGTTCTCCCTCGACCCAGGCACTGTGTTCGGTGTTCCTGTTCTCCCTCGACCCAGGCACTGTGTTCGGTGTTCTGTGTTCCTGTTCTCCCTCGACCCAGGCTCTGTGTTCTGCGTTCCTGTTCTCCCTCGACCCAGGCTCTGTGTTCTGTGTTCCTGTTCTCCCTCGACCCAGTCTCTGTGTTCTGCGTTCCTGTTCTCCCTCGACCCAGGCACTGTGTTCGGTGTTCCTGTTCTCCCTCGACCCAGGCACTGTGTTCGGTGTTCTGTGTTCCTGTTCTCCCTCGACCCAGGCTCTGTGTTCTGCGTTCCTGTTCTCCCTCGACCCAGGCTCTGTGTTCTGTGTTCCTGTTCTCCCTCGACCCAGGCTCTGTGTTCTGTGTTCCCGTTCTCCCTCGACCCAGGCTCTGTGTTCTGTGTTCTCCCTCGACCCAGGCTCTGTGTTCGGTGTTCCTGTTCTCCCTCGACCCAGTCTCTGTGTTCTGCGTTCCTGTTCTCCCTTGACACAGGCTCTGTGTTCTGTGTTCCTGTTCTCCCTCGACACAGGCTCTGTGTTCTGTGTTCCTGTTCTCCCTCGACCCAGGCTCTGTGTTCTGTGTTCTGTGTTCATGTTCTCCCTCGACCCAGGCTCTGTGTTCTGTGTTCCTGTTCTCCCTCGACCCAGGCTCTGTGTTCTGTGTTCTGTGTTCCTGTTCTCCCTCGACCCAGGCTCTGTGTTCTGTGTTCCTGTTCTCCCTCGACCCAGGCTCTGTGTTCTGTGTTCCTGTTCTCCCTCGACCCAGTCTCTGTGTTCTGTGTTCCTGTTCTCCCTCGACCCAGGCTCTGTGTTCTGTGTTCCTGTTCTCCCTCGACCCAGGCTCTGTGTTCTGCGTTCCTGTTCTCCCTCGACCCAGGCTCTGTGTTCTGCGTTCCTGTTCTCCCTCGACCCTGGCTCTGTGTTCTGCATTCCTGTTCTCCCTCGACCCAGGCTCTGTGTTCTGCGTTCCTGTTCTCCCTCGACCCAGGCTCTGTGTTCTGTGTTCTGCGTTCCTGTTCTCCCTCGACCCAGGCTCTGTGTTCTGTGTTCTGTGTTCCTGTTCTCCCTCGACCCAGGCTCTGTGTTCTGTGTTCTGCGTTCCTGTTCTCCCTCGACCCAGGCTCTGTGTTCTGCGTTCCTGTTCTCCCTCGACCCAGGCTCTGTGTTCTGCGTTCCTGTTCTCCCTCGACCCAGGCTCTGTGTTCTGCGTTCCTGTTCTCCCTCGACCCAGTCTCTGTGTTCTGCGTTCCTGTTCTCCCTCGACCCAGGCTCTGTGTTCTGTGTTCCTGTTCTCCCTCGACCCAGGCTCTGTGTTCTGTGTTCTGCGTTCCTGTTCTCCCTCGACCCAGGCTCTGTGTTCTGTGTTCTGTGTTCCTGTTCTCCCTCGACCCAGGCTCTGTGTTCTGTGTTCTGTGTTCCTGTTCTCCCTCGACCCAGGCTCTGTGTTCTGTGTTCTGCGTTCCTGTTCTCCCTCGACCCAGGCTCTGTGTTCTGCGTTCCTGTTCTCCCTCGACCCAGGCTCTGTGTTCTGCGTTCCTGTTCTCCCTCGACCCAGGCTCTGTGTTCTGTGTTCCTGCTCTCCCTCGACCCAGGCTCTGTGTTCTGTGTTCTGTGTTCCTGTTCTCCCTCGACCCAGGCTCTGTGTTCTGCGTTCCTGTACTCCCTCGACCTAGGCTCTGTGTTCTGTGTTCCTGTTCTCCCTCGACCCAGGCTCTGTGTTCTGTGTTCTGTGTTCCTGTTCTCCCTCGACCCAGGCTCTGTGTTCTGTGTTCTGTGTTCCTGTTCTCCCTCGACCCAGGCTCTGTGTTCTGCGTTCCTGTTCTCCCTCGACCCAGGCTCTGTGTTCTGCGTTCCTGTTCTCCCTCGACCCAGGCTCTGTGTTCTGCGTTCCTGTTCTCCCTCGACCCAGGCTCTGTGTTCTGTGTTCCTGTTCTCCCTCGACCCAGGCTCTGTGTTCTGTGTTCCAGTTCTCCCTCGACCCAGGCTCTGTGTTCTGCGTTCCTGTTCTCCCTCGACCCAGGCTCTGTGTTCTGTGTTCCTGTTCTCCCTCGACCCAGGCTCTGTGTTCTGTGTTCTGCGTTCCTGTTCTCCCTCGACCCAGGCTCTGTGTTCTGTGTTCCTGTTCTCCCTCGACCCAGGCTCTGTGTTCTGTGTTCCTGTTCTCCCTCGACCCAGGCTCTGTGTTCTGTGTTCTGTGTTCCTGTTCTCCCTCGACCCAGGCTCTGTGTTCTGTGTTCTGCGTTCCTGTTCTCCCTCGACCCAGGCTCTGTGTTCTGTGTTCTGCGTTCCTGTTCTCCCTCGACCCAGGCTCTGTGTTCTGTGTTCTGTGTTCCTGTTCTCCCTCGACCCAGGCTCTGTGTTCTGTGTTCTGCGTTCCTGTTCTCCCTCGACCCAGGCTCTGTGTTCTGCGTTCCTGTTCTCCCTCGACCCAGGCTCTGTGCTCTGTGTTCCTGTTCTCCCTTGACCAAGGCTCTGTGTTCTGTGTTCTGCGTTCCTGTTCTCCCTCGACCCAGGCTCTGTGTTCTGTGTTCTGTGTTCCTGTTCTCCCTCGACCCAGGCTCTGTGTTCTGTGTTCTGCGTTCCTGTTCTCCCTCGACCCAGGCTCTGTGTTCTGTGTTCTGTGTTCCTGTTCTCCCTCGACCCAGGCTCTGTGTTCTGTGTTCTGCGTTCCTGTTCTCCCTCGACCCAGGCTCTGTGTTCTGCGTTCCTGTTCTCCCTCGACCCAGGCTCTGTGCTCTGTGTTCCTGTTCTCCCTTGACCAAGGCTCTGTGTTCTGTGTTCTGCGTTCCTGTTCTCCCTCGACCCAGGCTCTGTGTTCTGTGTTCTGTGTTCCTGTTCTCCCTCAACCCAGGCTCTGTGTTCTGCGTTCCTGTTCTCCCTCGACCCAGGCTCTGTGTTCTGTGTTCCTGTTCTCCCTCGACCCAGGCTCTGTGTTCTGTGTTCCTGTTCTCCCTCGACCCAGGCTCTGTGTTCTGTGTTCTGCGTTCCTGTTCTCCCTCGACCCAGGCTCTGTGTTCTGCGTTCCTGTTCTCCCTCGACCCAGGCTCTGTGTTCTGTGTTCCTGTTCTCCCTCAACCCAGGCTCTGTGTTCTGTGTTCCTGTTCTCCCTCGACCCAGGCTCTGTGTTCTGTGTTCTGCGTTCCTGTTCTCCCTCGACCCAAGCTCTGTGTTCTGCGTTCCTGTTCTCCCTCGACCCAGGCTCTGTGTTCTGTGTTCCTGTTCTCCCTCGACCCAGGCTCTGTGTTCTGCGTTCCTGTTCTCCCTCGACCCAGTCTCTGTGTTCTGCGTTCCTGTTCTCCCTCGACCCAGGCTCTGTGTTCTGTGTTCCTGTTCTCCCTCGACCCAGGCTCTGTGTTCTGTGTTCCTGTTCTCCCTCGACCCAGGCTCTGTGTTCTGTGTTCCTGTTCTCCCTCGACCCAGGCTCTGTGTTCTGTGTTCTGCGTTCCTGTTCTCCCTCGACCCAGGCTCTGTGTTCTGCGTTCCTGTTCTCCCTCGACCCAGGCTCTGTGTTCTGCGTTCCTGTTCTCCCTCGACCCAGGCTCTGTGTTCTGTGTTCCTGTTCTCCCTCGACCCAGGCTCTGTGTTCTGTGTTCTGCGTTCCTGTTCTCCCTCGACCCAGGCTCTGTGTTCTGTGTTCCTGTTCTCCCTCGACCCAGGCTCTGTGTTCTGTGTTCCTGTTCTCCCTCGACCCAGGCACTGTGTTCTGTGTTCTGTGTTCCTGTTCTCCCTCAACCCAGGCTCTGTGTTCTGCGTTCCTGTTCTCCCTCGACCCAGGCTCTGTGTTCTGTGTTCCTGTTCTCCCTCGACCCAGGCTCTGTGTTCTGTGTTCCTGATCTCCCTCGACCCAGGCTCTGTGTTCTGCGTTCCTGTTCTCCCTCGACCCAGGCTCTGTGTTCTGTGTTCCTGTTCTCCCTCGACCCAGGCTCTGTGTTCTGTGTTCCTGTTCTCCCTCAACCCAGGCTCTGTGTTCTGTGTTCCTGTCTCTCCCTCGACCCAGGCTCTGTGTTCTGTGTTCCTGTTCTCCCTCGACCCAGGCTCTGTGTTCTGTGTTCCTGTTCTCCCTCGACCCAGGCTCTGTGTTCGGTGTTCCTGTTCTCCCTCGACCCAGGCTCTGTGTTCAGTGTTCCTGTTCTCCCTCGACCCAGGCTCTGTGTTCGGTGTTCCTGTTCTCCCTCGACCCAGGCTCTGTGTTCAGTGTTCCTGTTCTCCCTCGACCCAGGCTCTGTGTTCGGTGTTCCTGTTCTCCCTCGACCCAGGCTCTGTGTTCTGTGTTCCTGTTCTCCCTCGACCCAGGCTCTGTGTTCTGCGTTCCTGTTCTCCCTCGACCCAGGCTCTGTGTTCTGTGTTCCTGTTCTCCCTCGACCCAGGCTCTGTGTTCTGTGTTCCTGTTCTCCCTCGACCCAGGCTCTGTGTTCTGTGTTCTGCGTTCCTGTTCTCCCTCGACCCAGGCTCTGTGTTCTGTGTTCTGTGTTCCTGTTCTCCCTCGACCCAGGCTCTGTGTTCTGTGTTCTGCGTTCCTGTTCTCCCTCGACCCAGGCTCTGTGTTCTGTGTTCCTGTTCTCCCTCGACCCAGGCTCTGTGTTCTGCGTTCCTGTTCTCCCTCGACCCAGGCTCTGTGTTCTGTGTTCCTGTTCTCCCTCGACCCAGGCTCTGTGTTCTGCGTTCCTGTTCTCCCTCGACCCAGGCTCTGTGTTCTGTGTTCCTGTTCTCCCTCGACCCAGGCTCTGTGTTCTGTGTTCTGCGTTCCTGTTCTCCCTCGACCCAGGCTCTGTGTTCTGTGTTCCTGTTCTCCCTCGACCCAGGCTCTGTGTTCTGCGTTCCTGTTCTCCCTCGACCCAGGCTCTGTGTTCTGTGTTCCTGTTCTCCCTCGACCCAGGCTCTGTGTTCTGCGTTCCTGTTCTCCCTCGACCCAGGCTCTGTGTTCTGTGTTCCTGTTCTCCCTCGACCCAGGCTCTGTGTTCTGTGTTCCTGTTCTCCCTCAACCCAGGCTCTGTGTTCTGTGTTCCTGTCTCTCCCTCGACCCAGGCTCTGTGTTCTGTGTTCCTGTTCTCCCTCGACCCAGGCTCTGTGTTCTGTGTTCCTGTTCTCCCTCGACCCAGGCTCTGTGTTCGGTGTTCCTGTTCTCCCTCGACCCAGGCTCTGTGTTCAGTGTTCCTGTCCTCCCTCGACCCAGGCTCTGTGTTCGGTGTTCCTGTTCTCCCTCGACCCAGGCTCTGTGTTCTGTGTTCCTGTTCTCCCTCGACCCAGGCTCTGTGTTCAGTGTTCCTGTTCTCCCTCGACCCAGGCTCTGTGTTCTGTGTTCTGCGTTCCTGTTCTCCCTCGACCCAGGCTCTGTGTTCTGCGTTCCTGTTCTCCCTCGACCCAGGCTCTGTGTTCTGTGTTCCTGTTCTCCCTCGACCCAGTCTCTGTGTTCTGCGTTCCTGTTCTCCCTCGACCCAGGCTCTGTGTTCTGCGTTCCTGTTCTCCCTCGACCCAGGCTCTGTGTTCTGCGTTCCTGTTCTCCCTCGACCCAGGCTCTGTGTTCTGTGTTCCTGTTCTCCCTCGACCCAGTCTCTGTGTTCTGCGTTCCTGTTCTCCCTCGACCCAGGCTCTGTGTTCTGCGTTCCTGTTCTCCCTCGACCCAGGCTCTGTGTTCTGCGTTCCTGTTCTCCCTCGACCCAGGCTCTGTGTTCTGTGTTCCTGTTCTCCCTCGACCCAGTCTCTGTGTTCTGTGTTCCTGTTCTCCCTCAACCCAGGCTCTGTGTTCTGTGTTCCTGTTCTCCCTCGACCCAGGCTCTGTGTTCTGCGTTCCTGTTCTCCCTCGACCCAGGCTCTGTGTTCTGTGTTCCTGTTCTCCCTCGACCCAGGCTCTGTGTTCTGTGTTCTGCGTTCCTGTTCTCCCTCGACCCAGGCTCTGTGTTCTGTGTTCCTGTTCTCCCTCGACCCAGGCTCTGTGTTCTGTGTTCTGCGTTCCTGTTCTCCCTCGACCCAGTCTCTGTGTTCTGCATTCCTGTTCTCCCTCGACCCAGGCTCTGTGCTCTGTGTTCCTGTTCTCCCTCAACCCAGGCTCTGTGTTCTGTGTTCTGCGTTCCTGTTCTCCCTCGACCCAGGCTCTGTGTTCTGCGTTCCTGTTCTCCCTCGACCCAGGCTCTGTGCTCTGTGTTCCTGTTCTCCCTCGACCCAGGCTCTGTGTTCTGTGTTCTGCGTTCCTGTTCTCCCTCGACCCAGGCTCTGTGCTCTGTGTTCCTGTACTCCCTCGACCCAGGCTCTGTGTTCTGTGTTCTGCGTTCCTGTTCTCCCTCGACCCAGGCTCTGTGCTCTGTGTTCCTGTTCTCCCTCGACCCAGGCTCTGTGTTCTGTGTTCTGCGTTCCTGTTCTCCCTCGACCCAGGCTCTGTGTTCTGCGTTCCTGTTCTCCCTCGACCCAGGCTCTGTGCTCTGTGTTCCTGTTCTCCCTCGACCCAGGCTCTGTGTTCTGTGTTCTGTGTTCCTGTTCTCCCTCGACCCAGGCTCTGTGCTCTGTGTTCCCGTTCTCCCTCGACCCAGGCTCTGTGTTCTGTGTTCTGCGTTCCTGTTCTCCCTCGACCCAGGCTCTGTGTTCTGCGTTCCTGTTCTCCCTCGACCCAGGCTCTGTGTTCTGCGTTCCTGTTCTCCCTCGACCCAGGCTCTGTGTTCTGTGTTCCTGTTCTCCCTCGACCCAGGCTCTGTGTTCTGTGTTCCTGTTCTCCCTCGACCCAGTCTCTGTGTTCTGCGTTTCTGTTCTCCCTCGACCCAGGCTCTGTGTTCTGTGTTCCTGTTCTCCCTCGACCCAGGCTCTGTGTTCTGTGTTCCTGTTCTCCCTCGACCCAGGCTCTGTGTTCTGCGTTCCTGTTCTCCCTCGACCCAGGCTCTGTGTTCTGCGTTCCTGTTCTCCCTCGACCCAGGCTCTGTGTTCTGTGTTCCTGTTCTCCCTCGACCCAGGCTCTGTGTTCTGTGTTCCTGTTCTCCCTCGACCCAGGCTCTGTGTTCTGTGTTCCTGTTCTCCCTCGACCCAGGCTCTGTGTTCTGCGTTCCTGTTCTCCCTCGACCCAGGCTCTGTGTTCTGCGTTCCTGTTCTCCCTCGACCCAGGCTCTGTGCTCTGTGTTCCTGTTCTCCCTCGACCCAGGCTCTGTGTTCTGTGTTCTGTGTTCCTGTTCTCCCTCGACCCAGGCTCTGTGCTCTGTGTTCCTGTTCTCCCTCGACCCAGGCTCTGTGTTCTGTGTTCTGTGTTCCTGTTCTCCCTCGACCCAGGCTCTGTGTTCTGCGTTCCTGTTCTCCCTCGACCCAGGCTCTGTGTTCTGCGTTCCTGTTCTCCCTCGACCCAGGCTCTGTGTTCTGTGTTCCTGTTCTCCCTCGACCCAGGCTCTGTGTTCTGTGTTCCTGTTCTCCCTCGACCCAGGCTCTGTGTTCTGCGTTCCTGTTCTCCCTCGACCCAGGCTCTGTGTTCTGTGTTCCTGTTCTCCCTCGACCCAGGCTCTGTGTTCTGTGTTCCTGTTCTCCCTCGACCCAGGCTCTGTGTTCTGCGTTCCTGTTCTCCCTCGACCCAGGCTCTGTGTTCTGCGTTCCTGTTCTCCCTCGACCCAGGCTCTGTGTTCTGTGTTCCTGTTCTCCCTCGACCCAGGCTCTGTGTTCTGTGTTCCTGTTCTCCCTCGACCCAGGCTCTGTGTTCTGTGTTCCTGTTCTCCCTCGACCCAGGCTCTGTGTTCTGCGTTCCTGTTCTCCCTCGACCCAGGCTCTGTGTTCTGCGTTCCTGTTCTCCCTCGACCCAGGCTCTGTGTTCTGCGTTCCTGTTCTCCCTCGACCCAGTCTCTGTGTTCTGTGTTCCTGTTCTCCCTTGACCAAGGCTCTGTGTTCTGTGTTCTGTGTTCCTGTTCTCCCTCGACCCAGTCTCTGTGTTCTGCGTTCCTGTTCTCCCTCGACCCAGTCTCTGTGTTCTGTGTTCCTGTTCTCCCTCAACCCAGGGTCTGTGTTCTGCGTTCCTGTTCTCCCTCGACCCAGGCTCTGTGTTCTGCGTTCCTGTTCTCCCTCGACCCAGGCTCTGTGTTCTGTGTTCCTGTTCTCCCTCGACCCAGGCTCTGTGTTCTGTGTTCCTGTCTCTCCCTCGACCCAGGCTCTGTGTTCTGTGTTCCTGTCTCTCCCTCGACCCAGGCTCTGTGTTCTGTGTTCCTGTCTCTCCCTCGACCCAGGCTCTGTGTTCTGTGTTCCTGTTCTCCCTCGACCCAGGCTCTGTGTTCTGTGTTCCTGTTCTCCCTCGACCCAGTCTCTGTGTTCTGTGTTCCTGTTCTCCCTCGACCCAGGCTCTGTGTTCTGTGTTCCTGTTCTCCCTCGACCCAGGCTCTGTGTTCTGTGTTCCTGTTCTCCCTCGACCCAGGCTCTGTGATCTGCGTTCCTGTTCTCCCTCGACCCAGGCTCTGTGTTCTGCGTTCCTGTTCTCCCTCGACCCAGGCTCTGTGTTCTGTGTTCCTGTTCTCCCTCGACCCAGGCTCTGTGTTCTGTGTTCCTGTTCTCCCTCGACCCAGGCTCTGTGTTCTGTGTTCCTGTTCTCCCTCGACCCAGGCTCTGTGTTCTGCGTTCCTGTTCTCCCTCGACCCAGGCTCTGTGTTCTGCGTTCCTGTTCTCCCTCGACCCAGGCTCTGTGCTCTGTGTTCCTGTTCTCCCTCGACCCAGGCTCTGTGTTCTGTGTTCTGTGTTCCTGTTCTCCCTCGACCCAGGCTCTGTGCTCTGTGTTCCTGTTCTCCCTCGACCCAGGCTCTGTGTTCTGTGTTCTGTGTTCCTGTTCTCCCTCGACCCAGGCTCTGTGTTCTGCGTTCCTGTTCTCCCTCGACCCAGGCTCTGTGTTCTGCGTTCCTGTTCTCCCTCGACCCAGGCTCTGTGTTCTGTGTTCCTGTTCTCCCTCGACCCAGGCTCTGTGTTCTGTGTTCCTGTTCTCCCTCGACCCAGTCTCTGTGTTCTGCGTTCCTGTTCTCCCTCGACCCAGGCTCTGTGTTCTGTGTTCCTGTTCTCCCTCGACCCAGGCTCTGTGTTCTGTGTTCCTGTTCTCCCTCGACCCAGGCTCTGTGTTCTGCGTTCCTGTTCTCCCTCGACCCAGGCTCTGTGTTCTGCGTTCCTGTTCTCCCTCGACCCAGGCTCTGTGTTCTGTGTTCCTGTTCTCCCTCGACCCAGGCTCTGTGTTCTGTGTTCCTGTTCTCCCTCGACCCAGGCTCTGTGTTCTGTGTTCCTGTTCTCCCTCGACCCAGGCTCTGTGTTCTGCGTTCCTGTTCTCCCTCGACCCAGGCTCTGTGTTCTGCGTTCCTGTTCTCCCTCGACCCAGGCTCTGTGCTCTGTGTTCCTGTTCTCCCTCGACCCAGGCTCTGTGTTCTGTGTTCTGTGTTCCTGTTCTCCCTCGACCCAGGCTCTGTGCTCTGTGTTCCTGTTCTCCCTCGACCCAGGCTCTGTGTTCTGTGTTCTGTGTTCCTGTTCTCCCTCGACCCAGGCTCTGTGTTCTGCGTTCCTGTTCTCCCTCGACCCAGGCTCTGTGTTCTGCGTTCCTGTTCTCCCTCGACCCAGGCTCTGTGTTCTGTGTTCCTGTTCTCCCTCGACCCAGGCTCTGTGTTCTGTGTTCCTGTTCTCCCTCGACCCAGTCTCTGTGTTCTGCGTTCCTGTTCTCCCTCGACCCAGGCTCTGTGTTCTGTGTTCCTGTTCTCCCTCGACCCAGGCTCTGTGTTCTGTGTTCCTGTTCTCCCTCGACCCAGGCTCTGTGTTCTGCGTTCCTGTTCTCCCTCGACCCAGGCTCTGTGTTCTGCGTTCCTGTTCTCCCTCGACCCAGGCTCTGTGTTCTGTGTTCCTGTTCTCCCTCGACCCAGGCTCTGTGTTCTGTGTTCCTGTTCTCCCTCGACCCAGGCTCTGTGTTCTGCGTTCCTGTTCTCCCTCGACCCAGGCTCTGTGTTCTGCGTTCCTGTTCTCCCTCGACCCAGGCTCTGTGTTCTGCGTTCCTGTTCTCCCTCGACCCAGGCTCTGTGTTCTGCGTTCCTGTTCTCCCTCGACCCAGTCTCTGTGTTCTGTGTTCCTGTTCTCCCTTGACCAAGGCTCTGTGTTCTGTGTTCTGTGTTCCTGTTCTCCCTCGACCCAGTCTCTGTGTTCTGCGTTCCTGTTCTCCCTCGACCCAGTCTCTGTGTTCTGTGTTCCTGTTCTCCCTCAACCCAGGGTCTGTGTTCTGCGTTCCTGTTCTCCCTCGACCCAGGCTCTGTGTTCTGCGTTCCTGTTCTCCCTCGACCCAGGCTCTGTGTTCTGTGTTCCTGTTCTCCCTCGACCCAGGCTCTGTGTTCTGTGTTCCTGTCTCTCCCTCGACCCAGGCTCTGTGTTCTGTGTTCCTGTCTCTCCCTCGACCCAGGCTCTGTGTTCTGTGTTCCTGTCTCTCCCTCGACCCAGGCTCTGTGTTCTGTGTTCCTGTTCTCCCTCGACCCAGGCTCTGTGTTCTGTGTTCCTGTTCTCCCTCGACCCAGTCTCTGTGTTCTGTGTTCCTGTTCTCCCTCGACCCAGGCTCTGTGCTCTGTGTTCCTGTTCTCCCTCGACCCAGGCTCTGTGTTCTGTGTTCTGTGTTCCTGTTCTCCCTCGACCCAGGCTCTGTGCTCTGTGTTCCTGTTCTCCCTCGACCCAGGCTCTGTGTTCTGTGTTCTGTGTTCCTGTTCTCCCTCGACCCAGGCTCTGTGTTCTGCGTTCCTGTTCTCCCTCGACCCAGGCTCTGTGTTCTGCGTTCCTGTTCTCCCTCGACCCAGGCTCTGTGTTCTGTGTTCCTGTTCTCCCTCGACCCAGGCTCTGTGTTCTGTGTTCCTGTTCTCCCTCGACCCAGTCTCTGTGTTCTGCGTTCCTGTTCTCCCTCGACCCAGGCTCTGTGTTCTGTGTTCCTGTTCTCCCTCGACCCAGGCTCTGTGTTCTGTGTTCCTGTTCTCCCTCGACCCAGGCTCTGTGTTCTGCGTTCCTGTTCTCCCTCGACCCAGGCTCTGTGTTCTGCGTTCCTGTTCTCCCTCGACCCAGGCTCTGTGTTCTGTGTTCCTGTTCTCCCTCGACCCAGGCTCTGTGTTCTGTGTTCCTGTTCTCCCTCGACCCAGGCTCTGTGTTCTGTGTTCCTGTTCTCCCTCGACCCAGGCTCTGTGTTCTGCGTTCCTGTTCTCCCTCGACCCAGGCTCTGTGTTCTGCGTTCCTGTTCTCCCTCGACCCAGGCTCTGTGTTCTGCGTTCCTGTTCTCCCTCGACCCAGTCTCTGTGTTCTGTGTTCCTGTTCTCCCTTGACCAAGGCTCTGTGTTCTGTGTTCTGTGTTCCTGTTCTCCCTCGACCCAGTCTCTGTGTTCTGCGTTCCTGTTCTCCCTCGATCCAGTCTCTGTGTTCTGTGTTCCTGTTCTCCCTCAACCCAGGGTCTGTGTTCTGCGTTCCTGTTCTCCCTCGACCCAGGCTCTGTGTTCTGCGTTCCTGTTCTCCCTCGACCCAGGCTCTGTGTTCTGTGTTCCTGTTCTCCCTCGACCCAGGCTCTGTGTTCTGTGTTCCTGTCTCTCCCTCGACCCAGGCTCTGTGTTCTGTGTTCCTGTCTCTCCCTCGACCCAGGCTCTGTGTTCTGTGTTCCTGTCTCTCCCTCGACCCAGGCTCTGTGTTCTGTGTTCCTGTTCTCCCTCGACCCAGGCTCTGTGTTCTGCGTTCCTGTTCTCCCTCGACCCAGGCTCTGTGTTCTGTGTTCCTGTTCTCCCTCGACCCAGGCTCTGTGTTCTATGTTCTGTGTTCATGTTCTCCCTCTACCAGGGATCTATGTTCTCGTCTTGTTGATGTGCCTTGCCCAGCCCAGGAGTACCTTGCCCAGCCCGGTGCTGGGATTCCCTCGTCCTGTGCTGGGGTTTCCTTGTCCTGTCCAGGAGTCTCATGTCCAGTCCTGTGCCTCTCCTCATCCTGTAGCCACATCTTGTCCTCGCCTGGTTCTGGCGTCCGAGCCCGAGTCAACCCAGGTTCGGGGTCCTTGTCCAGTCTCTGGCTCGGAGTCCAAGCCCAGGCTCCTGGTTTCCAGTTCCATGTCCTGATTCCACTATCCTCGTCAAGTCCTAGCCCAGGCCCAGTGTCCTTGTCTTGTCCGAGGCCTTTCTCATGTCCAGCATCCTTTCTTCCTCACTTCCCTTGCTTCCTTCTCACGCCTAGTCCTGTTCCTGGTAGTTCAGTGTCTGTGTCTTGCTTTTGGGTCCACTCCCTTCACCACCCACCCCGCCCCCCCCCCCCCCATTACGACACATACTACCTTTAGAATACTTCTTTTTTGTGATGCACCTTTCACCTTTTGAATTGCTCCCAGAAACTCCAGCCATTGCTGCCCTGCCATTATTCTTGCTAGTGTCCCCTACCATTATTAAGAGCGTTATTAAGATGGCGCCAGTATTGGCGACTCTGCGCGTGCTCTCCCAAGCAAACTGCCCTCTACACTATCCTATACCTGAGAAATCCTACTAAACCTCCAATTTGCTACATCTAGCAAGATCAACAATACCCTGGCGAAGCTGCTGACCTAGCTGGAGATCACCAATGCCCCAGAATTGCTTCTTCAACTTTGCACGGCACCTGGACCCGATCATTGAGGCCTGGCTTGAGGTCCACCACGTTCCCGTAGACTCGCGGCCTGCTACCGTGTCAGAGTGCCTGGAGACACGGCCCATTCTGACCAGCACCTCTCCGAAGCAGATGACCACATAGAAGTGAGATCGGAGACCTCAAGGTACCCCAGACGCTTCCTCAGAGCGACCACCGCAGAGCCTCGTTGGTGGCCATCCACAGCTGCCAGAAGTGAGGCCTCCGCCGCCGACCTTGGAAATCGAGCCTGGGGCTCAGCTGGAGCAGAGGCCCCCGCAACTGTGACTCAGTTCACGGACTTGTTTCAGCCAGCAGTCCAGCCCTCCGGGATTAAGTGTCGGCTTCGGAGCCCGACCCGATCGACAGCCTGGGCCCTCGGCAGTTGGGGGTAGCAGCGGAGCCTCCTCCGTCACTCAGCCCGACCTGCAGCTCCCGATGACGCGACCCACCGATCGATCCCCGCGGGGTGCATCCACCAACCTCAAAGAGCTGCCAACAACACACTGTATCGATGGAAACCTGGAAGGATACACTATTTACCAAGAAAGCAGAGAGGCGTGCGGAGGTAAAGATATGTTTAGTGATGAAGATGATTATATGGGTCGGCACAACATGGAGGGCTGAAGGGTCTGTACTGTGCTGTAGTGTTCTATGGTTCTATGATGTGTTACATGTGGAGGCTCATGGGGTGATAGATAGGGTCAAGAGGGACCCTATCACTGGTAACATGGTGGGAAGGTACAGATGTACAGGAAATGGAAGCGATGTGGGTGAGGACTGTTCCCAGGACACAGCTTTCCATTCCAGGCCATCGGAAGTGTCCTCCTTTTTCAAAGAATGGGATTTCTCTCCCTCCACTCTTGATACTGCCCTCACCCAAATCTCTTCCATTTCCTGTACATCTGCACCTTCCCACCACATTAACAGTGATAGGGTCCCTCTTGTCCTTTTCTACTACCCCATGAGCCTCCACATGTAACACATCATCTTCCAGCATCTCCATCACTAAATGTATCTTTACCTCTGCACGCCTCTCTGCTTTCTGCAGGGATTGCTCCCTTTGTGATTCCCTTGTCCATTAGTCCCTCCCCACTAATCCCCTGCCTGGCACTTACTCGGGCAAGCATCTCACGTGCTCACCTGCCCAGTCACCTCCTCCCTCACCCCAGACAGTCCTTCCAGGAGTCACAACACTTCACCTGCAAACCTGCTGGGGTTGTCTACTGTCACTGGTGCTCCGGATGCGGCCTCCTCTATGTTGGTGAGACCCGTCATAAATTGGAGGATTGCTTTCTCAAGCATTCCATCTGCCACAAGCAGATTTCCCGGTGACCAATCCTGTTCCAACCTGTCAGCCCATTGCCTCTTCTCGTGCCACAATGAGACTACCCTCTGGGTGGAGAAGCAGCACTTTATATTGTGTCTGGGTAGCTTCCAACCTGATGACATGAATATCAATTTCTTCTTCTGATAAGAAATTTTTCCCTCCCCTCCTCTCTTCTACCCCACTCTAGCCTCTTAGCTCTTCTCACCTGTCTATCACTTCCCCCTGGATCCCATTCTCCTATTGACCACTCTCCTATCCTATTAAATTCCTTCTTCTCCAGTCCTTGACCTTTCCCACCCAGCTGGCTTTACCTATCACCTTCCAGCTGCCCACCTTCCCCTCCCCCTACCTTTTTATTCTGACATCTTCCTCCTTCCTTCTCAATCTTGAAGAAGTGTCTCAGTCTGAAATGTCGAGAGTTTATTCATTTCCATAGATGCTGCCTGAACTACTGAGTTCCTCCAGCATTGTGTGTGTGTTGCTTTGGATTGTTGTGAGCAGTTTGAGGCCCCTGATATTGGAGAAGGTCCAGAGGAGATTCATGAGAATGATTCCAGGAATGAAAGGGTTGATAGGTTCTTGGTTAGTCAAGGCATCAAAGGTTCCAGAGAGAAGACAGGAGAATGGAGTTGAGAGGAGCAGACTCGATGGGCTGAGTGGCCTAATTCAGCTCCTATGTCTTACTGAGAACTGACACAGACTCAGTGCTAAGTCCTATGTTGTAAAGAAAATATATTAAAAAATGAGAAATACTGACTGGATGAAAAATGGAATTTGTTAAGTGTGTAAATCTACATTTACTATATAGCTGGACTTAGGCATGAGAAAAGCCCTACGTCACCCCAACCAGAAAGAAACTGGTGTAAAATCCAACATTGAGCTGAAACAATAGGAAATTTAAAGGTTCTGAAACATTCATGTTAATTTTGAAAAATGAGACTAATAAAATGATCTTGGACTAATATAAAGGCCACCATTGAGAAAGGCCACTGTGGCCAGCATCAGGCAGAGGTGGAGAGGGAGGGGCACATACCAGACACGGCAATAGCACACCTGAAGATCACCAAGCACAATTTAGTCTCCAGTGGATTTGGCTGGAAGAAGCCAAGTCCAGGATGTCAAGGAAGAGAAGCTGGTGTTGATTTTCTTTAGAGCGCAGTTTACTAGAACTTATTGGAGATGTTCAAGATCACATCTGATAGGAGAAATTGCATTCAGTGACAATACTCAGTGAGACGATGACACAGATTATAGGTGGAACCTGAGAAACAGATACATTTTATGACAAAATGACGTTTCCTTATTGAATCTTCAAAAGTATAGATTTTAAATTTACATATAATTCAAACTGCAGAGCTGCTTAGGTGGGATTTTAACTGTTAGCTGTGGTAACTTCAATAGTGCATCACCATTATGATGGCACCTTTTTCCCGATTTTATCCAGCCCATCCCCAGGCCCCATCATGCTGTGAAAGTACTTGAAAAACATTTAGAAAAACTGAAATGATCCAGGAGTCATTTATGAATCAAGTATGTCATTATAATAATAAGAAGAAGGCAGATAGGACAATGCACAGTAACTGTCTGGATATAATAATAGGAACATAGAAATATAGAAACATAACACAGGATAAACAAGCCAGAACAACTTATTTAATAGATGCAGCAATTCCAAACACACATCACACACAGAAATCAATGTGAAAAACACCAGAAATATGCTGAACTAAGAGAGAAAATTGAAAGACTATGGAACATGAACAGGGTATACATTATCCTGATAGTAATATCTACAACTGGTGTCATCCCAAAGTCATCACATTAATAGCATTAATTAGGGCTACACAGCAATATCTATGTAAATCTCCAGAAAGCCACAACACTAAACACCACTGGAATAGTCTGAATGTTCCTAGCAATTGAGGAATGAGGGTGCTTGGCTATGCCCGTACCTCAGGTTTTACCAGCCTGAGCTGAGAAATAATAGAAATACAATATGATTTAAAGTCTGTCTTAATAAGTCAATAAAATGATTTTTGACTGTCATGATTAAGTTCTATGCAGTAACTCAAATTTGTACATCACTCACAAACACAACATCCAAGATGTTTTACAGCTAAGGCACTGTTTATGAAGTGCACTGTTATGGCGCAGGAAGCACAAAAGAGCTGGGTTAACTCTCTTTGTGACACAGATGTCAGTGGCAAACACATCTTTCCCTGTGATGGTGGTATCATGCTTTTTCCTTCCATCCTTATGTGGCTGTGATACAACCGTCACTCCAAAAGGGACGGCCACATTGAAGGAGTCTAGGAGGCATAAAACAGACTTGGTCACCTTGATTAATTCTCACATTTCATCACAGATATTTTGAAAACTGATTATAAATTATGAAACAGTCTAGACTTGAATTCACTTTCTCTGGAGAATCAAAACCTCAGCCTGTAATCTAACCTCACCACCACGTTCCTGTAGCAACGTACTCATGCCAGATCCTAACAGCAGAAAGGAGCCAGACAGGGAGGTAGTCTGCTTTGCTGATGTTGTGGGGAGAAGCGAGGGAACTAAAGATTCTAGCACTGGAACAGAACGTCCCTCCTCTCATTCTAGCAATTCGCAGCAGACGAACATGCAGAGATCCAATTTCCACTCAAGACCCAGAAGCCAAGACCTAATGTGCAACTAACTAAATTTCTAGCGAAGTTGAAACCCGTTCACTTAATGAGCACTGTCTATAATTTAATTGCTGTTAAGGTCACCCTCTCTCACACAGAGTAGGTGTGATGATGGGAAGAGGGGGTGCACACTTAACGCAAACGCGCACACATATACACAGACACAGACACAAACAGAAACATGGACACACACACACAAACACATCCACACAGATAAAAACAGATACACACACAGTAGTGCTCCTTCAGCAGGCAGCCTTTTGCTCCGGCCAGCGCAGTGTGAAGTTAGGTACTGTCTGAGAACCAACCTGTTAGCCTGCATCCGTGCCTCTTGAGCTGTCCAATGTTTCAGCAGGGACGTCAAGCCAGCATCGGGCGAGTAGGTCAGATGAGCCGACTAAGTGGATGAGTTTACAACCAAAAGTTTGTAAACTTATACAAATTATGAGTGTCTATCCTGCAGATGAGTGCTGTGCTGGAATGCGTTTCCCAACAAGTGCCTGTCACATGCCTCAGGGCTCTCTCTCTCTCTCTCTCTCTCTCTGTCTCACTCTCTCACTCTGCGTTCGTGCCCGGCTCCTCCCCTTCTGTCTTTCATCCCACCCTACAGTCAATCTCTGTCTCTCTCCTCTCTCTCACGCACTCTCTCTAACACACACACACACACACACACACACACACACACACACACACACACACACACACACACACACACACACACACACACACACACAAATCTCAGCCAAGAAGCTGTAGATTCCTCTGCCTCCCTATTCAACTCAGTTCTCAGCTTCGGAAGCCTGAGCTGACAAGACAGGAAGACCTAAAAGGCGAGAAGGTAATGTGAGAATTATAATCCGTGAACTGACACTAAACAAGCATCCTATTCAAACTCCGGTCGATGCTTGATCTCCAATGCACAGATCAGATCTTGACTCTGGCCACGGCAAATAAAACTCTGATAATAATTTTCTGAACATTGGGAATGCTGCTGGTTGCAGTAACTGGTAATGAACTTTACCATATCGCCACTACTCAACAGGGTCCCTGTTGCTGCAATCCCTTCACACATACCGAGTTCAGTGGAAAAACTATAAAACTGTACAACATAAAACAAATGAATCCCGTGCCCTGTGACCTGGATTCTTTCCCCTTCTGCATTCCCCATCACCCACAATTTGCCCACTGGGTCTCCCCTCTGCATTCCCCATCACCCACACATTGCCCACTGGGTCTCCCCTCTGCATTCCCCATCACCCACAATTTGCCCACTGGGTCTCCCCTCTGCATTCCCCATCACCCACACATTGCCCACTAGGTCTCCCCTCTGCATTCCCCATCACCCACACATTGCCCACTGGGTCTCCCCTCTGCATTCCCCATCACCCACGCATTGCCCACTGGGTCTCCCCTCTGCATTCCCCATCACCCACACATTGCCCACTGGGTCTCCCCTCTGCATTCCCCATCACCCACACATTGCCCACTGGGTCTCCCCTCTGCATTCCCCATCACCCACACATTGCCCACTGGGTCTCCCCTCTGCATTCCCCATCACCCACACATTGCCCACTGGGTCTCCCCTCTGCATTCCCCATCACCCACACATTGCCCACTGGGTCTCCCCTCTGCATTCCCCATCACCCACACATTGCCCACTGGGTGTCCCATCCTGCCTTCCCATCACCCACACATTGCCCACTGGGTGTCCCCTCCTGCATTCCCCATCACCCACACATTGCCCACTGGGTGTCCCCTCCTGCATTCCCCATCACCCACACATTGCCCACTGGGTCTCCCCTCTGCATTCCCCATCACCCACACATTGCCCACTGGGTCTCCCCTCTGCATTCCCCATCACCCACACATTGCCCACTGGGTCTCCCCTCTGCATTCCCCATCACCCACACATTGCCCACTGGGTCTCCCCTCTGCATTCCCCATCACCCACACATTGCCCGCTGGGTCTCCCCTCTGCATTCCCCATCACCCACACATTGCCCACTGGGTCTCCCCTCTGCATTCCCCATCACCCACACATTGCCCACTGGGTCTCCCCTCTGCATTCCCATCACCCACACATTCCCCACTGGGTCTCCCCTCTGCATTCCCCATCACCCACACATTGCCCACTGGGTCTCCCCTCTGCATTCCCCATCACCCACACATTGCCCACTGGGTCTCCCCTCTGCATTCCCCATCACCCACACATTGCCCACTGGGTCTCCCCTATGCATTCCCCATCACCCACACTTTGCCCACTGGGTCTCCCCTCTGCATTCCCCATCACCCACACATTGCCCACTAGGTCTCCCCTCTGCATTCCCCATCACCCACACATTGCCCACTGGGTCTCCCCTCTGCATTCCCCATCACCCACGCATTGCCCACTGGGTCTCCCCTCTGCATTCCCCATCACCCACACATTGCCCACTGGGTCTCCCCTCTGCATTCCCCATCACCCACACATTGCCCACTGGGTCTCCCCTCTGCATTCCCCATCACCCACACATTGCCCACTGGGTCTCCCCTCTGCATTCCCCATCACCCACACATTGCCCACTGGGTCTCCCCTATGCATTCCCCATCACCCACACTTTGCCCACTGGGTCTCCCCTCTGCATTCCCCATCACCCACACATTGCCCACTAGGTCTCCCCTCTGCATTCCCCATCACCCACACATTGCCCACTGGGTCTCCCCTCTGCATTCCCCATCACCCACGCATTGCCCACTGGGTCTCCCCTCTGCATTCCCCATCACCCACACATTGCCCACTGGGTCTCCCCTCTGCATTCCCCATCACCCACACATTGCCCACTGGGTCTCCCCTCTGCATTCCCCATCACCCACACATTGCCCACTGGGTCTCCCCTCTGCATTCCCCATCACCCACACATTGCCCACTGGGTCTCCCCTCTGCATTCCCCATCACCCACACATTGCCCACTGGGTCTCCCCTCTGCATTCCCCATCACCCACACATTGCCCACTGGGTGTCCCATCCTGCCTTCCCATCACCCACACATTGCCCACTGGGTGTCCCCTCCTGCATTCCCCATCACCCACACATTGCCCACTGGGTGTCCCCTCCTGCATTCCCCATCACCCACACATTGCCCACTGGGTCTCCCCTCTGCATTCCCCATCACCCACACATTGCCCACTGGGTCTCCCCTCTGCATTCCCCATCACCCACACATTGCCCACTGGGTCTCCCCTCTGCATTCCCCATCACCCACACATTGCCCACTGGGTCTCCCCTCTGCATTCCCCATCACCCACACATTGCCCGCTGGGTCTCCCCTCTGCATTCCCCATCACCCACACATTGCCCACTGGGTCTCCCCTCTGCATTCCCCATCACCCACACATTGCCCACTGGGTCTCCCCTCTGCATTCCCCATCACCCACACATTGCCCACTGGGTCTCCCCTCTGCATTCCCCATCACCCACACATTGCCCACTGGGTCTCCCCTCCTGCATTCCCCATCACCCACACATTGCCCACTGGGTCTCCCCTCTGCATTCCCCATCACCCACACATTGCCCACTGGGTCTCCCCTCTGCATTCCCCATCACCCACACATTGCCCACTGGGTCTCCCCTCTGCATTCCCCATCACCCACACATTGCCCACTGGGTCTCCCCTCTGCATTCCCCATCACCCACACATTGCCCACTGGGTCTCCCCTCTGCATTCCCCATCACCCACACATTGCCCACTGGGTCTCCCCTCTGCATTCCCCATCACCCACACATTGCCCGCTGGGTCTCCCCTCTGCATTCCCCATCACCCACACATTGCCCACTGGGTCTCCCCTCTGCATTCCCCATCACCCACACATTGCCCACTGGGTCTCCCCTCTGCATTCCCCATCACCCACACATTGCCCACTGGGTCTCCCCTCTGCATTCCCCATCACCCACACATTGCCCACTGGGTCTCCCCTCCTGCATTCCCCATCACCCACACATTGCCCACTGGGTCTCCCCTCTGCATTCCCCATCACCCACACATTGCCCACTGGGTCTCCCCTCTGCATTCCCCATCACCCACACATTGCCCACTGGGTCTCCCCTCTGCATTCCCCATCACCCACACATTGCCCACTGGGTCTCCCCTCTGCATTCCCATCACCCACACATTCCCCACTGGGTCTCCCCTCTGCATTCCCCATCACCCACACATTGCCCACTGGGTCTCCCCTCTGCATTCCCCATCACCCACACATTGCCCACTGGGTCTCCCCTCTGCATTCCCCATCACCCACACATTGCCCACTGGGTCTCCCCTATGCATTCCCCATCACCCACACTTTGCCCACTGGGTCTCCCCTCTGCATTCCCCATCACCCACACATTGCCCACTGGGTCTCCCCTCTGCATTCCCCATCACCCACACATTGCCCACTGGGTCTCCCCTCTGCATTCCCCATCACCCACACATTGCCCACTGGGTCTCCCCTCTGCATTCCCATCACCCACACATTCCCCACTGGGTCTCCTCTGCTCTTCCCCATTCCTCTCTGCCCACCTGGCCTCTTTATTTGGTTTCACACTCCACCTTCTTTTTCTATTAGATTTCATCATCTGTAGCCTCCACCTTTCACCTCCCTGCTTCTAAAGCTTTCCTGGCTCCCCCTGCCTGTATCTGTCAATCACTCTTCACCTGAATCCACCTTACCAGCTCTTGCCCTGCTAATCGCCCCCACCTCTTTACCCTGGATATCTGCCCTCTTTCAGTCCAGATGAAGGACCTGTCCATTTTACTCCTTGTGCAAGGCTTTTTCAACATCCCTGCCAGTGGAGCTATCAGACCTAATAGCTGAGTAGAGTCCTGATTGGTTTACTCTTGGTGTTGACAGGAGTCACCATTAGATCCACCAACATCGCTCTATGTTCTTCTCTAAGTACTGCCTCCTGATGTGGAAGTTAAATATCAAGCCGCCTGCTCCTGCGAACATTTAGGAGCTAAAGAGAGATCTCGTAGGTTGGAGAACTGTGAAGCCCCTCTTTAACTGTCCAATTCACTGGGTGGGAAGCAACGAAGGAAAATTTCAGGAAACACTTGGAAAACAGGAAGGTGGCAGAGGGAATTGAGACTTTTTCAACTACTCATGCAGGTGGGGTGGATGTGAGTGAAGAACTCCAAGATGTTATGAGCTCTGTTCTTTCCCTCAGAGCTCCATAAGATCTTCACATGACCTTCTAGAAGAGAATGAGACATGCTGAAGCTTCTTTCTTTAAAAGAGCTCACAGACGAGCACTGTGATCCACAGCCTTAAGGAAGAGGAGGGCCCAGTAAGGTCCTCACAGACTGACATACTGAGGACATGCTTATCTTTCTATGCTGTCTCTATTACAAAAAAGACCACATACAGCATGTCCTCCCAGAACTTCCTGTCCTCTTTCACGGAGGTCTTATACAACAGCAAGTAGGAGAGTCTGGACCAGCCACTGACCCTAGAGGAGTTGACTGGCTCCATCGTTCTCTTGGAATGAATAAATCTCCTGGAAGTGGTGGGCTTACCAGCCAGGTTGTATTCACCTCTGGGATTGGATTGGCGTGGACCTGCTGACATTGTACAAGGCTATGCTTCAAGCATGACACACTCTATGAAGAAGGACATAATCATCTTCTTCAATAAGCAGAAGGGGTCAAGGGAGGGCAGTAGGAATTGGAGACCCATTTTGCTGTTGAATGTAGATTATAAAATCCTGTCCAAAGCAATCACTGACTGGGTCAGATCTACTCTGCAACAGATGAACCTCTGTGACTAACCTGTGTTGGACCCAACAGGAAAATATTTGAAGCTTTGCACTGCGCAGGGAGAAAATTACTTTGTACGTAAAACAGAGAGTTGAGTGTGCGCCTGGTCAGCTTGGACCAGCTGGAGGCCTTCAACAGAAATGTGGCAAATGTTCAGGGGATATTTGCGTCGGGTTCTGCGTAGATATGTTCCAGTGAGACAAGGAAAGGATGGTAGGGTACAGAAACCGTGGCTTTACAAAGGCTGTTGTAAATCTAGTCAAGAAGAAGAGCTTACGAAAGGTTCAAAAAACTAGATATTGATAGAGATCTAGAAGATTATAAGGCTAGCAGGAAGGAGCTTAAGAATGAACTTAGGAGTGCCAGAAGGGGCCATGAGAAGGCCTTGGCGGACAGGATTAAGGAAAACCCCAAAGCGTTCTACAAGTATGTGAAGAGCAAGAGGATAAGATTTCAGAAAATAGAACCAATCAAGCGTGACAGTGGAAAAGTGTGTATAGGAGATGACAGAGGTACTTAGTGAATACTTTGCTTCAGTATTCACTACGGAAAAAGATTGTGGCGATTGCAGCGGACTGAAAAGCTTGAGCATGTAGATATTAAGGAAGAGGATGTGTTGGAGCTTTTGGAAAGCATCAAGTTGGATAAGTCACCGGAACCAGACGGGATGTACCCCAGGCTACTTTGGGAAGTGAGGGAGGAGATTGCTGAGCACCTGACTATGATCTTTGCATCATCAATGAGGATGGGAGAGGTTCCAGAGGATTGGAGGGTTGCGGATGTTGTTCCCTTATTCAAGAAAGGGAGTAGAGATAGCCCGGGAAATTATAGACCAGTGAGTCTTACTTCGGTAGTTGGTAAGTTGATGGAGAAGATCCTGAAGGGCAGGATTTATGAACATTTGGAGAGGTATAATATGATTAGGAATAGTCAGCATGGCTTTGTCCAGGGCACGTCATGCCTTACGAGCCTGATTGAATTTTTTGAAGATGTGACTTGTTATGAGTGATGAACAGACCTGATGGACAATGGGGTGCAGAGTAAACCATTCCCAACCCCCCTCCTGAGAACTACGAACTATTGCTGTTGCTATGCTGCTCATGAGAGAGAGAGAGAGAGAGAGAGAGAGAAAACACAGGCAAGAACATTTGCTACAGATAAGAGGAGGAGATTTACTGTATTATGACTCTTCCTGGATTATTTACCTTCCACTACAAGGACTTTTCTTTGCTCATTAACATTCCTCAGGAGACAGCAGGAGTGGCCTGATTTGATGGACACAGTCATTCAGGGTTGATGGATAGCTGAGACCCCGTGAGTGGGGATAAAAGACAGGTCTGGAGAGACACCCTTCAGACACACCAGTGGACACTGACTGAGTGTTGGGAAATCACAAGAAAGGTGGGGGCTTCGAAGACCAAACCAGGAGATTGGTCAATAAAGCTTACAGTGTTACAGCAGGGCCGGTGGGGACTTGTGTGTGTGTCCACTCATGCCAGAGTGATGAGTCCACCACAGAAGAATGGTCTAGCTGGAGACCAGAGGGGTCATAACTGAATGGCCACAACGATATGACGGATTAAGAAAGCCACAAAAGGTTTGCCTGCCGCAGCTGTTGCTGTTATATCTCGCTCGCTCTCTCTCTCCAACAATTTCAATACAACAACCATAACCACCTCAGCATTTATGAACTGAACTCTATACTTTCCAATGACAATTCATTTACCCCTAGACATCGATAGAGCTTGTTTATTATTGATTATTATTATTCCTACACTTTTAGATTTATTACTGCTAACTTGTTTTATATGCATATTTGCATTTTTCATATTGTATTGTGTAGTTTACTAATAAACACCTTTAGTTTGGTACCACCAGACTCCAATGGATTCTTCTTTCCCTGCTGGTCAGACACCCAGTTATGGGGTACGTAACAGACTAAACTCATTGATGAAGGAAGAGCAGTAGATGTAGTGTATATGGATTTCAGCAAGGCATTTGATAAAGTACTCCATGCAAGGTTTATTGAGAAAGTAAGGAGGCATGGGATCCAAGGGGACATTGCTTTGTGGATCCAGAACTGGCTTGCCCACAGAAGGCAAAGAGTCATTGTAGACAGGTCATATTCTGCATGGAGCTCGGTGACCAGTGGTGTGTCTCAGGGATCTGTTCTGGGACCCTTCTCAGTGATTTTCATAAATTTACAAATTATGTTCATATTTTTACAAATTTACTAACCCATCCCTCCACTTCCTCACCTGGATGAGGAAGTGGAGGGATGGGTTAGTAAATTTGCTGATGACACAAAGGTTGGGGGTGTTGTGGATAGCGTGGAGGGCGTCAGAGGTTACAGCGGGATATAGATAGGATGCAAAACTGGGCTGAGAAGTGGCAGATGGAGTTCAACCCAGTTAAGTGTGAAGTGGTTCATTTTGGTACGTCAAATATGATGGCAGAATATAACATTAATGACAGGACTCTTGGAAGTGTGGAGGATCAGAGGGATCTTGGGGTCCAAGTCAATAGGACATTCAAAGCTGCTGCGCAGGTTGACTCTGTGGTTAAGAAGGCATATGGTGCATTAACCTTCATTAATAATGGGATTGAGTTTAAGAGCCAAGAGGTAATGTTGCAGCTTTATAGGACCCTGGTCAGACCCCACTTGGAGTACTGCGCTCAGTTCTGGTCGCCTCACTACAGGAAGGATGTGGAAACCATAGAAAGGGTACAGAGGAAATTTACAAGGATGTTGCCTGGATTGGGGAGCATGCTTTATGAGAACAGGTTGAGTGAACTTCTGCTTGGAGTGACAGAGGATGAGAGGTGACCTGATAGAGGTGTATAAGATGATGAGAGGCATTGATTGTGTGGATAGTCAAAGGCTTTTCCCCAGGGCTGATATGGCTAGTATAAGAGGGCATAGTTTTAAGGCATTTGGAAGTAGGTACAGAGTAATGTCATGGGTAAGTTTTTTTTACACAGAGAGTGGTGAGTGTGTGGAATGGGCTGCCGGTGATGTTGGTGGAAGTGGAAACAATAGGGTCTTTTAAGAGACTCCTGGATAGGTACATGGAGCTTAGAAAAATAGAGGGCTAAAGGGTAAGCCTAGGTAGTTCTAAAGTACGGACATGTTCGGCACAGCTTTGTATTGTGTTGTAGGTTTTCTATGTCTCTATGTTTTTGACAGGATATCACACATGTACATAATGTATGAGTTCATCAGGAAGGGCAAGAGCATAAGAGGAGTAACATTGCAGACAGTAGTGACACCCAGCTCAAAACCTCCCTGTAAATGGCACCATTTTCTGCTTTGGTTTATGGTCATTTTGCACTGATCAACGTCCATTTGATTTGGCTTCAGAGGTCAGAGTCAACTACAGGAAGAGCGAGGCCATGCTCTTTGGCCGCTGGCCCGATTGATTCAATGTCAGGTCTGACTACCTGAAGGTGCAGGGGTTGAGATGTAGAACAAGAAATGGCTGAGTGGGTAGGAAAGGTCAAACAACAAATCACTGTAAACTACAACAACTAAATTAAAATATTCCCATTATCATTTAGGATACCTTGAGGAAGCCAGTAATTCCAAACACCTTCCTGTGCCCGTGGACACCTTGCATTCTTTCTCCAGGGATACCTGGCATGAACACACCCCCAGAAGATTGCCAGGCAGTCAGGCCTTGACTACCTGTCCCCATTATCAGCAGATAGTCAACTTGGCCAACCCCAGGAGCGTCCTTCTCCTGCACCCCCTCCATTACGAGTGGCCAAGTATGAAGAGGGTGAAATACAACCAGTAGGCTAGTGGCAGCCCCTTTAGATGCAATGAGGGGCTTCAGCCTTACACACTCCATGTACAAGGGGTACACAGCCTCTTCCGGTGCACAGAAGCAATGAGCAGCTGGGAGATCTGAACAGCTGCCAGCAGGGCGGCAATCTCAGTTGTTAACATGGAAGAACAGCAGAAGTGTGATTGTATACACTAGATTGCAAGGACATTGTGTGAGGCGAGAATCTACTGTCCTGTCTCAGGACAACATCTGGCACCACAACAGTGTCCTGTGGCCTGCTAACCTATACTGTTGACTTCATGTTGAGAAAGGAACAGCCATGACTGAATGGTGGAGCAGACCTGATGGGCCAAATGGCCTAATTCTGCTCCAACCTTTTATGGTCTGTTCAGCCTATCATGTCCCTGCTGGGTGTCAGAGAGCTGTGCCCACTTAGAGGAACTCATTTGTTGTAACCTTGAGGAGTGGTAATGGGGACAAGCTCCCACTACTAAAAGTGTTCCTCACAGCATGCGACTCAAATAGCCTCAGACAACCAAGTCCAACTCCTGGCCTTCTCGTGTGACTTAGCTTCTAAGCCCGGAAGAACTGTTTCTACTGAAGGGGAAGGGGTGAAGGTGGGTTCTGGCGCCTTAAAACCAGTACTTCGGGTAGATGGAGCTCGTCAGCCTGGGAAGGCAGTCCATCTAAGCGAGGGAAACTCTGATTTCAAACCTCCGCTGCCTTGCGGCCATACCCACTCATAGGAAAGGCTTCGGGAGTAAACCCTGAGGACAAATCTGGAGCTGGAGTCCCTAAGGCAGTCCAACATTGCCTTCAACCTCGTTCTGGCAACTCCTGCAATGTCACTGGTGTCAAGCTGTATCAGCCCTTGCCCTTCCCTTGGACAACATCAGTGTCATGGAGAGGGGAGACTTGCAGCATGGGCAAGTGCCGGTCTTCCATACAACCCTGCCCAGAGCTGCGCCCTGGAGAGGACACTCCAAGACCTTCCAGGTGCAGATCCATGGTTTGGCGAGTCTAACGGATGCCACACACCTGCGTGAGTACTCTTTCCTGTAAGAAAGCATTGGCTTGCCTTTGCCTCAAAACAGCAAATCCTGCAGGCTGTAGTAAAGGTCTGTGTCACTCAATCATGTATAAGAGAAAACAGAAATCTTTCGGCAAGATACATTGTTGAATGTATCTTAAGGTGACGCCATCACCCAGGTCATAGGCAGGCCCACAGATTTGAGGAAAACTTACTTTCTCTGCAGTTGGGCTCCCAGGTAGCTGATGTGGGACACACAGATTGTCACAGAAGGGGAGGAGATGCAGCAGATTGTTACAGTGGGGTGGGGAGGGGCAGGTGGGGGGTTTTGGGTCTGTTGTGAGCCTTCAGTTGAGATTATAGCTGGTCTACCATTATGAAGCTGATGTATGAGGCAAGTTTCTCCAGGTAGACAAATATGAGAAAGAGGCAACACGGACCCACTCGAATGGCTTTTTGGCTCACTGTAGATTCTTGTGGCACTGTTGCAGGGTGAAGATCATGCCCATTGTGCAATTAGATGGCTAAGACAAACATCGTGTAGGATACCAGATGTACAGATTTCCTGAACCAATTATTCAACCTGTTTTAACCCATTTCCCTGTAAAGCAAACATCCCTATAGATGCTGCCTGGCCTGCTGCATTCCACCAGCATTTTGTGTGTGTTCCCTGTAATGTTTTGTCATTCTTTGCCCTAGCTCTGCTTTGAAAACTTTAAACCCTCTACACTTTTCCCAGTTCTAAGGAAGCATCCCTGACTCATCATGTTGAACAGATTCCCCCTCCGATCTCTCATGTTACACTTTAGATTGACTGACTCAATTCTTCCAGCATTTTCTCCTTTGTCTCAGATTTCAGCATCTGTATTTGTATTTCTATTTCAGTTAAGCATGAGGCCAAACATCTGACTTTGGCTGCAGAGCATTTATTGTGGGTCTGAAGACCAAGGTTTGAGACAGTGTCCCATTGCAAGTTCATAAATGTTTGTCAAAAGCAGTATTGATTATAATGGAATCTGTCTGGTAAATATATTTCAACAGCTCAGGTGGAGATAAGAGTTCAGCCATGTAATAAAGACAGTAAAGAATGGAACAGAGCCATAGATGGCAATGTAACATGGTACTTGGGAGTACATTTGTCAAGTTGCCAATATCAATCCCACACTAGGACTCAAATTTCAGCAACTGATTAACACAAAGACTGAAGCAGATGAACAAACAGAAAGCAAATGGAACCCCTACATAAACATTAGGCAAGGTGTTTTAAGATGAGTTCTTCATGACGTAATTTATCCTTTTAATTCTGTGAAGGGTGACTTCTTTAACGGATACATTCATATATATTCACACAGTCTTTATTATGGTCATAAGCCTGTCCAAAGTTTCATGTCATGGTTCCAGAAATATCATCACAGTTCATCAAAAAGGAATCTCTGAGGGAGCTGTTTGGTTTGATGCCTCCATAATACCACAGGATGGCCAGGTGAACTATACAGCAAAACCACAGATTATTTATTAATGAAACTAGGTCCAATATAATGCTCATCAAGACCATAGGGTGGCAGGATTGCCAACCAGCTGCTTAAACAAAATTGAAGCCAAATGCAGTCTTCAGGAGACAAGAACAACATGAGAGATGGGATGATAGAGTCACGGGTGAGTCTGTTCTCATTGACCTGAAAGAAATACTTCTAAGTCCATCTAACTGTGAACAAGAAGACTTTACTAGTAACAAAATGTTTCAGATTTGAACTCTTTCCAAGTCTTTTTTTTAAACTATCCTCAGGTGACGGAAGAACCCTTAAGGAAGAGATGTAATGTGTCACCAAAGACTCTTGCAGATTTCTTCGGAGCTACCTTGGAAAGCATTCTGACTAGGTGCATCACAGCCCAAATTCACAGCACTGAGAGAGGCTGCAGAGGATCGTAGACTCAGCCAGCTCCATCATAGGCATAATCCTCCCCACCATTGGGATGTCTGCAAGAGGCAGTGCCTCGAAAAGGTGGCACCCACCATTGAGGACCCTCACAGTCTGAGACATTTTCCTTTCATCACTATCATTAAGAAAGAGGTACAGGAGCCTTAAGCCCCACACTCAGTATTTTTAGAATAGCTTCTATCCATGCGCCTGCAACTTTCTGAACTGCCCATGAATCAATAAACATAACCTCCTTATTCCTCCTTTACACTATATATTTATTTTTGTAACTTGCAGTATTTTTATGCCTTGTCACCAACCGTCACAAACAGCGCAAGGGACGTGTGCGGTCGCAGCCCACGGGAACACAACACAGGGCAGCACTGACTCTGGAGGGAAGGCCGGGCAGCTGCAGCCACTGTTTGAGGCCTGGTCCTCACTACGACCAACTGGCCCCATCCATCGTGAGACCCCCGCCACCCCCTGATTGCAGTCAATTCTGGTTGCTAGGGACGATCCGGTTCATGGCTCCGCCCATAGGGGCCGTCTCTCTGCCCGGTAGTCAGGAGCGGAGTTTGGTTGTCAGGGGGTGGGGTCTGCGTTCATCTCCCCCACCCCCCTCCCTCCCCTTTGCACGGGAGTTAGAGCGGGGTCCGGGTCCATCTCTCTACCGGGTTGCTAGGGATGGGTTCATCTCTCTGCCCGGTAGTCAGGGGCAGAGTCTGGTTGCTAGGGGCGGGGTCTGTGTTCCCCCTCCCTATCCAGCCCTGGCTACGGAATGGCGGGCGTCGAGGCCGCGGTGCTGCGTTCCCCGGCTCTCCTGTGCGTCCTGATGCTGCTCGGGCTCCAGAGACCGGTGGCAGGAAGGGCGCTGAAATTCGTCAACCTGGTGAGAGCGGAACCGCGGAGGGAGCCGATGGAGAGGTTTGGGGACGGAGGGAGCGGAGAGGGCTGGGGGACGGAGGGAGCGGAGAGGTTTGGGGACGGAGGGAGCGGAGAGGGCTGGGGGACGGAGGGAGCGGAGAGGGCTGGGGGACGGAGGGAGCGGGGAGGTTTGGGGACGGAGGGAGCGGAGAGGGCTGGGGGACGGAGGGAGCGGAGAGGGCTGGGTGACGGAGGGAGCGGAGAGGGCTGGGGGATTGAGGGAACGGGGAGGTTTGGGGACGGAGGGAGCGGAGAGGGCTGGGGGACGGAGGGAACGGGGAGGTTTGGGGACGGAGGGAGCGGAGAGGGCTGGGGGACGGAGGGAACGGGGAGGTTTGGGGACGGAGGGAGCGGAGAGGGCTGGGGGACGGAGGGAACGGGGAGGTTTGGGGACGGAGGGAGCGGAGAGGTTTGGGGACGGAGGGAGCTGAGAGGTTTGGGGACGGAGGGAGCGGAGAGGGCTGGGGGATGGAGGGAGCGGGGAGGGCTGGGGGACGGAGGGAGCGGAGAGGGCTGGGGGACGGAGGGAGCGGAGGGCTGGGGGACGGAGGGAGCGGAGAGGTTTGGGGACGGAGTGAGCGGAGAGGGCTGGGGGACTGAGGGAGCGGAGAGGGCTGGGGGACGGAGGGAGCGGAGAGGGCTGGGGGACGGAGGGAGCGGAGAGGTTTGGGGACGGAGGGAGCGGAGAGGGCTGGGGGACGGAGGGAGCGGAGAGAGCTGGGGGACGGAGGGAACGGGGAGGTTTGGGGACGGAGGGAGCGGAGAGGTTTGGGGACGGAGGGAGCGGAGAGGTTTGGGGACGGAGGGAGCGGAGAGGGCTGGGGGACGGAGGGAGCGGAGAGGTTTGGGGACGGAGGGAGCGGAGAGGTTTGGGGACGGAGGGAGCGGGGAGGGCTGGGGGACGGAGGGAGCGGAGAGGGCTGGGGGACGGAGGGAACGGGGAGGTTTGGGGACGGAGGGAGCGGAGAGGTTTGGGGACGGAGGGAGCGGGGAGGTTTGGGGACGGAGGGAGCGGAGAGGGCTGGGGGACGGAGGGAGCGGAGAGGTTTGGGGACGGAGGGAGCGGGGAGGGCTGGGGGACGGAGGGAGCGGAGAGGGCTGGGGGACGGAGGGAGCGGAGGGCTGGGGGACGGAGGGAGCGGAGAGGGCTGGGGGACGGAGGGAACGGAGAGGTTTGGGGACGGAGGGAGCGGAGAGGGCTGGGGGACTGAGGGAGCGGAGAGGGCTGGGGGACGGAGGGAGCGGAGAGGGCTGGGGGACGGAGGGAGCGGAGAGGTTTGGGGACGGAGGAAGCGGAGAGGGCTGGGGGACGGAGGGAGCGGAGAGAGCTGGGGGACGGAGGGAGCGGAGAGGTTTGGGGACGGAGGGAGCGGAGAGGTTTGGGGACGGAGGGAGCGGAGAGGTTTGGGGACGGAGGGAGCGGAGAGGTTTGGGGACGGAGGGAGCGGAGAGGTTTGGGGACGGAGGGAGCGGAGAGGTTTGGGGACGGAGGGAGCGGAGAGGGCTGGGTGACGGAGGGAGCGGAGAGGGCTGGGGGACGGAGGGAACGGAGAGGTTTGGGGACGGAGGGAGCGGAGAGGGCTGGGGGACGGAGGGAACGGAGAGGTTTGGGGACAGAGGGAGCGGAGAGGTTTGGGGGACGGAGGGAGCGGGGGGGGAGAGGAGGAAGTGGTAGAGGAACTGGAGGGCTTTGGGGGAGCAGATAGAAGTACAGGAAGAGAATTGAGGGCACAGTAACAAGTGTGGACGGGAGATTGTGTGGAAGGAGTGAATTGATGAGGAAAAGAGACGGTGGGAAATGGCTGGAATGATGGGTCCAAAAGTGATAGGGGTAGGGAATGGAGAATGAGGGTGTGGAACACTCCCAAATCATGTGAAAATATGTGCCCACCTCATTTTTACATTTCCAGCATAAATTATTATCAACAATCCCCATTTTGTAGAGTCTAGTTGGTGTCCAATAATATGTGTACTATCTTATACTGAGTAAATTTCCCTCTGGCTTCCCTAATATGTCTACCCACATTTGATAAAATATTTGACCACTCATTATCTTCAATATCGCTCCCAAGATCCTTCTGCCATACTGCTTTGAGATTGTTACATGGTCCACCCACAGAGTGCTTGAACATTTTATAAAACACTGGCGCTTTATGAACTTCCTGTGGTAGTGTAAAGTATTCTGTTAAAGGGTTACTTTGTGGGCCACCATTCTTGAATAAGCTACGAATGCAATGTCTTATTTGTAAATACTTACAGAAATTCCCTTTATCTACAAAGTTATATTTCCTCTACAAATCCACATATGACATAAAAATCCCATTCTCATTGTGATCACCTACTGTATTTACACCTTTAATCTTCCATTCTTTCCAGTACACCATTCTTTTCCCAATGCATATTGCAGGGTTATTCCAGAGCAAAGAGTACAACTGATTTAAATGTGACATTCTACAAGCTTTATGAATTGTACTCCACACACTCCTTGAGTGAAATAGTATAGGATTTAGATTACTCTTGTTTTCCACATGTTGTGAGAGAATGTGGTGCAGCCAAGCTCCATTCTATAACTACCCAATCTAAATCAACATCAGCCCTGTCCCAATGTTTAACTAACTTGGTCATTTCAAAGGATAATTTATATGCCCTGACGTCTGGTAGACTGAGCCCACGCTGTCCTTGTGCCCACAGCTCTGTCTCTTGGGTGATAGGACAGTGATACCTAATGTAAACAATGACAAATTAAAGGTGGGTCTCATCACAGCTGCAAGAATTATATTGCAAAACTGGAAAAACCCCGATGTCCCACTGTGAGGGAATGGACTGAGGAAATGGTTAAGATTTCATCATATGAACATATGTTGAGAAGAATTAACAGTGAGGGAAAAGTGAAAGACGCGTGGGATCAATTTTTGGATGTACGTTAATGTACTTTCTTATTTACCATGTTATTTAGAGAGCTGCATCAAAGAATATAGTCTACTTTTGACCTTTCTGCTATGAAACCAGTGAGATTTTGGCTACACAACTGCATATTAGTATTGTAATATAACAGCAAATAGTTTTCCTCATCCTTTTCTGTAACTAGGTGAAGAGGTGGGCAGGGTGCAATTGTGGGGTCGGAATGATCTTTCAATCACCATTATTCTTGTAAAGAAGTCACAGTATTTATAGCCATCATGTCTTATGTTAGTGAGCTCTCTCTTCCAACGCAGAGGAACAATTCATGCTCTAACGCAGTAACAACTTTTCCCACATTTTGTAACTTCGGCTGGAATGCTGCCTAAGAGCTTTAATCAGTTTTTCCTATTCTGGGTCAAGAATTGATGTACAGTTTTGAAGTGCAGCCAACACAAGTGTTTGCAAGCAGTAAATTGTGAAGATCTTAAGAAGTGTTTCACCAGATGTGAATCTGAAAGCCATACATTTATTTCCATCAGCCTTCCTGCATCCTTGTGTTCCCAAGTTTATCTGTTTGATGTCTCTGTAAAAGCTAAAGCGTTGCTCAGTTGTGGTAACTATCTGCGTACCTTTGCATCTTGCCAAAATGTGGTGTGCTGAACCATACAGTGTTTTATCAAAGTTTTATTTCCTTGCTCTTTACTCAGGGTTAGATTACGGATACTTTTTATTAGCCACTTTTCCTAAGTGCCTTCACAATTTCAACATATTTCTTTTTAATACTTGGTTACGAATTATGCCCTGTGATTAACTTTGCATTTATTTGTTCTTTCAGCCCAGGTGTATCACTTCACATTTCTTGGCATTGAATTTCACTTGTCTGTACCTGTCTGAAGTCTATTACTCCTGATGAAGGGTTTCGGCCCGAAACGTCATCACTACCTCCTCTCATGGATGCTGTCTGGCCTGCTGAGTTCTGCCAGCATTTTGTGTTTTTATCTATTACTGTCCTCCTCATTACACTACCATCATCTGCAAATGTGGAATTTGTGTTGGTGGCCCATGAGCAAATTAGAATCAATCAGGTTTACTATCACTGACATATCATGTAATTTGTCGTTTTCCAGCAACAGTATGGTGCAAGATAAAAGTCATGTTTCAACAGTAAATAGAGGATTAATGAGATAGTGTTCATGGACTGTTCAGAAATTTGATGGTGAAGGGGAAGAAACTGTTTCTAAAACATTGAAAGTGGGTCTTCAGGCTTCTGTGCCACATCCCTGATAGTAGTAACGGGAAGAGGGAATCATGGGGGTCCTTAATGATGGGTGCTATCTTTTTGAGGCACTACCTCATGAAGATGTCCTCGACAATGAGGAATGTTGTGCCATATGACCGTAAAGCAAAAGGGCAGACACTAGAGGTCCACATCGAAGGCTGAGGGTCAGTCAGGGGTCTGGAACAAAGCCCGAAGATCTTGGGTTAGAGGACTGTATGTGGGTGGGTGGGTGGGTGGGAGGGAGGAACAGGTCCTTTTTGTTGTTACTTGGTAGGTTCTGTTTATTTGTGTTCTGTGTTGTTCTGCCAAGTATTTTTCGGAACATGTGGTGCACTGGTGGGCTGCCCCAGCACATCCTTGGGTGTGATGGTTAACTCAATTGTCACATTTCACTGTATGTTTCTGTGTATATGTGATAAGTCTATCAATCTGTTATTCGGTCCATCGTATCTTCTCTATCATTCAATCACTGGCTGATTTATTATCCATGTCGACGCCATTCTCCTACTTTCTCCCCATAACCTTTGACAACCTTATAGTTCTTACTAATCAAGAATCTATCAATTCTGCTTTAAATGTATACCCAGTGACTTGGCCTGCAGTCATCTGTGGCAACGAATTCCACAGATTCACCACCCTCTGCCAAAAGGAATTCATCCTCATCTCTGATCCAAAGGATTTTACTTCCTTGTGTTTTGAGGCGGAGCACTCTGTTACTAGATTCCTCCACTATTGGACACATCCACTTGATATTCACTCTATCAGGTCTTTCAATGTTTGCTAGATTTCATGAGATCTTTGCCTCATTCTTTTAAACTCTGGCGAGTGCAGGCCTAGAACCATTGAACATTAACCCTTTTATTTCTGAGATCATTATTGTGAACTTCCTCCGAACCCTCTCCAATGCCAACACATCATTTCATAGATAAGGAGCCCAAAACTGCTCACAATACTCCAGATGTGGTCTGACCAATATCTTAGAAGGGCTCAGTATTACATTCTTGCTTTTGTATTCTAATCCTCACAAAATGAAGGCTAACACTGCCTTCACCAGCTCAATCCTGTACAGGGACTCCCAAGTCCCTTTGCACCTCCAATTTCTGAATTTGTTTCCCGTTTAGAAAATAGTCTACATCTTTATTCCTTCTACCAAACTGCATAACCATACTCTTCCCTACACTGTATACTTTGCCCATTCTCTTCTGGCCAAGTCTTTCTGCAAATTCCCTACTTCCTCGACACTACACTTAGCCTTGATTGTGTACAAACTTGGCTACAAAGCCATGAGTTTCATCATCCAAACCATTGATGTAACATATGGAGAAGTAGTCTCAAATCCGGCCCCTGCAGAACACCATTACTCACCAGCAGCTCACCCCTTTAGTCCCAATCTTAATAGCCAATCTTCTATCCTAATTAGTATCTTTTCTGTGATATCATGGGCCATTATCTTATTAGCAGCCTCATGTGCAGCAAGTTCTGAAAAGCCGAGTAAACAACATCCATTGACTCTCCTTTGACTGGCCTGCCAATTATTTCCTAAAGAATTCCAAATGAGTTGTCAGGCAAGTTTTCTCCTTCAAGAAACCATGCTGATTTTTTATCTGTTGTGTGCCTGCAAGTACTCAAAAGCTATCCTCAATAATGGGCTCTGGCATCTTGCCAATCACTGAAGTGAGGCTAAGTGGCCTATAATTTCCTGTCTTTTGCTTTCCTCCTTAACAAATGGAGTGACAGTTTCAAATTCCCAATCCTCTGGTATCATTACAGAATCTAGTGATTACTAAAGGATCACTACTAATGCTTCCACAATCTATTTAGCTAGCTCTTTCAGTTCCTTGGGTTGTAGTCCATCTGATCTGGGTGACTTAACTGCCTTTAGACCTTGCAGCTTCCCCAGCACCTTCTCCTTAGTTTTTGACTAAGTGCTGCCTAATCAAGTCTGTTTCATTACACAAAACCCAATTCAGACTTGCCTTTTCCCTAGTGGGCTCGACCACAAGCTGCTCTAAAAGCCACCTCATATAGGCACTCTACAAATTTCTTCTCTTGGGAGCAAGCACCAGTTCACAATCTACCTGCTTACTGAAATCTCCCATGACCGGTGTAACATTGCTCTTTTTATTTGTCTTTCCTAACTCCCTTTGTAATTTGTATCCCACTTCATGCTTACTACCCATGATGGAGCTGAGTCTAAAACCCTCTGCAGCATCTTTCATTCCTATACATTGGAACCTCCATATCAGGTGATGTTGCAAATACTCTGAATGCTCTCTAACATACCAAAGTTTAGGAACAGATATATGGGAGAAGGAAGAAAACGGCACCATTCCCATTTCTAATGACATTTGAAATATTTCTGTCAGAGTTCCTGCTATTTCTACATCAACTTCCCTCAAGATCCTAAGGAATATCCTGTCAGGACCCGGAGACTTACCACTTTTATATTCCTTAAAAGCTTGAGTACTTCCTCTTCTGTAATCATCATAGTTTCCATAACTTCCCTACTTGTTTCCCTTACTTTACACTATTCAATATCCTTCTTAGTGAATACCGAAGAAAATAAATTGTTCAGAATCTCCCCCATCTCTTTTGGCTCCTCACATAGCTGTCCACTCTGATTCTGGACCAATTTTATCCCTCACTATCCTTTTGCTATTAGTATAACTGTAGAAACCCTTCGGATTTATTTTCACCTTACTTGCCAAAACAACCTCGTATCTTCTTTTAGCTTTTCTAATTTCCTTCTTAAGATTCTTTTTACCTTCTTTATATTCCTCGAGCACCTCATTTACTCCATGCTGCCTATATTTATTTGTAGATACCTCTCTTCTTCTCAGCCAAGTTTCCAATATCCCTTGAAAACCATGGCTCTTTCAAACTTTTAACCTTTCCTTTCAACCTAACAGGAACATAAAGATTCTGTACCCTCAAAGTTTCACCTTTAAATGACCTCCATTTCTCTATTACATCCTTCCCATAAAACAAATTGTCCCAATCCACTCCTGCTAAATCCTTTCACATCTCCTCAAAGTTAGCCTTTCTTCAATCAAAAATCTCAACCCTGGGTCCAGTCCTATCCTTCTCCATAATTATATTGAAACTAATGGCATTGTGATCATTGGACCCAAAGTGCTCCCCAACACATACCTCTGGCAGCTGACCTATCTCATTCCCTAACAGGAGATCCAACACTGCCCCTTCTCTAGTTGGTACCTCTATGTATTGCTGCAAAAAACTATCCTGCACACATTTTACAAACTCCAAACCATCCAGCCCTTTTACAGTATGGGCCTCCTGGTCTGTGTGGAAAATTAAAATCTCCCACAATCACAACCTTGTGCTTACTACAAGTATCTGCTATCTCCTTACAAACTTGCTTAATGAAGTAGGGCCGTGCCCTACTCTGAGATGTTGATACGTCAGAACTTAAAGCTGCTCATCCTTTCTAATGCTGGCCTTGTATTGTGGATTCCCCCTTCCTGAAGGCCACAGTCAATTCTGACATTGTTATTGCCACACCACTCAACCAGCCAATCATCTCCCTCTTGCATGCTTCCTTGTTGCATCTCTGATTCTGCCAACAATAGTGGTGTCATCTGTGAATTTATTGATGGTGTTTGAACTATGCCTAGCTTACATAGTCATGTGTAGCGAGAGAAGGCTAAGCTCACATCCTTGAGGTGTACCTGTGTTGAGGAGGAGATGTTGTCTGCTGCGATCCATACTGGCACCGGTATAAGGAAGTAAAGTATGTATATGTAGGAGAACACTTTCTATCCAGCCATCTTAATTATGAAGACGGACAGGTCCTTGGGTTGAGAATCTAAGTTGGAGAAAAGGCAGTTTTGATAGCATCAGAAAGGATCTCACAGGTGTGGAGTGGGATGGGTTGTTTTTTGGCAAAGGGATGCTTAGTAAGTAGGAGGCCTTCAAAAGTGAAATTTTGTGAGTGGAGTTTCTATGTTCCTATTGGAATAAAAGGCAAGACTGACATGTTTAGGGAATTTTGGTTTTCAAGGGATATCGAAGCCTTGGTTGAGGAGGAGGGTAAGGCAGCAAGGAACAAATGAGGCACTTGAGTGTGAGATGCAAGAGAACACCTCAGAAGGAAATTAGGAAACTGCAGCTGGATGAATTCCAGCTCATTTGGGATGCTGAGGGATGTTCGACATGAGTTATAGAGAAATAGTTACCTAAAGGGGCAGGTAACTGGGTGACCTTCAGGAGAAGGAAAGGAGCTGGGGAGTTAGTGCAAGATACCTGTGTGGCTGTTTCCCTCAATAACAAGTTGGTGTGGGGGGGGCGGTGACCTAGCAGAGGAAATCCACAGCAGTTATGTCTCTAGCACTGAGTATGGCTTGTGGCTCAGTGCGGAAGGGAGGTGAAGAGGAGAGAGGTAGTGATGGGGAATTCAATAGTTAAGGAAGCAGACAGAAAATTTTGTGGGTGTGGCTTCCAAGTGTCTGGGTCAGGGATGTCTCAGATCAAATATAAAGCATTCTTAAGGGGGAGGGTGAGTCGTGAAGTTCTGGTACATATTGGTACCAATGGTGTAGCTGGGGAAAAGGGATGAGGACCTGAAGATAGGATATTGAGAGATGGTTCGTTGGCTGTGTGCCATGTCGTTTGACCATGACCATGATTGTTCTTAGCAAATTTTTCTACAGAAGCGGTTTGCCATTGTCGCCTTCTGGACAGTGTCTTTACAAAATGGGTGACCCCTGTCATTATCAATATCCTCCAGAAATTGTCTGCCTAGCACCAATGGTTGCATAACTAGGACTTGTGATATGCACCAACTACTCATATAGCCAGCCACCCACCACCTGCTCCCATAGCTTCATATAACCCTGATCGGGGGCTAAGCAGGTGTTACATCTTGCCCAAGGGTGGCCTGCAGCCTAGCGGAAGGAAGGAGCCTTGCACCTCCTTTGGTAGAGACACATCTTCACCCTGCCCCTCACAGGGAGATGGGTAGGAAGCATGACCTCCAGGGTAGTAATCTCTGGATTGCTGCCTATGCCATGCTGTGAGGGTAATGAGAGAAATATCAGGAGCAAGGGTGATGGACTTTGGGCATGGATCAGTACATGAAACTATGACATTGTGGCCATTACCGAGGCCTTGTGTGGCTGTCACAAGGGCAGTAATGGCTGCTGGATGTTCTGGGATTTAGATGTTGCAAAGGAGACAGGGAGGAAGGTAAAAGAGGTGGGGAAGTGGCACTGCTAATCAGAGATAGTATCACAGCTGCAGAAAGGGAGGAAGTCCCAGAGGGATTGTCAGCTGAGTTAGTGTGGGTGGATGTAAGCATCAGGGAGGGTATAATCACTCTATTAGTATTCTATAAACCTTCCCCATAGCAACAGAGACACTGAGGTGCAGATTGGTAGGTAGATTTTGGAAAGGTGAAAAAATTACTTAGTTATTGTTATGAGTGATGTTTACTTCCCTAATATTGGTTGGCATCTCATCAGTGCAAAAGGTTTGGGTGGAGCAGAATTTAAGTGTGTCCTGGAAGGATTCCTGACTCCATGTGTAGACGGGTGACTAGGGGAGAGGCAGTGAACCTGGTCAGGTGACAGATACTTTAGGAGAGAAGTTTAGGAGAGAAGATCTTTGCCATAGCCTTGGACAGTTTCTTCCCCCAAGCTGTCAGACTCCTCAATACCCAGAGCCTGGACTGACACCTTACTTAAGCCCTATTGTCTTGTTTATTATTTATTGTAGTGCCTGCACTGTTTTGTGCACTTTATGCAATCCTGAGTAGGTCTGTAGTCTAGTGTAGTTTTTTTTTCTGTGTTTTTTTTACATAGTTCAGTCTAGTTTTTGTACTGTTTCATGTAACACCATGGTCCTGAAAAACGTTGTCTCATTTTTACTCTGTACTGTACCAACAGTTATGGTCAAAATGACAATAAAAAGTGATGTGACTTGGATGGGAGCAGATGGTATGGGAAAGTATTTAATTGGGTGAGGGTGAATTATGATGCTACTAGGCAGCAACTTGGGAGCATAAATTGGGAACAGGTGTACTAGGGAAATGCACAACATGAACGTGGAGGTTTTTTTAGGGAGTACTTGCCTGGGGTTTTGGATAGGTCCACGATGCTGTCATCTGGCATACCCATTGTGTGATCAACTGTGGTCAGGATGAACTCCCATCTCACTGCATTACTCAATTTTGTTACCTCACTGTACCACCTAACTTGGGAACAGGAACAATGCCTGCAAACCAGTTAGGTCCAATCACTCTAGTTATGATGTCAAGTGCCTGCATTCACTCAAGTTCAGATTTGACTTTGTTCATCAATGGGACAGGTATACACCTCACTGTGGTCAGAGAGTAGGAGGTCACTCCTGCCCTCGGTTGGATAAGGTATTCTTAGTATCCCCAGCCTGCAAACAACTCCAGGTACTTTTCCTGCCACTGAGCATTGTTTAGGGAATCCAACCTTGCAACGATGTTCAACTTCTTGATGGCATGTCATCCCAGTAGTGGTGAGAAGAGATTCTCAACAACATAGACATCCTCTTTATGAATGGAAGTAGTAAACATTCCTTTCACACTGAACTTGTGCTTTCCTCCTTCTCCCTGCCGAGCTCCTGCTCTCACACTCTGTCATTGCAATTTGTTTCCTGCTTAGTTATCATGCCTGCTGGGCTAAGATTAAGTTATGATAAACCCAGATTACATAGAGTAGATTTTATTAGCAATGACTTGTTTCCTCAGATCTATCGTCACGGTGACCGATCTCCAATCCAAGCATATCCAGCCGATCCATATACAGAGAAAGACTGGCCTCAAGGCTTTGCACAGCTTACCCAGGTAGGAAATGCCTCCTTATTGGTACCTTTTTCCCCTCCATCACACTACTCTTGCATCTTGCCTTTTTTCACTTCCGTCTGCTGAAACCCTCTTTCTTTTTTTTTCTTTTTACAGTATTTTTTATTCAGAAGGAAAAAACAAGATTTACAGAGTGCAACACATAGATACATCTCAACATATGTACATTCATATATTGTAATAAAATTGATCAAAATGTTATAGCATAACACAAAGGTATACCACTCTGTAATCAAAAATTTAAAGATAGGTCATACATCATAAAAGAAACTTTTTATGTAAAAAGAAATGCTTTTTCTTAAATCATTGCTCATTCAGTCCTTTGTTCCTGCCCATCCTGTAAGACTGCTACTGGCTCTCTTCGATTCTCTCTGGGCTACCATTTGTCAGAAGTCTGAGTCCAGTGGCCTAGCTGTGAGCCTAACAAGTCTTGTTGTCATGAATCCTAATGAAGGGTCTTGGCTCAAAATGTTGACTGCTTATTGCCCTTCATAGTCTGACCTGCTGAGTTCCTCCAGCATTTTGTGTGTATGTTACTTAAAATTTCCAGCATCTATAGAATCTCTTAGTCTGTTGCCATGTCTGTTTATTTCTGTTTTCGGGTTCCTATTGTTACCCAGGGTATAAAGTAACTTCCATGGTGATATAAGTCCCTCTGTTTTATTTTGGAGGATTTGTCTTGGACCCAGCACAAAAGCACATCAGCACCTCTACTTCCTTAGGAGTTTGCAAAGTTTCAGCATGGCATCTAAAACTTCCACAAACTTGCCGTATCACAGCCTGGTATGGAAACACCATTGCCCTTGAACAGAAAATCCCACAAAAAGTAGTGGATGTGGACCAATCCATTACAGGTAAAGCCCTTCTGACCATTGAGTACATTGGCATGAAATACTGTAGCAGGGAAGCAGCATCCATCATCAGGGACCCCACCACCCAGGACATGCTGTCTTCTTGCTGCTGCCATCAGGAAGAAGGTATGGGAGCCTCAGGACGCACATCACCAGTTTTAGGAACAGTTATTACCCCCCTCAACTGTCAGGCTCTTGAACCAAAGGGGATAACCTCACTGATCTTTACTTGCCCCATCATTGAAATGTTCCCAGAACCAATTGACTCTCTTTCAAGGACTCTTTACCTCATGTTCTCGATATTTAGTACTTGTTTATAGTTATTAGTTCTTTTTGTATTTGCACAGTTTGTTTACTGCACTCTGGTTGAACGCCCATCTGGGCAGTCTTTCATGAATCTGTTATGGTTATCCATCTATAAATTAATTGAGAATGCCCACAGCAGGAAAATGAATCTTGGAGTTGTATATGGTGACATATATATACTTCACTAATAAATTTACTTTGAACTTTGATACTGTAACTTTATATTAGTAACTGTGGTCCAGTCTCCCTGACCATTAACACCCAAAATCCTACTCCCCTCAATTTTGCTTTTTGTCCTTTCATAGATGTACTAACACTTACAGGATTGTCTTTGGAAAAGGTGCCACCACACTTGTGTTCCTTCCCCAGAAGCCAATTCCAGATGTGTTTTGAGTGCAGGTGAATCTACTGTGTGATGTACTCCTCAAGTGGTATCATACAGTAAGTGTCTGAGCCGATTAAAACAGTCGCCATCTATTCTGACACCCCAGTCAATTTGCTTGCCATGAATAATTACTGAGATAGAACTAGGTCTTGTTGATGCCTAATTCATACATCAGACGCATTTACCAAGCTACTGGTGGAGTGGCCCTGAAATAGGTGGGACTGGATTTGGGTTTTCAGGCCGACAGGTGCTGAGTTGGATCTCACTGTTTGGAATCTTACAAATCCAGAATTGGCATCTGGGAAAGCAACACAAGTGTGGTGGCACCTTTTCCAAGGACAATCCCGTAAGTGTTAGTACATCTGTGAGAGGACATTAAAGCAAAACTGGGAGTAGAATTTTGGGTGTTATGTCGTTATGGGGGATTTCAACATGCAGGTGAACTGGGAGAATCAGGGTGGTGCTAGACCCCAGGATAGGGAGTTTGTAGAGTGCCTACGGGATGCATTCTTGGAACAGCTTGTACGAGAGCTGACCAGGGACAAGGCTATTCTGGATTTAGTGTTGTGTAATGAACAGGATTTGATAAGTGATCCTGAAGTAAAGGAGCCATTAGGAGGTAGTGATTATAATATGATAAGCTTTTATCTGCAATTTGAGAAGGATAAGGGCAGCTCGGAGGTGTCAGTGTTGCAGATGAACAGGGGAAACTATGGAGCCATGAGGGAGGAGCTGGCCAAAGTTGACGGGACGGATAGCCTAGCAGGAAAGACAGTGGAACAGCAATAGCAGGTATTCTTGGGAATAATGCACAAGGTGCAAAATCAGTTCATCCCCCAGAGAAGGAAGGATTCAAAGGGGGGAAAGGGGCCACAGTGGTTGACAAAGGAAGTCAGAGATTGAATAGCATTATAAAAAAAAAAGGAAGTATGACAGAGCTAAGGTAAGTGGGAGGACAGATGATTGGGAAGTTTTTAAGGAACAACAGAACTTAACTAAAAAGGCAATACGGGGAGAAAAAAATGAGGTACGAACGCAAGCTAGCCAGGAGTATAAAGGAAGATAGTAAAGGCTTTTTTAGGTATGTGAAGAGAAAGAAGATAGTTAAGAACAATGTTGGGTTCTTGAAGAATGAATTGGGTGAAATTGTTATGGGGAACAGAGAAATGGCAGAAGAATTAAATAAGTACTTTAGATCTGTCTTCACTAGGAAAGACACAAGCAACCTCCTAGATGTATGGATGGGCCAAGGACATAGGGTAACAGAGGAAATGAAACAGATTGACATTAGGAAAGAAACGGTGATGAGTAGACTGATGGGACTGAAGGCTGACAAATCCCCAGGTCCAGAAGGTCTGCATCCTAGGTTACTAAAGGAGGTGGCTCTGGAAATTGCGGATGCATTGGTAATCATTTTCCAATGTTCCTTAGATTCAGGATCAGTTCCTGAGGATTGGAGAATGGCTAATGTTATCCCACTTTTTAAGAAAGGAGAGAGGGAGAAAACAGAGAACTATCGTCCTGTCAGCCTAACATCAGTAGTGGGGAAGATGCTAGAGTCCATTATTAAAGATGAAATAGTGGCATATCTAGATAGCAGTGATAGGGTTGGGCCGAGCCAGCATGGATTTACCAAGGGCAAATCATGCTTGACTAATCTATTGGGAGTTTTTCGAGGATGTAACCAGGAAGTTAGACAAGGGAGATCCAGTGGATGTAGTGTACCTCGATTTTCAGAAGGCATTTGATAAGGCCCACATAGGAGATTGGTGGGTAAAATCAGAGCTCATGGCATTGGGAGGAAGATATTGACATGGATAGAAAACTGGTTGGCAGATAGAAAGCAAAGGGTAATGGTGAATGGGTGTTTCTCAGAATGGCAGGTGGTGACTAATGAGGTGCCACAGGGCTCGGTATTGGGACCACAGCCGTTTACGATTTACATCAACGATTTAGATGAAGGCATTGAGAATAACATCAGCAAGTTTGCTGATGATACTAAGCTGGGTGGCAGTGTGACATGTGATGAGGATGTTAAGAGAATTCAGGGTGACTTGAATAGGCTGAGTGAGTGGGTGGATACTTGGCTGATGACGTTTAATGTGAATAAGTGTGAGGTTATCCACTTTGGGAGTAAGAACAGGAAGGCAGATTATTATCTGAACGGTGTAGAGTTAGGTAAGGGAGAAATACAAAGAGATCTAGGAGTCCTTGTTCATCAGTCACTGAAGGTGAATGAGCAAGTGTAGCAGGCAGTGAAGAAGGCTAATGGAATGTTGGCCTTTATTACAAAGGGAATTGAGTACAAGAGCAAGGAAATCCTTTGTACAGGGTCCTGGTGAGACCACACCTAGAGTATTGTGTACAGTTTTGGTCTCCAGGGTTAAGGAAGGACATCCTGGCTGTAGAGAAAGTGCAGCGTAGATTCATGAGGTTAATTCCTGGGATGTCCGGACTGTCTTACGCAGAGAGGTTAGAGAGACTGGACTTGTACACACTGGAATTAAGGAGATTGAGAGGGGATCTGATTGCAACATATAAGATTATTAAGGGATTGGACAAGATAGAGGCAGGAAATATGTTCCAGATGCTGGGAGAGTCCAGTACCAGAGGGCATGGTTTGAGAATAAGGGGTAGGTCATTTAGGACAGAGTTAAGGAAAAACTACTTCTCCCTGAGAGTTGTGGGGGTCTGGAATGCACTGCCTCATAGGTATCTTATGGATAGAGGAATCAAGGGATATGGGGACAAGGCGGGAACCGGGTATTGATAGTAGATTATCAGCCATGATCTCAGAATGGTGGTGCAGGCTCGAAGGGCCGAATGGTCTACTTCTGCACCTATTGTCTATTGTCTATTAATGGCCTGGGAGACAGTTACTAATATAAAGTTATAGTAATGTGTTTACCTTTGCTGCTGTTTCTCCACTGCTAACAGCTGGAATTTTCTGCCACTGCTGTGTAGGTTGGAATGAAGCAGCATTACGCCCTGGGCCAGTATTTACGGCATCGCTACAATACCTTCCTCAACTCCTCTTATGACCGGCATGAGGTGAGCAGCTGATTAAAGAGGCTGTGTGGGCTTTGGGGCCTGGAAGGTATTACTGTGAACCTGGATAGGAGAGGGAGGTGGGCATAGGAGAGGAGAAATGGGGAAAGAAAAGACTGGAGCCAGGGGTGAGGCAATGGAGAAAAGGACTGGAGCTGCGGTGGGGGGGAGCAAACTGCAAAGGACTCAGGCTAGAATTTGGGGAGTGTGTAACTGGAGAATTTTTGGAGTTACAGGATGAGGAGTGAGTTGAGCTACTTGAGACCTTGTGTGGAAAGTGAACAGAACTGTATGGTGGTGTAGCAGAGTGTGTGCTATGAGGGGAGTGGAACTGGAAAGTGAACATCGAACAGTTAACAGCTCCAGAATAGGCCCATGCCCACAATGCCAATGCCAACCATGATGCCACATCAAACTACTCCGATTTGCCTGCATGTGGTCCATCTCCCTTCATTCCACACTTGTTCATCTGACAGGCTGGTAATGAAGGTTTTTGGTCTCAGGACGGGAGTTAAGACTTCATGCTACAAACGTATAAGATGTTGGTGAGGCTACACCTGGAGAAGTGTTTTCAGTTCTAATTGTCCAGCTGTAGGAAGGATGCCATTAAGCTGGAAAGGTTTCAGAAAGATTTTAAAAGATGAAGGAGTGAAAGGTTTCTGTTATAATGTGAAGCTGGTTAAGCTGGGGCTTTTTAGCTTGGAGTATATAAGGCAAAGAGGTGACTTTATAGTAGTGGTCACCAACCTTTTTAATCCAAGATCCCCTACCTTGGCATTAGTAAAAGGCAAGATCGACCCCAGATCAATTAGTTATACGCATGTGCACCGGGGCAGAAAAGACCGGAAGTAAAACCCCCTCGGAAGTAGAAATAATGTATAAATACCGGGGTACCTGCTCTTTTTTGCACCACCAACCGGCTTAATATTGGCGATACTCTTGCGGACTTGGGGGGGTGGTTGTTAAACACGATGGGAATACAGCAATACTCAAAGCAGGTTCCTTATGTCCAGTCCATTCTGCAATTTAGTTTTTGCGGCTCTCGGCACTTAGCTTCTGTCCCATACTGCTCACGTTTTTTCCTCTGAAAAAACTCAATGGGTTTGTCTTTCAGTGCAGGGTGCTTGGGCTCAAGGTACCAAAGCAGTTTTGAGGGTGTCATTGTCCCATTAGACAGCCTCCGGGTCCAAGCTCCAGCCTCCCACCCACCCGCTGCCAGACGCCTTGGCCAGGTGCGGTTGGTCAAGGGTCAGGTGAGAGGACAAGGTCAGGGCCAGAGGTCCCTGTGCCAGGGCTGCAGCGGTCGCAGTCCGGAGAGAGCAAGCAAGGAGTGTGTCAGGCCCCCCCCCCCCCCCCATAGGATCCATCTGCTGACAAAATTTTGTTTCAATAGATGGCAGCGAGGTAGCTGCCCTGATACTACGAAGCGCTGAGCCTAAATTAGGTAGTCTGCAAATATTTTACCACTGGGTTCCCCACGAACATTCAGTGTGCTAAACAGGTTTAGAGGAAGCACTCCAGGCCAGTAGCGACGGCACTTCCCACCAGCTGCTCAAGGCCAACCGGTGATCCCTGGCGCAATGGTGTCACTGCGGTTAGGCGACTGATGACCTTGCGTGGGTTCAAGTTCAAGAGTGAGCATGACAAGGAATGAGGAAAGGTGCAACTGACTCATATTGTTTCCTCGCAGCCTGGTGGTTGGGGACCACTGAATTACACTGTAATGCGCACTGGACAGAAAGAACGGAACGGAACTAAAACCCCGCAACCCAGAAACAATCTCTCAACAGTTTTTGTGTATTTATTTTTCAGCTCTTTTCGGGATCTACTGGGGAAGTCTCAAAGATCGACCAGTCGATCGCGATCGACGGGTTGGCAACCTCTACTTTATAGAGAAGTCAAATCATCAGGGGCATAGATAAAGTGAATGGCTAGTCATTTTCTCAATGGAATGAATGGAGTCTAAAACTTGAGGGCACAGGCTTAAGGTGTGAGGGAGAGATTTAAAAGGGGGGCATCTTTTGTCACACAAGGTGGTGGGTAAATGAAATGTGCTGCCAGAAGAGTTGGTGGAGGTGGAAATAGTTTCAACATTCATACAGGTACATGAATTTAAAAAAGTGGGGGAATTTAGTGCCTGTTACAGGCTAAGGTGGGCAACTTGGATGGAACAGACAAGTGGGACAATGAACCTGTCCTTAAGCCGTGTAACTATGACTATGATGATGTCAGTCTCCACTCTTTTGAGTGGGCTTTCTTGGGTGTAGGTGTATAGGTATTAAGCGTAGTTCCTCTTACTACGTCAACCAGTTGCTGGGTTATTGAGAGCATGTCTAGTGTATATCTGTGTGATTTTTCTCTCTTTGTAGGTTTATGTTCAGAGCACAGATATTGACCGGACTCTAATGAGTGCTCAAGTGAATCTAGCAGGTCTGTACATTCCACAAGGTCATCAGATCTTCCATCCTGACGTCAAGTGGCAACCAATTCCCGTGCATACAGTGCCTGTGGAACAAGATGAGGCAAGTGTCACATGGAGTATGAGGAGAGCAATGTTGAGTGTGGAAGGATTCATGTCGTGGGATAACATGAGATGCACTATCCATAGGACAAGGTTGTTCTCACTATAGTATGTGTGCTCCATTCCTTGTGCCATAATTCTTAATCCTGTAATACTCACTGGGGTGCTGTAGGTAGTTGCTCTTTAGGGCAGGTTTGTGTGTTCTTCCATCAACTTACTTTGGCATAACTTAAGTTTTTAGCCACTTTTGTTTAATGAATATTGGAATTAAGGTGTTCTGTTTTCTTTACCCACCCCCCAGTTTCTCAAGTTCCCACGGAAAAACTGTCCCCGGTTTCAAAAGTTGCTGGAAGAGACGATGAACAGCAGAGAAGTTCGCGAAAAAATACAGAAAAATACGGCAAGTGTCAAGGACGAGCCATTAACGTATTAGTATCTAATGCATACATGTGCCTGAACATTATGTGCAAACGTGTAGCTTAAGTAGTTTTGCACTTGTACAATGTACAATGTCCTTCGTGCCCTTTGCACTTAAACAGTCAATTAAGTAGATTTGAAATAAAGTAGGCAGTGTTGTAGTTAAGACCCTCGACACCTGAGAATTACGTGATCACTGGTTTGCTCAAGCATATGCAAGGAAGCCAGTCAGATATTGAGCTTAAAAATCACAACTTGGTAATTATTGTACTCTGAAAATAGTTAAATATGAAATGTATCATCCAGTTCTAAAGTGAAGAGAAAGGTGGGTGAGGCTTGCTGAGTTCCTTGAGAGGAACACGCATGAAGAACTCATCAGGTCAGGGAGCGTCTATGGAACTGAACAAAGAGTTAACATTTTGGACCATGACCCCTTTTCAGGACTGAGAAGGATGGGGGGAAGACACCAGAATAAAAAGGTGGGGGAGGGTAAGGAGGCTAGCTGGAAGGTGACAAGTGAAGTCAGGTGAGTAGGAAAGGTCTAGGGCTGGAGAAGAAGGAATCTGATAGGAGAGGAGAGTGGACCATAGGAGAAAGGGAAGTAGGGGGTGACCCAGGGGTAGGTGAAAAGAGGTAAAAAGTCAGAGTGGGGAATAAAGGAGGGGTGGGAGGGAGGGAATTTTTTTTTTAACCAGAGGGAGAAATTGATAGGTGACCCTAGCATATTCACATGTGCAGTGTTGCCTCAGCTGGAAGTACAGTTTGGAGTCCTGAAGGGAGGTGAGGGAGGAGATGTATGGGCAGGTTTAGCACTTAGACCACTTGCAGGGGTAAGCACCAGGAGGGAATAAACAACAACTGTTTATTCACTTCCATTGATGCTGCCTGACCTGTATTCTCCAGTATTTTGTGAATAAGCAGCAACTGTTTATTCACTTCCATAGAAGCTGCCTGATCCATAGTCCTCCACTATTTTGTGTGTGCTGCTTTGGGTTTCCAGCGTCTGTAGAATTTCTCATTTTGAGTTCCTCCAGATGCTGCCTGAATTGAGTTCCTTATTTTTTACTGGCCAACTGAAAATCAGGATCAAGTCATAATTAAAGATCTAATTAATCATGCCATATTTCTTCTAAGGTCATTTGTATTTAACAAACCACTTATTTGCAGCTACATTGATCATGTTTTCAAAACCTTTCAACTCACCCAAAATCTTGTTTTTTTTAAATCTTATGTCCTATAATTCCTGCCTACCTGAGGCCAAAGGATCAGTTAAGCCTCTCTCACAAGCCTTCATCTGAAATGCAATGGGTGATATTTTAAAGGGTAGACAATTATAATCCTATGATCTTGTATGCTTAAGAAAGCATTCCAGTGGACTGTTTATTATTATTCTACTCCTACTATGTCTGATTTATTTTCTAGGATGGGGCATTTTGTTGAATATTTCACCAGTTCCATCAGCATCTTGAGTGCTGTAAAAACACTCTAAAAATACTCTTTAACCCTTCAAGCTATTTGGGAATGAAACTGAATTTGTGTCATGGATGACCTTTCACCATACCTAGGAAATGTAAGAATCTAGGGAAGGAAGAATTGGGATGAAGGGAAAGAGGGATTGAGAACTGGAGAGGGATGTTCATCAACTTGGATAGAAAGTGGGAGGGAAATGAATGCTGAAATTGGTGGTGGCATTATCTGGAGGAGAATGGTAAGAACTAGTGAACAATAAGTGGTGAGTATGGGGCATTTGTAACAAAGTCTAGCTGTACGATGTGACATCCAGTTACAAGTTGTAATCCCATCGCACGTCAAAATCCAAATACCAAGCAAATGGGTAGACAATCTGGTTTTGATGTTTGAAGGCTCACTGTTCCCCATAACACCAGGAAGAAGTTTGCTACTTGCAATTGAATGATGCCTTCGAGTCTTTTTTACATCCAAATTTGAAGCACTAGCAGTCTCTGTTTAATGACAATACCAAAACTGCTTCCTTGGTAGTCATCCTGGAGTTAGTTTAAATTTGTGGTCTGGAATTTGAGTACATAATTTCTTGATTTTCTGCATGACTATTCATGTTGGGCTGCAGGTCATGCTTATTTGAGGCTATATTTGTCCTTTGGATTGATAGATTGATATGCCAGATAAATGGAACAGTCCATCTCTTCAGTTGCCAACTTAACACAGAATGTTTTTTGCCCCCTGCTCTGCAGAAGAGCAAAGTTCCTTTGATACTTATAGTTCTGGGACGGTGATTCAGTATCACCTCTCAAGTTGTGGCCACTTCTTTTTGGTGGATTGTTTTCACTAGTCCTGGAAAGGAGATGAATGAATGAATCACCTTCCTTGTTGTTTTACATGCCTGTACAGGATTCTCCATCTTCTATTGGCTGCTCTATGATTTTGAATCCAATTTTCACATGGTTTGTTTTATTTTAAAGAATACAGTTTAATGTGTCTCTTACTATTATTATATTTGTCTATATCACAGTGTATTTTCACATGAGGGCTCTGTTCTTTTGTTTTTAATATCTCATTCTCACTGTTGCTGGGTGTGACTTCATCTTTTGAATATTTATTTCCGTGAATCTCTGGATTCCTTCCCAAGCTTTTGCGAACTTTCACTTAAAAGAACCTATTCAGATGCCTGTTTACAGATGACAGATTGATTTAAATGTGGCTTGGCTTTTTTTTAAATTAATGAGATCTTGGTATTAGTATATCCCAGGGGTCGGCAAGGTCACTGAAAGAGCCAATATGGACCCATTTCCCACAGAAAAAACACTGGGAGCCACAAAACCCGTTTGACATTTAAAATGAAATAACACTGCATACAACGGTTTTTTTTGCCTTTATGCTATGTATAAACAAACTATAATGTGTTGCATTTATGAAATTGATGAACTCCTGCAGAGAAAACGAAATTACATTTCTGCATGCAACAAAAACATATTGAACTCCGAAAAAAAGACGTTGGGTTGAAGGTTACTCCATAGGTAGCCTACCTTGGATCGAAGAATTAAAAGAAAGCGCGCACTGGCGGGTATCAGGCATTGGCAGTGGTAATGTATATTAATAGCGATAAAAAACACGTTGTAGCGGTGTAGCGCTACACGCAGCGCTAAGATAAAGACACTGCAGTCAAAGGTAACTTTATTCGAACTAAACAGCCTTGATTTAAAGCCTCCCTCAACCCGTCCCCGTGGGCGCAGATGCTCCAAAAGACACATACTCACAAACCCCCGTAGGCTATCTCCCTTAGCCGGAACGGCTAACTGTGAGCTGGTTCGGATGTGCCAGGAAATGGGGTCTCCACGACGTTTTTAGATTGTACAAGATCACCATAATCTTCAAATTTCGAATTACATTTCAAAAACTAACAAACTACGGGGAGCCGCAGCACAGAAATGAAAGAGCCGCATGCGGCTCCGGAGCCGCGGGTTGCCGACCCTTGGTATATCCCAAAGGCAGAGACACTGACCGAAACTGAGTGTGGTGACAGCTGCTACTTCACCCGGTGGAAATCCTACTTGTAACATAGCTTGGCTTCTCAAAGATATGGTATCAGGGGAACTGCAGGCAACCTTTTATCACAATGAGACTAAATTTGATGTTAGAAGTCTAATCTTAAGTGTATGTGCACAAGACCAATGTCACATAAAGTTAATGCACATTCAAAAGCACATGCAAGTTGCTGCTTCAGAAGCTATAATGAATTTGAAATGCTGGTTCAGGTACAGCCACAGGTGAAAAATATGGTTTAATATCTCCTCCCAACTGTGAGTATAAACTCCTCCAGCTGCTCCTTTTAATTGTCTCTCCACTCCTACACCATGAATAATTATTCACTTCCTGTGAATAGTTATCAGAAAGTATCAGAAGTTTCTTCTTTTTTAAAAAATGAAGTAAAAAAATAATACTGAGAACACAAGTTGCAGGGTGCTTGAAAATTGTAGGTTGTGGAGACCCTTCAGCAGGACTCAAAAGATCCTCACCACCCAGGCCATGCTCTTTTCTTGCTGCTGCTATCAGGTGGAAGGTACAAGAGCCTCAGGACTCAGCACCAGGTTCAAGAATAGTTACTACCCCTCAGCCATCAGGCTCTTGAACAAAACTACACTCGTTCCCACAACCAATGATCTCACTTTAAGGACTCTTATTATCTTATTTCATGTTCTCATTATTTATTGCTATTTATTAATATTTACATTTGCACAGTTTGTCTTCTATGCTCGTGCTCTTTCATTGATCCTGTTTAGTTATTCTTCTATAGATTTGTTGAGAATACTAACAGAAAAAGAATGTCATGGTTACATGTGGTGACATGTATGTACTCTGATAAGTTTTACTTTGAGTTTTGATCCAGTCTTGGTCAAGTCTGTGAACGTGCCAGCCGCCTCCTCCTAATCTCACCCCAGTAAATGAGCTTAGACAGCTGTGTTATTTCAAAAAGCAGGAGGGTACGTCTAAAGTTCTTGAATTATTGTTTGTACCCATGTTACTAAAACCGGATGTTTATGATTGCACTGCTGTTTTAGGGAGGTTACTGTGCACGAAACAGCCGCTATGTTTCTTGCATTGAATTGCATTTGAATTGTACAACAAGACAGTTATGTCAGAATGAAAGTGTTGGGCTCTTTGGCTTCCTAATTATCTTCCTGAACTAGTCCCATTTGGCTGTGATGAGCCCATGCCTTTCTAAACCTTCCTATCCATGTACCTGCAAAATGCATTTTAAAATCTGTAATAGTACCCATCTCTGCCATTTTCTCTGGCAGCACACTCTTGTTCACATCTTTCTCTGTGTGAAAAAAGTTGCCCCTCAAAATCCTTTTCAAATCATTCTCTCTGGTCTTAAATCTATGCCTTCTACTTTTAAACTTCCCTACCCTAAGAAAATGACTGACAAATCTACTTTATCTCTGCCCTTCATAGTTTTATACAATTCTAAATGTTATCCCTCAGCCTCCTACCTCTGGGGGAGGGGGTGGGGAGCAAATCCCAGCCTATTCACACATATATATAAAATGGCTTCAATTCCAGCCCAGTTCCAGTAACGTTCTTAGGAATCTTTTCTGCACCTAATACAGCTCAGTGAGATCCTTCCTATATTAATATTCCTATTCTCAGAGTAATCTTGCTTCCAAATTTAAGTTGAATTGGCTGTAAGTAGTTGTACGCATTCCTGAGGTGTGAGTTGTATGAGCACCTCGCATTTAAGTGCTGATGATATCTTCAGGAGTTGGCACCTCAATCAGAGGGATAAAACTGGAGCCTGGAGTCTCAGTGATTCCATCTCATCTCCATCAGTTTTCTGAACAGTCCATGAATGCTACCTTACTATTCCTTTTTTGCATTGTTTATTAATTTTGTGATTTTTGCATTGTACTGCTGCAAAACAACGCACTTCATGTCATCAAAGCCAATGATTAAACAAACTGATCCTAGCATTTTTGGCGAAGGACAGTGCTGATCCTGAATACACAGAACAAATCCCAATGAAAGAAGCAACTAATATTATTATAAATAATAATAAACAAACTAATAAAACTAATATTGTACATATGTAACCCCCTGGGTCACCTCAGGCTTGCTCAGCTCGTTCTCGTCTAGGGGGAATAGACTTCGGCCCCGCCAAACTGGGTAATCAGCTGGTGTGGATGCTGTGTGATGTCCCCGCCTGGCCCAAAAACAGACAGTACACCATAAGCGATTAAATGAGTACAATTTATAAAGGTTACTATAACTAATTAATAATGATACAGTATATATGAAGAGAAAAAATAAAGAAAAGGCGCCAAACTTATCAAAGTCCAAACCACTTCGTGCACAACCGTTGGAGCTCAATTACTGAAGTCTTCTGGCCACCATTCGATCCCCTCCGAACTCCTCGACTCGCAGCTCAGGACCCTCCGAGTGGTCAACCAAGCACGTCTAGCTTCATCCCCCCCTCCTCGGAGTACCTCCTGGCCTCAGACCCCCGCTTGGGGTCCGTTCCTCGCCCAGCTTAGAGCATTGCGTCCTCTCTCTCAACCCCCTCGCGCCGATCTGCCCAAAAGCCCATCAACAACCGCTTACAGACTCAGAAGAAAGAACAACATTAATCTCCATTTGGTTTACAAAGGAATACAATTCTCATTATCAGTAAATTTTAACCCAAACAAGCTTCCAGCACTCTCTCGCAACAAAGGAGCATTCCTGCTAGTTAGCAAAACAAAGAAGCCCTTTTGATTACATACACAGTAACAAAGAGAAAAAGAAGAAACCCCCTTTACACATACATGAATGGCTGCTGTTCTCCTTCCAGAGCAACTCACCTGTACAATGAAGGGCTTTCTGACACTTACTGGTATTTTGCTTATTGCCAGTATCTGATCTAACTGGGAGCAAGCTCTTCAAGGAAAGCTTTTGATTTGTTGCCACACCTATTACATCACCATTACTACAGTGTGGCTGCTTGGCTTTTTGTATAATTTTGTATGTGCGCAAATTTACTTTCTCAATTCACGAGTTGTGAGCAATTTGGAAACAAAGGCCAAATACTGGAGGAAGCCATTTTCAGGAAAGTGTCAACCCACTCTTCACAAGCTTTGTTGTTTATGATTCTGACTGGACTGATCTTAACTATCTGTTCTGGTTCCCTCCAGTTTCCTATACACTGTCTTTGTACCTTCCTTTGGTTTCCTATTCAGTACTGACTAATCTAGTAACTAGTTCCCTCTTGACTGACCTGGGGTAGTTTTTAATTCCTCACGGAATCAAGGAAATGTTAGCATTTTTCAGAGGCTTTTGAGTCTGGATCAGTATGTTGACTAGGTATATGGATCAGCTTATTGATGGGTGAGCTAACTGATCCTCTCTGTGATCTCCCTCTTGTGAAGTGAGTTTTAATGTTGATCCTCTTAGCAACATTTTGCATGAATGAAACAAAATATAACTGAGACCACTCTAAGGTCCCCCTCCCCATCTCTAAACAATGGATTGCTGCAATTTCTGACATTTCATCATTGATCCCATCTAGGATTTTCTGAACATGGTATCCAATAACACCAAGATGAATGTGACGATGCTGAATGAATGGAAGGTTTACGACACTCTATTTTGTGAGGTGTGTATTGTGTCTGTGCATGCTGTTTGTCTCACCAGCCTGTGGCAGGAAGCTGCTTACATTGAGGAAGTGAAGGTTGACTCCACAACAGTATCTCAGTTGCCCCAAGGGCACGCTGTAGATTTTGTTGCTTACAGTGACCTTGACAACTGACCTGACACCAACCTCTGGCCATCACTCATTAAAGTTCTGAGCTAAATGAGTGAGATAATTACAGCCACCCAGCATATGGGGTTTACACATCTTGCATCCAAGTACTTATCTTTCTCAACCTCCTCTTTCCCTTCCCTCTTTTACCTTTCAAGACCTCTCATCTGTTCCTTTTGCTTAGGTTTGCAATAATACTATTTACAAATAATTCACTATTAAAAGCAGATCTTATGGATTAGCAGATGCATTTGAAAGCTCACCTCTAATACATGCACTTCATTGTATTTTAATCCTACTTTGGCAGAAAACTCACAATTTCACATTGCCTTCCTGGGCTACGCATGAGGTGATCACTCGTATGAGAGAACTGAATGACTTTGGCATGGAAATAATCTTTCAACTTCACAAGACACAAGAGAAATCGAGGCTGCAAGGGGGTGAGTGTGTGTTTGGAGTGTCGTGCATGATGGAAGGGGGAAGTTGATGCAGTTACAGAACTGGAGATACCTTGTTTCTGACATGTGCCCAGCATTCTGCCTGCCCACTGCCAGCCAACGCACTTGTATCAACGACCCTCAGACAGCTGTGTGGGAGATGTGAAAGTGTTCAGCAGCTTCTGACTTCTTTCCCTAACAAACGGGAAGCAAACTGATCTCCTCCGCCTGGATCTCTCACCCTGATTAATTTGCTCTCTAACTTTTCTCAAGTCACAAAGTGGTGCTGAAATAAGTTTCTAAATTTTTAAGAAGACTGGGACTGAGTTGCAAGAATTAAAAAGAAAATGCATTTCCGTGGGTATAGAAGAAGAATGTTAGAGGCTGCAGGGATTGGGTTTGCTGAGGCATTGGGAAGAAGCTTTAATGAAATGCAACTCACTCCACTGAATATTGGTCAACTGGCATGTTGGCAATAATATTTGTTGATGTGGATATGGTCCCCTGTATTGGGATAGCTGTCTGTCAGCTGTGCCAGGTCACTGCAGAGTCATGCTCGTTACTTGCCTTGTCAATTGCAGACAAACAAAAGTATTTGGTTTTGATTTGTAGAGACAAGTCTAGTATTTGTCTAATGATTGTCATGTATATGTGAGTGGAGTTATCTGTGCTGGTGAAAATCTGGTCAATACCTTGCATAGCAAATGGGTTTCTTTGACAGGGATAACCATGGAATACAATGGCAAACAATACACGTTTATGATCTAAGGAATGTTGCTGAATGAAAGCATATTAAAGACTATAGGTGGAGAATAAATGGGAGATATTGTCTGAACTTGCAATCAAAAGGATAGAACAGTAATCCAACAGCTAATAACACAAGTGGTTATTTGGGGGAAAACTAAAGAGTTGTCTCTAAAGTTGTGGATCAGGACCTTCTTTGTGTTTATCATTAGCCAAGGAGTCCATAGGAACCCCCCCCCCCCCACCCCCGGTTATGGACGAAATGGGAAGTGAGGACCTCGATAAAATCACTGTCACTAAAGAGATAGTGATGAGAAAACTAGAGGGTCTGAAGGTAGATAAGTCCCCTGGTCCTGGTGGGATCTATCCCAGGGTGCTGAAGGAATTGGCTGGCAGAGGTTATAGATGCATTGGTAATTATTTATCAAAACACTCTAGACTCTGGGCAGGTTCTGGCGGATTGGAAGACAGCAAATGTCACGCCACTTTTTAAAAAAAGGATGTAGGCAAAAGACGGGCAACTATAGGCCAGTTAGCTTAACATCTGTAGTCAGGAAAATGCTTGAAGCTGTCATTAAGGAAGAAATAGCGAAACATTTAGAAAGGAGTGGTTCCATTAGACAGACGCAGCATGGATTCAGAGAGGGCAGGTCCTGTTTGACAAACTTACTGGAGTTCTTTTGAGGGCATAATGAGTGCAGTGGATAGAGGGGAGCAGGTGGATGTCGTGTACTCGGATTCCCAGAAGATGTTTCTCTGGTTGGCAGTCTGCGGTAAGTGGGGTGCAGCAGGGGTCGGTGCTGGGCCTGCAGCTGTTTACAATTTACATTGATGATTTGGAACGGGGGAATGAGTGTAGTGTAGCAACATTTGCTGATGACACTAAACTGAGTGGAAAAGCAAATTGTACAGAGGATGTGGAGAGTGCAGAGGGATACAGATAGGTTAAGGGAGTGGGCCAAGGTCTGGTAGATGGAATACAATGTTGGTAAATATTAGATCATCCACTTTGGAAGAAATAATAGAAGAGCAGATTATTATTTAAGTGGTGGAAGATTGTAGCATGCTGTTGTGCAAAGGGTCTTGGGAGTGCTTGTGCATGAATCACAAAAAGTTGGCTTGCCCATACAACAGGTTATTAAGAAGGCAAATAGAATGTTGGCCTTCATTGCTAGAGGGATTGAATTCAAGAGCAGGGAGGTCACACTGCAACTATCCAGGGTACTGGTGAGGCCGCACCTGGAGTACTGTGTGCAGTTCTGTCTCCATACTTGAAGGATCTACTGGCTTTGGAGGCAGTGAGGTTGATTCCAAAGATGAAGGGGTTAACCTATGAGGAGCGATTGAGTTGCCTGGGACTATACTCTCTAGAGTTCAGAAGGATGAGAGGGGATCTTATAGAAACATACAATATTTTGAAAGGGATAGATAAGATAGAAGTAGGAAAGTTGTTTCCATTGGTAGGTGAGACTAGAACTAGCGGACATTGCCTCAGGATTCAGGAGAGAAGATTTGAGATGGAGATGAGGAGAAACTGTTTTTGCCAGAGAGTGGTGAATCTGTGGAATTCTCTGCCCAGGGAAACAGTTGAGACGACTTCTCTTCAATAAATATATTTAAGATACAGTTAGATAGGTTTTTACATAGTAAGGGAATTGAGGGTTATGGAGAAAAGGCAGGTAGATGGAGCTGAGTTTACGGACAGATCAGCCATGATCTTATTGAAAGGCGGGGCAGGCTCGATGGGCCGGATGGCCTACTCCTGCTCCTATTTCTTATGTTCTTATGTTGGGAATTCCTGCTCTAAAGGAAACAATGGTATCAGGATTTGACTCAAGTATTTGCCTCCTGTGAAATTTATAGGAGTTCCATTTCCCTATTTAGCCTCTATGCAAGTACTTCTATCTAATGGGGCCGGAGCTGATTCTTGATTGAGCTCCTAGCTCTGGTTGTTACATCCAGATGAGAGTTGTAATCCAAGCATTTTAGGTTGAGATCCTGACTCAGGACTGAGTATTGAGGGACAGTAGTAGTGCGAGAGTCGGGTGAGAATTAGGGACACTATATTCTGCAAAATATTAATCAGGCAATAAATGAGTCTACTCCCGTGCCAAGTCTCAAATTAATCATGTACTCAACGGTGAGTCATTCTAGATTGCTCTGTTAACTGGAGGTGGGCAGAGTAGATGAAATGTAAATAGCTGAAAGTTAGGAATGCAATTTCCAACTGCTGTACAGACCAATGTGTGTTGTGCTGGCAGAGAAACGTCCATAATACATAGCCAGCAAGTTATTCTCTGCATCCCTATTTCCTGATTATGTAGAAGTGCGAGAGTCGGGTGGGACAGGCTGGTAGGTGATAGATGGAACTGGACTGGGAGGGGATTAGGGACACCCCCCCCCCCCAATGCAGATGAGGGGGAAGAGGTACTGATAGGTTGATGTGGAAATTAATTAGGGTAAAATGTATGGGGCAGATAAAGATGTGGGAGAGGGTAATGAATAGGGAATGAGGGGCTTTTCAGCTCTCCTGATGTTCACTGGGATGGTACCAGGTAGCTCTTTGAGTTTTGTTGGTCTCACAGTGTTGCAACTGGCAATAGACAGATGGGAAGTTAAGGGGCATCGTGGTAGCATAGTAGTTAGTGCAACACTATTACAGCTCGAGACACCAGAGTTTGGAGTTCGATTCCAGTGCCGTCTGTAAGGAGTTTGTATGTGTGCCCAGTGACTGCACAGGTTTCTTCTGACTGCCCCAGTTTCCTCCAACATATCAATTAGTAGTTGAGTTGGTCATTGTAAATTGTTCTATGATTAGGGTAGGGTTAAATAGCTGAGTTGCTGAGTGACGTGGCTCATTGGGCTGGAAGGCTCTGTCCCACGCTGCTCGGTCTCTATCTGGTTATTCCCTTACTGATCTGTCCGCATAATGATGTTCCCACTTTGCAATTATCTACCCAATAACCTTAAAGTTATGAACTCCTAGGCTGAGCTGCAGTTGTTCTTTTTTGTGCTCTGTCTTATTCTTTGTTCTTCTTCCAGGTGTCCTTCTCAAACGAATTCTGCAAAATATTAATCAGGCAATAAATGAGTCTACTCCCATGCCAAGTCTCAAATTAATCATGTACTCAGCGGTGAGTCATTCTAGATTGCTCTGTTAACTGGAGGTGGGCAGAGTAGATGAAATGTAAATAGCTGAAAGTTAGGAATGCAATTTCCAACTGCTGTACAGACCAATGTGTGCTGTGCTGGCAGAGAAACATCCATAATGCATAGCCAGCAAGTTATTCTCTGCATCCCTATTTCCTGATTGTTGGAAGCATTTGGATACAGTGTAATAACAGAGCTTGCAACTGATCTGGAGTCTCAATGACGGTCTTCACCCAGTTTGTTCCCTGCTTAAAGTTGTGGGCTGAGCTGTACTGGCTGACAGCCACCTCTTTGAGACTCAAGTGTGAGGCAGAGGGTGGAGAGATCGGACTGATACAATTGTCTACCATTACCACATTTTCAGTGGTAGTTTTGTTGGTGTGAAACTTTGTGAGCTTTGTGTTGGCTTTCACTGAGATCTGGATATAGAATTGTTTAGGTAGTGCTCATTCGATGTATTCAAAATGTTGAGAGATAGGGTGCAGAACAGTCCCTTCCAGGCCACCGAGCCATGCCACCTAGCAACCCATCCATTTTAACCCCAGCAAATGACCCTACTGAGTGGTGCAACGTTGGGCTGTGGAAGAAAACCGGAGCACACGTGGGCAGGAACGTACAAACCTGCTTACAGAGGATGTAAGAATTGAACTCTGATGCCCTGAGTTGTAATAATGTCATGCTAATCCCTACGCTACTGTGGCAGCCAAACCCGGTTGGTGTTTGATACCTATGCTGGTGTTTGCTTCAGGCAGGATGCTGGCATTTCTGTGGTCTTATCAATTGATAGTGGTGGTGCCAAAGCTACTGTTTCAATTTCTGTCAATGTTTTTGTTATCTGCTAGTATTTGGGAAAAGAAGCTATCTTCATTAGCAGTTTCTCCACATACCCCAGTACTTGGAGATCATTCATGATGCATGGTAGTGGAGTAATTTGGTGATATAATACCTTTTTCTCTTCAGTATTGATATGTCCATGATGTTTGAAGTTTCTGCTGCTCAGCATGTTGTCTTTGTGTTTGTTAGAATGGCACAGTTTTCAGCAACCTTTATTTTAATGAACTTTGGCCTCTTGTACTTGGCATGCAGGTGGATGGATTGAAAAGACTCCCTCTACATCTGGTATGAAGGTCACCCCTACCATGCACAGTAGGTGGGGTGGGGAGTCAGTCACAGATGAGGAACAGGATTGGTTGCACAACAATTTTTTTTAATGTTTGTGGAGATAACAAACCACTTCAGCACCAGCGTTGAAACAGTCATATGATTAGAAGAGAACATAAAACAGTAAGGCACAGAACAGGCCCTTTAGTCCATGATGTTATGCCAACCTATATAAGCCCACTTCATGATCAATTGAAACATTCCCTCCCACACAGCCACAACCCCCGCCCCCATTTTTTTTCTTGCATCCATGTGTCTATCCAAGAGTATTTTAAAAGTCCCTATTATATTGGCCTTTAGCACCACTCCAGGCAGTGGTCCAGGTACTCACTACTCTGTGTAAATGATGAACTTTTGAGAGCAGCCTAACGAGCAGCAGCCACTGCAAAACCTTGCATTTAACAGGATAAAAGCTTGGAGATCAATGAGAGAGCCAAACAGATGGTAGTGTTACTCAATTCCTCAGGTCAGAATCTCTGCATGATTCCAGATATTAACCATTTACTGATCAAAAGTTGTCCTCTGGCGAAAACCATCCAGATCGATTATCTCATTGATATGACCAAGCTGTCCAGGAGAAGGAGATATGGATAAATCATTTTGTTTGGTGTTATTACTCCTGATTAGGAACTTCGTGAAGTACTTTCCCTTGTGTTTTGATGAGATAGTTGTCCTTGAAAGAGATACTGCCCTGGGATCATAAGTGCATTTAACTACAAGATCCCAGCCTTAGGAGCAATAAAGGCACTGGCATGACATTGCGGCATTGTGTGCCTTAAATTGTTTTTGTACATATAACTTGATTTGCAAAGGTTCAGGTTGTTTTGCCAGCAGGAGAAGACCAAATTAAATTGTCTTTTCCTCAGATAATTTCTTAGACCAGCCAATTTTTTATCTTACAACCAATGCAGTTGGTGTTGAAAGGAGCTTAAGGGCTCAGTGCATTCCTTGTGGATGTCTGTTTTCAGGGACATTGTTATCATTTGCAAGTCCTTTGGCCAAGTTTTGTTGTAGTCCTTTATGTTTCTTCAGATTTTGGAAAAGGAATGTTATTTAATTTGGGTGTTTGCTGTGTGTGTTGTATTGGAACCCTTTCTGATAGACCATACAAACTGGTGATTAGACCCGTAGGTGACAGTGACATTTGGTACTCTGATGATGCAAGTGTCCATCAGGTCCTGACTCTTAGCAGTGGATACTGTAATGCCACAGCTATTTAAATTTGATAGGCTTGTAATCCAGAGTAACACACACAAAACAGCAGGTCAGACAGTATCTACAGAGAGGAACGATGACGCCAGTTAAACAGACCTACAACGCAAGACTAAGTTTGTACTAAACAGTGGGCAATAGGGGCTGAGAAAAGTCACAACCAATAGATTGGATCAAAGCTCTGCAGTCTTGCCACATCCAGACAGGAATTGTGAATAACTTAGATACCCAACAGAAGGAAGGCTTCAAGAGAGCCCCATCTTCAGTGATAGCAGGGCCGACACATGAATATACCGAAGAACTGTAACATTAATGACTGTGTTCACCCAGAAGTACCAAGTGTGTGCACACCTTGACTTCCTCTTGGGAAGCAGTCTCCAGCCAATCAGCTGCATCATAACTTTTGAGGAAATAACTGAGAGAACTGGATTCAGTAAAGACCATAAGACACAGGAGCAGAATTAGGCCATTCGGGCATTAAATCTGCTCTGCCAGTTGATCACAGCTGATTTATTTTCCACCTCAATCCCATATTCCTACCTTCTCCCCATAATCTTTGACGCCCTAATTTATCAACCTCTGCTTAAAATATATCCAATGACTTGGCCTCCATAGCTATTTGTGGCAATGAATACCAGTTTCACCATCCTCTGGCTGCTAAAATTTCTCCTCATCTCTGTTCTAAAGGGATATCCTATTCAGAGGCTGTGCCCTCTAGTACTAGACTCTCCCACTATTAAAAATGTCCTCTTCTGGTCCATTCTGCTTCAGTCTTTCAATATTCAGTAGGTTTCAATTATATTCCCCTCATTTCCCCCAACCCCCACCACTCCAGTAAGTACAGGCCCAGAGCCATCAAATGCTCCTCGTATGTGTAACCCTTACCCAACAGGCTGGTATATGTCTAGGGGAATAAGGAGATCCAGCCACTCACCAACCCACCTCCCGTACATGCAGGTGCTGTGAGAATCGAGTTTTATGCCTCGCGCCCGCCAACAGTATCAAACCCACAACAAATACCGTTATGACATACACTTTATAAAGAGTTTACTAAAATTAGAAGAGTAGTAGGCAATACAATATATATATATATATATATATATATATATATATACAAGGAAAAAAACAAAAGGCGCCAACTTATCAAAGTTGTCTGTTTAGTGCACTCGTTGGAGCTCAATCAACGAACCAATCGACCCATCCGGCCGTCGCACCTGGGACCACCCCGGTGGTCTTACGAGCAGTCCAGCACACGTCCACCTTCCTCGGCATCTTCCTCGGCCTCCTCCTCACACCAAAAAAAACCGCGAAAATCCCTCCCCCAAGTTCCCAGCATCACAAGACACAATAACATTCCCCATTGATTAACAAATGAATACAATTACCATATCAGCCATTCTAAAGCGAAACAACAGCGAGAGAAACACTTATCCGACAAAGAAGCATTCCTACTTGTAACAAACCAAAGTGGCCATTTTGAGTAACATACACAGGACATTGTACATTCTCTCCCCACCAGCAAATGTCATGCCCTCATGGCATTACTAGAGTTCCCCAAAGCTTCTTGCAACACACAAAACCCAACCCAGGTGCAGAAAGCAGTGACATAACTACCCAGAGCAGTAGAAATCACACTCGGTTCTCCCGGTACCACATATGTCAACCGCTCCAGGGGGCGCCTAATCCTCTGAGATCTCCATACCCCTTCTGCCCCACTGGGCTCCCTCGTCACCTGCAAACCCACTGTCTCAGACACCCCAGGTCTACCTGACAGACCCGCACCCCCTTCCTCACAGGGGTCCTCCCTCACCTGAGATCTCTCCAGCTCACGCTCGGGTTCCACCCTCTCTCCCACCAATGTAGGCTGCCTCTCCATCTGACCCTCAAGACCTTCCCTCCTCTCACCCAATTCAGTATGGGAAGGGCCAGGAGCCTCCTCTCCTGGTACTGGAGCACCAGCGAATGGGAACAGGGCCCACTCATCTGAGTCGTCGTCCTCTGAATCGGTAGCCATTCCCGGGTGAGGGACCCGTCCCCGCTCTTCAGCAGTGGGCTCTTCCCGTTCTCCGTGCCCTCGCAGAGTCCTTGTACTGGGCGTAACCTCCCACTCGGGCTCCTTATCCACCTGCACCGCTTGACCCAGTGGCAGCAGGTGATTCCTATGGAGTACCTTGATAAGCCCTTTTCCATCCTCAGGTTTCACCCAGTAAGCTGGCAGGTTCGGCATCTGGCTCTCTATTACATAGGGGCTGGCCGCCCATCGATCTGCCAACTTGTGCTTACCAGGGAGTCCCAAATTCCGTAAAAGGACCCGGTCGCCCGGTAATAATTGTACAAACTTCACCTTTCGATCATACCGCATCTTATTCCTCTGATTTTGTTTGGTAGCCGCTGCCTCGGCCAACTCGTAAGCCCGCTGTAACTCCCTCTTCATGTCGGACACGTGCTTTAGATGGGACTTCCCGGGAAATTCACCCACTCCACCTCCAAAACACACGTCAATGGGCAACCTCGCTTCCCGCCCGAACATCAGATAATAGGGCGAATACCCTGTAGCATCATTGCGAGTACAATTGTAACAGTGAACCAGTTGTCCAATATGACAACTCCACCTGCTTTTCTGCCCAATCTCCAGCGTCCCGAGCATATCCAACAGGGTCCTGTTGAATCTCTCTGGCTGAGGATCTCCCTGTGGGTAGTAAGGGGTAGTCCTGGATTTCTCAACCCCAAGCATAGTCAGTAATTCCTGGATAAGGCGGCTCTCAAAGTCCCGCCCCTGATCACTATGGATTCGCCTGGGAAGGCCGTAATGCACAAAATACTTCTCCCATAACACATTCGCCACTGTCATCGCCTTCTGATCCTTGGTGGGAAATGCCTGAGCATAGCGAGTGTAATGATTGGTGATGACTAAGACATTCGCGGTGTTGCTGGTGTCAGGCTCAATCGACAGGAAATCCATACATACCAGGTCCAGAGGTCCCGCACTCTGCAAGTGCAACAGTGGAGCCGCCAACGCTGGCAGGGTCTTCCTCTGGATGCAACGACGGCATCCCCTACAGTATTCTTCGACGTCCCCCCTCATCCGGGGCCAGTAGAACCGGTCTTTGAGTAATCCATATGTCTTTTCCACCCCCAAGTGTCCAGAATCATTATGTAAGGCCTGGAGTACAGCCTGGCGATACTCCTCCGGCAGGACCAGTTGCCAACAGCGGGGTTGGTCCAGAGGCGTCGTTACCCGGTACAAGATTTTTTCGGTTCTTTAACTTCAACCGAGACCACTCCTTCAACAACAGAGGCACGCATGGGTGTTTCGCCTTCTCAGCCAACGCCCCATCCCCCTTCTCGACCGCTCTCCACACTGTGCCAATGCCCGGGTCATTTTGCTGAGCAGTTGCCACTTCCCCCGGACTCAGTTCCGGCAACTGTTTAGTCCCCAGTGCAGTCAGGTCACAGTAAACTAGGGGTATGGCGTCGTCAAAAACCCCCAAATGGTCCACGGCTCGTTCCAGCCTCCCTCTTCCCTCGGCCTTCACGGTGATAGCAAACTGACACATCGCCTTCACTTCAGGGGCAGGGACACTCTCCCACTCCTTGTCCCTCTCCTCCTCCCCCGGCTCCCGACGAGACAATGCATCCGCATCGACATTCTTGCTTCCGGGGCGGTACCTCAGGCTGAAATCATATACCGACAAGGCCGCCAGCCACCGATGTCCTGTGGCATCCAGCTTCGCCGAAGTCAAAATATAAGTGAGAGGATTGTTATCCGTTCTCACCTCGAACTTGGCTCCGTACAGGTAATCACCCAGCTTGTCCACCACCGCCCACTTCAGCGCCAGGAACTCCAACTTGTGAGTGGGATAGTTTCTCTCCGATGGCGACAAGCTTCGGCTGACAAAGGCTACCGGTCTCAATGCTTTGCCATGCTCCTGGTACAGAACAGCCCCCTCTCGGCTGGCATACGTGTGCAGCACATATGGCTTCTGGGGATCGGCAAAAGCCAACACCGGGGCCTGGCTCAGTGTCCTTTTCAAAGATTGGAACGCCTCTTCACATTGATCATCCCATCTTGAGCCAAAAGGTTCCGCCGGGTTCCAGTATCCTCCAGCGTCCTGCCTCTGGTTCCCCGTCCTCTTCTTCCCCACCGGGGGATAGCCACACAACAGCTGAGTCAACGGGTGACACACTTTGGCGTATCCTTTCACAAATCGCCAGTAATACCCACAGAACCCCAAAAATGAGCGCAGAGCACCCACTTTCTGGGGTCTCGGCCAGGTGGTCACGGCCTCTATCTTGGTTGGATCAGTAGCCACTCCCTCTCGCGAAATGATATGGCCAATGTAGTTAACCGACGACTTGCAGAACTGGCATTTGTCCAGGGAAAGCTCCAACCCTTCTTCATTAAGCCGGCCCAACACCTTCAACAGCCTCTCCTCATGTTCCTCCAAAGTCGATCCAAACACTATCAAATCGTCCAGGTACACCAGTACCTCCAACAGATTCATATCCCCCACAGTTCTCTCCATGAGCCTCTGGAAGGTGGCTGGGGCTCCAGATATGCCTTGGGGCATTCGTTCGAACTGAAAGAACCCCAGCGGGCAGATAAAAGCGGTCTTCTCTTTATCGGCCGCACTCATCGGGATCTGGTAATACCCACTTCTTAAATCCAGCACACTGAACCACTTCGCACCGCTCAGGCAGGCCAGCGCATCCTCGACTCTTGGGACAGTATATTGATCAGGGACAGTTCGCTGATTCAACGTCCTGTAGTCAACACACATGCACACTCGCCCATTCTTCTTCCGTGCCACAACTATTGGGGACGCATAAGGACTTCAAGACTCAGCTATGATTCTGGCACCTTCAACTTGCACAAGTGCTGTCGCACGTCCTCAACATCTGCCAGAGCCAGCTGCCGGGATCTCTCTCGGAACGGGGTGTCCTCCGTCACCCGGATGGTGTGGCGAGTGCTTTTGGCGCAGCCAACATCAAACTCGCCCCGAGAAAAAACAGTTTCCATCTTCAGCATCTTCTCCACTAGCCGGTGTTTCCACTCCGGCGACACAGGGGAATCCCCGAAGTTAAAGGCTTCAGCGGTCAGCTCCCTTCGATGCTCCGATCCCTCCCCGTTAGGGGTCCTCACTGGTGTGCTGGACATTACAGTCACCGGGAACAGATGTGCCAGCGGCATTCCCCTCTTAAAGGTGATTTCTCTTGCAGTGGTGTTCCTGACACTTATAGCTATACGCCTTGCATGTACCACCCCTGGTCTCTGCACTTCGGGCCTCACCAGCGCCCCCGCCAGAAATTGTGTCTCCCCTTCAAGATCGTCTGGGGCGTCTACTAACAGGGCTTCACTCGTCGGCACTCCTGGGAATCTGGGGGTCCCCATCACTAGGGCTACCTCCCCGGGTCGGATCACCTTGGGCCTCGCCTGCGTACACCACACCGTCCCTCGCTTACACTCCGGGTCCAGCCCTTGGGAGGCAACCCCTTCTGCGAACACTGCTCGAAACACTGGATGCACCGAGAGGGTCTCCAGAAAGTCTTCCCCCCTTTCTCCTTACAAGCTCCCAGGAGCCGTCGCACAACTGGGGAGTTAGTCCCCACCAGAAGGGCAGCACCACCGGTTTCCACCGGGTCAGGACACACCACACCAACATCTCAATAGCTTCCGACACTCCCACATCGCCCTCCAAGAACTCCAATCTCACCGATAGGTAGCCATCGTACGGGTAGTCACCCTTGCTCACACCCCAAATCTGCAGGGCGTCAAATGGGGTTACGGGCAAATGCTTTAGATATTGATTGTAGAAAGACCGGTACAATAAGGTCACCTGCGATCCCGTATCAAGAACGGCTTTTGCGTAAATTCCCTCTATCCGTAGACCCACACTGGCACGGGGTCCTACCAGCCCACCCGGAATAGAGGCGTGGGCACCCTGTGGTCTTCCGGCTGATCTCTGGGAACGTGTTCCTCCAGAGGCTCCAGTCCGTTCTCTCACTGAGCCTCTCCTAAGTTTCCCGACACCTCCCCCTTTTTAGTCATAGGGGGGCTTGTCCTCCGCGGGACTCCTTGTCTCTCACAATCCCACCTAAAGTGTCCCTCCTCTCCACAGCTATAGCACACCCTCGGCCTTCCACAGTCCCACCTGAAATGCCCCTCTTTCCCACAGTTAAAGCACACGCTGCCTGCCGCCCCTCCTCTCCCAGGACGGCTTCTGCTCCCAATCCACTGCACTGATCGCCCCTAAGAGTAGGTACCTCCCCTGTCCCTCCCCTCCAAAGTGGGTTCCCTACTCCCCAGGGGATTATCATTCCTCCACCCAGCCACCACTTCCTGTATCGCTGAGGATCGCTCCCGTAGGCCCGCGCCCCTTTTCCGCCCCAATGCTCTCTCTTCCTCTCGCACCTCTCTAATTAGTTGCCCAAAGGATGGAGGGGGACCTTTCCTATAAGCCTGCCGGATAGTCCACGCCACCTTGTCCTCCTCCAGAGAGCCACTGAATAGCTGACTCTCCCTCACGCTAGCCACGTCAGTCGCCTTCACTACCCCCCTGCGCCGCAGCCCCGAGAGCATCCACTCCATCCTAAATATGTACTCAGAGAGCTTTTCCCCTCTCCATTGTTCCAGGCGTTGGAACTCTGCTAAAAGCAGCTAGGGTTCCCCTGACAACCCAAACGCTCCCTCCAAAACTTCTAGGCATTCCTCCACTGAGGCTCCAGGCTTCTCAGCTTTCAACTCCCGGACGGTTTTGGCTGCTAAACCCCTCAAACTTCCCACCAATCGCTGCCTCTTCTCCTCCTCTGAGCCTGGCCACTCCTCTAACATCAAAGACGTATGCTCGATCCAGGTTTCATAGTCCACCTCCCCATTCGGAGTAGGCTTGGCTCCGGAGAACACCCCCAGCTTCAGCCGTGGCCTCTCGGCCACTCCCACCAGGGAGTTAAGTGCGGCTGCCAACTCCGAGGCTTCCACCCTACCTGGGAAGCGGGGCTTAGTCACGACTCCCTCCTTCCACCTCCCTTTACTAGTGCCGGGCACCTCTCTGGGGTCCACTTCTAGCTCTAACTCCTCCTCCGGTGTCTCCTCATCCTCACCCTCGGAGAGGGTGTGGAGCCCCCACGGCCCCGCCTCCCCCGGTACACTGACCGTCGCTGGCAGTTCCACCGTCCTGACTTCAGCACTCGTACGAACCAACACCCAGCTAGACTCTACCTCTTTACCACAACGTCTAGCTACCAATTCTACCTGCCCAATACCCTTCACCGAACTTAAACCCCTCACTATCGCGTCTCCCGAAACTCAAAAATCCACTCCGCTCACTACGCATGCGTACTGTACTAGTACATCTTCAAACTGGCACCAACAAAAGATCTTATCTCTGTCCATCTCCGCTCTGCTGCCTGCGCGATTCCACAGCCCCTGACAATCCAATCCGGGATGAGCACCCCACAAATGTAACCCTTACCCAACAGGCTGGTATATGTCTAGGGGAATAAGGAGATCCAGCCACTCACCAACCCACCTCCCGTACATGCAGGTGCTGTGAGAATCGAGTTTTATGCCTCGCGCCCGCTAACAGTATCAAACCCACAACAAATACCGTTATGACATACACTTTATAAAGAGTTTACTAAAATTAAAAGAGTAGTAGGCAATACAATATATATATATACACAAGGAAAAAAACAAAAGGCGCGAACTTATCAAAGTTCAGTCTGTTTAGTGCACTCGTTGGAGCTCAATCAACGAACCAATCGACCCATCCGGCCGTCGCTCCTGGGACCACCCCGGTGGTCTTACGAGCAGTCCAGCACACGTCCACCTTCCTCGGCATCTTCCTCGGCCTCCTCCTCCCACCAAAAAAAAACCGCGAAAACCCCTCCCCCAAGTTCCCAGCATCACAAGACACAATAACATTCCCCATTGATTAACAAATGAATACAATTACCATATCAGCCATTCTAAAGTGAAACAACGGCGAGAGAAACACTTATCCGACAAAGAAGCATTCCTACTTGTAACAAACCAAAGAGGCCATTTTGAGTAACATACACAGGACATTGTACATATGTTAAGTCTTCAATTCCCAGAATCATTCTCATAAATGTCCTCTGGGCCCTCTCCAATGCCAGCACATCCTATCTTAGATATGGGGCCCAATGTTAACTCCATTGAACCAGACAACATCTCATCTTAGTACTGAAGACCTGTGTACCAGAACCAGCTGTTCCTCTAAGTAAGCTGTTTGAGTATAATATATATTGGCATCTACTAACAATGTTGATGATTGTCCAGGTACGCCCAGTTCTCCTAGAACTGGACAAATCCAATATAGCTAAGAACTGGAACAGCAATTGATTTGCTGGAGGCACCTAACAGGTTGATGAGAATCTGTGGGGGGAAAGGAATTGTCGACTTTTTGTGTTGCATTGGGATTGAGGGCAGAGAGGCATGATGTCCAGTATAAGAAGGAGTCTGAGGTGATTGATTGCTCACTACATCCCTTCTCCTGTTACTGGCATCGCGTCTCTTCACCCTCAGTCCTGATGCACGGTTCCAAGTATAGACAGTTTTTTTTTCTCCCACAAATGCTTGATCCACAGAATTCCTCCGGCAGATTGATTGCTGCACCGGATTCCAGCATCTGCCATCTCTGGGATCTCCACGGCTAACTAATCTTGATAATCAGCAAAGTGACAGAAGCTGTCAGGTCAGGCAGCATCTATGGAAATGAAAAGATGCAGTGAAACCCCGATTTTATGCGCCCCAATTTAATGCAAATTTGGATATAACACGATGAGTCATTGGACTCCGAGTCCATCCATGTCCATGTCAATCCATTCTCCCCCTTCTCCAGCTCTGTATCCCTTTTGCCAATCAACTTTCCAACTCTTGGCTTCATCCCTCCCCCTCTTGTCTTCTATCATTTTAGATCTCCCCTTCTCCCTCCCACTTTCAAATCTCTTACTATCTCTTTTTTCCATTAGTCCTGATGAAGGGTCTCGACCAGATGCTGCCTGGCCTGCTGCATTCCACCAGCATTTGTGTGAGTCATTGGACCTTTTTTTGCTCAAAATGGAACAAACTGCTAGAAAAGAAAATCTTTTACTGTGAAAGATGAGCTTCACAGACTTGACGCCATCAAGACTAAAAGTCAAACTCAGGTCGCAGGAGACCTCGGGGTACCGGAATCAACACTTAGTGGCTGGAATTCTCACAAAGAAAAGTGCTGTGCGTTGATTTGCAAAGTTGAAGAAGCAGGACCTAAAGCCAAACGCCTGAAGACAGCCAAAGGTGTCAGCCTCGATGACTCCCTGTACGAGTGGTTCGTTCAAGTTCACTCAGCAGGCCTTCCAATTTCCAGTCCTATTCTCAAAGCTCAAGCCAAGAAGTTTGACAAACAGATCAACAGAGAAACCTCACAGTTCAAAGCTAGCAATGGATGGCCCAGTTTAAACGCCATCACGGGATCACTTTTTAAGAGATAAACTAAATGATGATTGCTAATATTCTTGAATGTTTTTATTTGTTTTATGTATTAAAAAGCTTTACTAAAAATTAATTTGTTTTAATTTCTACAGTAACAACAGCAATGTATTTGCGGAATTCTTTAATTCAAAGGTAATTTACTTGCCAGAAGATAAACATGCAAAAAATGTGAAAAAATAGGGTGAAAATAGGGGTGTTTTAGGATGTTAGGTCAACATTGGGTCAGTTTGAACGCTGATTTTCTTGAACCCTGATTTAGAGTGACCCCTTTTTTTCCGCGATGACATTTTATGGACCCAATACTGGGTCATACTGGGGTTTCACTGTATATGATGTTACAGCCAAGCCCCTTCATCAGGACTAAAGGAAGATGCCAGAAGGCTGGGGGAGGGGAAGGAGGCTAAATGGAAGGTGATAGGTGAAACCAGCTGGGTGGGAAAGGTTTAGGGCTGGAGAAGAATGAATCTAATAGATGAGAGTGGACCATAGGAGAAAGGGGAGGAGGAGGGCACCCAGGAGGAAAGTAATAGGCAGGTGTGAGGAGGTAAAGGTCAGAGTGTGGTAGAAGGTGGAGAGGACAGGAATCTTTTACCAGCAGGAAAAATCAATATTCATGTCATCAGGTTGGAGGCTACCCAGTTGGAATACAGGGTATTGCTCCTCCGTTTAAAGGTTAAGCTCATCTTGGCACAAGAGGAGGCCAAGGTGAGACTGACATGTCGGAATGGGAATTAATTTTATAATGTTTCAACATTACATCCTTGCTTTAAATACTAGTCCTCTTGAAATGAATGCAAACATCAACTCAACCACAGACTCAACCTGCAAATTAACCTTCAGGGAATCTTGCATGACATCTCCCAAGTCCCTTTGTACCTCAGATTGTTTTGGGGCTCTTGTCTTAGAGAGGATGTTTTGACATTAGTTTGGGCACTGGGAAGTCCCAGTTGTGGATGATGTGGGGTTGCTCGACAAAACGGTCCCCAGTTTTGAACAGGTTTCACCAATGTAGAGGAGGCCACATCAGGAGCACCAGACACAATAGACAGATTCCCTCACCTAGGGTCTTGAATAGAATTGAGGGTGAAGGTATGGGCAGGTGTAGCACTTTGGCCGATTGCAGCGATAAGTGCCTGGAGGGAAATTAGTGGGGAGGGATGAATGGACAAGCGACTCTGGCCACTGAGGATTCATTCCCTCAGTCAGTGTGGTATACTATTTAGAAAATACACTCCAGGCACACCTTTCCAGGTATGCGGCATCTATCACCAAGGAGGGCAGTGGGTGAAAGGTGCACACTACTGTCACCACTTTTAGACCCCCCCTTCAAATTGCACACTAATTGTCTTTTCTTCATTAATTACTGCTGGTTCTAAATATTGCATCTCCCAAAATGACGCTGAAGGACGGCAGTATTCAAGAAGGTGGTTCATCATCACTTCTAAGAGACAATTAGGAGTGGGCAGTAGATGCTGATTTTGCCAGCACATCCTGGATCACAAAGATCTAGAAGGTGTCAGTGGTCAGAACTTGGGTGTTTCCATGTGGTCATCTTTTATCACATGTCAAAATATGAAACAGATAAGTTATCTTTCTGCCAGTTTTTATCAGAATCAGACTTTAATCGCCAAGTACCTGTGCACATACAAGGAATTTACTTCCGGCAGATGTTGCCTCTCTGCTCATAACCATAATAATGATAAATATAAATGAAAATATAGATTATACATACAAGTAGTGCAATCCAAGTAATAGTTAGCCGACAGTTAACCGGCAGTTAACTGTTCAGCAAAGTGACCTTTTTTCCATTCCTAAGGAAAATGGAAGTATTCTTGTAAAGTTTAGCTTAACAGATGTATGGTCGTGGATCTCTGGGCCAATTGGTAGAAGAAGTTATTGAAAATAAATAGGGTATATTACAAAAAAGGGTCTGATGGACTGTTCGGGGTAGGACATCCTTCTCCCTCTGTTGAGAGAATAATATGAGAATAAACTGCTCCCATCCACTGTCTAATTTCAGACACCTGGCTAATGGAGTGTGACTTCTTGAGCAGGAGGTAGTATAATATATCAAGGTGCAAGTCAACCACTCCCCATTGCACGTCAGTGGCTCTGCTATGGAGAGAGTGAGAGCACATAACGGACGATCTAACTTGCACCCACAGCTCCTCATTAGTCAAGAAGGAACAGCAGCATCTGCACTTTTTCTGAGGCAGTTGAAGCATGCAAGGCTTCCACTCCCATTCTGATATTCTACAGGAGCACCAAAGTGTCCTGTCTGGCTGCATTGTTGTCCAGTACAGAAACTGCATGGCATCAGTCGTAAAAACTGAGAGAGAGGATCACCGGGCTCTTCCCCCACACCCCCATTTGCCCACTGAGAGGGTCACCGGGCTCTCCCTCCCCACCCCCCCACAACCCCATTTACCCACTGACAGGGTCACTGGTCTCTCTCTTCCCCCCTCCACCTCCACACCCCCATTTTCCCACTGAGAGGGTCACCAGGCTCTCCCTACTCCCTTCCACGTCCCCATTTGCCCACTGAGAGGGTCACCGGGCTCTCCCCCCACAACCCCCTCCATACCCCCATTTGCCCACTGAAAGGGTCACTGGGCTCTCTTCTCCCCCCCCCCACACCCCCATTTGCCCAATTGTGGCATTTGCCAGAGATTTTGTATATGAATGGCTCAAAGTATTGTTGATCCCTGCCACCCATCCCACAATCTCTGACCCACTACCATCAGGGAGGAGGTACAGGAGTATCAGGACTAGGACTGCCAGACTGGGTAACAGCTTCTTCCCTCAGGCTGAGAGACTAATGAATACCTACCCCCACCGAGGTCTCGTCGCTAGGACAGTGAGCCTGTTTATCTGTGCTGTGCACTGCATAAACTTTGAATTATATTCTATTAAGTTATTTGTGGTAATATTTTGTTTTATGTTCTGTGTATGATAGGTTTTCTGGGTACACTGTGGTCCAGAGGAATGTTGTTTCATTCAGTTGTATATTTGTACAGTTAGATGATAAACTTAAGTAATTAAGGATGCTTACCACCCTGACCTCTTCCTTTTCCCTCTTCTACCTACTGGGAGACGATATGGGGGCTTGAAGATCCAGACAGCAAGACTCAAGAACAGTGTTCTGCCTTACGAACCAATTTTCTCTTTCATCTCCCTTTCCCAGTTGTACTGCCACCTTCTTGGACTTTTAATTCTGCCTTCCGTGGTTATCCAGTTATTGTCACTTTGTCGCAGTGCAATCTTCGCACCTTGTGTTTTTGTGCCCATCACTCTGTTTACTGTTGTACTTATTATACCATGTATACTGTCTACTCTGTGAGCTTCACATCACAGTAAAAAAATTACATTGCACCCTGATGTATATGACAATAGTCTGATCTGGTGGGAGAGAGGATTTAGAGTACAGCTTCTAATCATGTAAAATTAAAATAATTTTTCCACAGCATGATGTGACACTCATCGCTCTGCAAATGGCACTGAATGTGTACAACTATATTATTCCCCCATATGCCTCCTGTTTTATGTTTGAGCTGTATGAAGAAGATGACAGGTAGGTACCGGGGCTCTCTCTCTAACATGCATCCTACTGCCTCCTCTTCACAGAAGCATGTCTTCCACCCAGGCTCCATTACTGGTGAAATTCTACTACTGCCATTTATCCAGTCCGAATGTTTTCCTGTCATCTGATCATTTCTGAAACCTCACTCATGATTTCTGTGAGATCATCATAGATTGTGTTCTAAAGAACAGTGACTCTGTTCTGTGATTGTTAGAGGTTAATGTCTGTCTCTCTCTTTCCTCATCTATCAAGTTTTCTTTCTCCCTCTGTGCTCACTACCTCTGGAGCTATTTTGATGAAAGATTAGTGAGCTTCATTCAGTTAATCTGACATAGGTCCAGAGCTGCCAGCTCACCAGGGATGTAGGTTTTAATCTACAGAGCATTGTAGATCAGAATCAGGTTTAATATCACCAGCATATGTTGTGAAATTTGTTAACTTTACAGCAGCAGTACAATGCAATACATGATAAATATAGAAGGAAAAAATAACTGTCTATTAAATAGTTAAGTTAAAGTAAGTACTGCAAAATAACAAATAAAATAGTAGTGAGGTAGTGTTCATGTTTTCAATGCCCATTTAGAAAACGTATTGCAGAGGGGAAGAAGCTGTTCCTGAATCGCTAATTGTGTTCCTTCGGGCTTCTGTACCTCCTTCCCGATGGTAACAGTGTGTAGATGCAGTTTAAGGATGCAAACCACAGGATCCAAAACCAACTTGAATAAGGGTACAACGGTGTTGCTTCTGGTGGACTGAGAAAATAAGCTTGGAGACAGGGTCAGTAAATGAACCGCAACAGATCCTCAACACTCAGCACAGATGTATCCCAACTGGAACAAGGAATTCATGAGAAAGAGACAGGGAGTCACACCGGAGCCTTGAGACTCAGGTAGGTTAAGAGTCAGGAGAGGGAAGGGCAAGAATACCCCTGCGGCTGTCCCCCTTAGCAATAAGTATTCCTGTTTGAGTACTGTTGTGGGGAACAGCCTACCTGGGGGAAGCAACAGTGGCTGTGCCTCTGGCACAGAATCTGGCCCTGTGGCTCAGAAGGGTAGGGAAAGGAAGAGGATGGCAGCAGTGATAGGGGACCCTATAGTTAGGGGGTCAGACAGGCGATTCTGTGGACGCAGAAAAGAAACACGAATGGTAGTTTGCCTCCCAGGTGCCAGGGTCCGGTATGTTTCTGATTGCGTCCACAATATCTTGAAGTGGGAAGGTGAACTGCCAGAGGTCGTAGTACATATTGGTAGCAACAACATAGATAGGAAAAGGGTGGAGGTCCTGAAAACAGACTACAGGGAGTTAGGAAGAAAGTTGAGAAGCAGGACCGCAAAGGTAGTAATCTCGGGATTACTACCTGTGCCACATGACAGTGAGTATAGAAATACAATGAGGTGGAGGATAAATATGTGACTGAGGGATTGGAGCAGGGGGCAGGGATTCAGATTTCTGGATCGTTGGGCCTCTTTTGGGGCAGGTGTGACCTGTACGGGTTGCACTTGAATCCCAGGGGGACGAATGTCCTGGTGAGGAGGCTTGCTAAGGCTACTGGGGAGAGTTTGAACTAGAATTGCTGGGTGGTGGGAACCAAACTGAAGAGGTGGCTGGCTCACAAATAGAGAAAGCTTGAAGACAGTGCAAGAGGGAGGATAGGCAGGTGATAGAGAAGGGACTCACTCAGACCGTTGGTTTGAGATGTGTCTATTTTAATGCAAGAAGCATCATGAACAAAGCAGATGAGCTTAGAACATGGATCAGTACTTGGAGCTATGATGTTGTGGCCATGACAGAGAGTTGAATGGTTCAGGGGCAGGAAGAGCTACTTAGAGTGCTTCAGGTAGGACAGGGAGGGAGGCAAAAGAGGTTGGGGTGTGGCACTGTTGATCAGAGATATTGTCACAGCTGCAGAAAAGGAGGAGGTCATGGAGGGATTGTCTACTGAGTCTCTGTGGGTGGAAGTTAGAAACAGGAAGGGGTCAATAACTCTACTGGGTGTTTTTTATAGACCACCCAATAGTAACAGGGGCATCAAGGAGCAGATTGGGAGACAAATTCTGGAAAGGTGTAATAATAACAGGCAACACAAGTGAATCTGCAGATGCTGGAAATAAATAAAAACACAAAATGCTGGCAGAACTCAGCAGGCCAGACAGCATTTTGTGTTTTTATGTAATAATAACGGTTGTTGTGGTGGGAGATTTTAATTTACCAAATATTGATTGGCATCTCCCTAGAGCAAGGGGTTTAGATGGGGTGGAATTTGTTAGGTGTGTTCAGGAAGGTTTCCTGAAACAATATGTAAATAAGCCTACAAGAGGAGAGGCTGTACTTGATCTGGTATTGGGAAATGAATCTGGTCAGGTGTCAGGTCTCTCAGTGAGAGAGCATTTCAGAGATAGTGATCACAATTCTATCTCCTTTACAATAGCATTAGTGAGGGATAGGAACAGACAAGTTAGGAAATCGTTTAATTGGAGTAAGGAGAGATATGAGGCTATCATGCAGGAACTTAGAAACATAGAAAACCTACAGCACAATACAGGCCCTTTTTTGTGGAGATTTGTGATATATATGATTATATGATATATATGTACAATGTCTGAAATACATCTTATGGAAATGTTTGTTTGATGATGAACTTCAATAAAAAATAAATTACAAAAAAAAAAGAAATTACATAGTGTTACCCATAGCTCTCTATTTTTCTAAGCTCCATGTACCTAACCAGGAGTCACTTAAAAGACCCTATCGTATCCGCCTCCACCACTGATACCAGCAGCCCAGTAGCATAAATTTGGAAGCATAAATTGGGAACAGATGTTCTCAGCAAAATGTACAGCAGAAATGTGGCAAACGTTTAGGGGATATTTGCATGGTGTTCTGCATAGACAGGGAAAGGATGGTAGAGTACAGGAACTGTGGAGTACAAAGGCTGTTGTAAATCTAGTCGAGAAGAATAGAAAAGCTTACAAAAGGTTCAAAAAACTAGGTAATGATAGAGATCTAGAAGATTATAAGGCTATAAGGAAGGAGCTTAAGAATGAAATTAGGAGAGCCAGAAGGGGACATGAGAAGGCCTTGGTGGACAGGATTAAGGAAAACCCCAAGGCATTCTACAAGTATGTAAGGAGCACGAGGATAAGACATGAGGGAAGAGGACCAACCAAGTGTGACAGTTGAAAAGTGAGGGAGATAGAGATACTTAATGAATACTTTGCTTCAGTATTCACTGTGGAAAATGATCTTGGCGATTGTAGGGATGACTTAGTGGATTGAAAAGCTTGAGCATATAGACATTAAGAAAGAGGATGTGCTGAAACTTTTGGAAAGTATCAAGTTGGAAAAGTCTCCGGGACTGGACAAGATGTACCTCAGGCTACTGTGGGAGGCGAGGGAGGAATTTGCTGAGCTTCTGGCGATGATCTTTGTATTATCAATGGGGACAGGAGAGGTTCTGAAGGATTGGAGGATTGCAGATGTTGTTCCCTTATTCAAGAAAGGGAGTAGAGAAATTATAGACCAATAAGTTGGTAAGCTGATGGAACAGATCATGAGAGGCAGGATTTATGAACACTTGGAGAGGCATAATATGAATAGGAATAGTCAGTATGGCTTTATGAAAGGCAGGTCGTGCCTTACGAGGCTGATTGAAATTTTTTGAGGATGTTACTAAAGACATTGAAGGTAGAGCAGTTGATTTAATGTATATGGATTTCAGAAAGACATTTGAAAAGGTACCCCATACAAGGCTTATTGAGAAAGTAAGGAGGCATGGGATCCAAGGGGTCTTGCTTTGTGGATCCAGAATTGGCATACCCACAGAAGGCAAAGAGTGGTTGTAGACAGGTCATATTCTGCATGGAGAATGGTGACCAGTGGTTTGCCTCAGGGATCTGTTCTGGGACCCCTTCTCCTTTATAATTGACCTGGATGAGCAAGTGGAGGGATGAGTTAGTAAATTTGCTGATGACACAAAAGTTGAGGGTGTTGTGGATAGTGTGGAGGGCTGTCAGACATTACAGAGCAGTCACCGATAGGATGCAAAACTGGGCTGAGAAGTGGCAGATGGAATTCAACCCAGATAAGTGTGAGGTGGTTTTATTTTGTTAGGTCAAATATGATGGCAGAATATAAAATTAATGGTAAGACTCTTAGCGGTGTGGAGGATCAGAGGGATCTTGGGGTCTGAGCCCACAGGACACTCAAAGCTGCTGCACAGGTTGACTCTGGTTAAGAAGGCATACAGTGCATTGGCCTTCATCAACCATGGGATTGAGTTTGAGCCGAGAAGTAATGTTATAGCTCTATAGGACCCTGGTCAGACCCCACTTGCAGTACTGTGCTCAGTTCTGGTCACCTCACTACTGGAAGGGTTTGGAAACCATAGAAAGGGTGCAAAGGAGATTTTCAAGGATGTTGCTTGGATTGAGGAGAATGCCTTATGAGAATAGGTTGAGTGAACTCAGCCTTTTCTCCTTGGAGTGACAGAGGATGAGAGGTGACCTGATAGAGGTGTATAGGATGATGAGAGGCATTGATCATGTGGATAGTCAGGCTTTTTCCCAGGGCTGAAATGGCTAACATGAGAGGGCACAGTTTTAAGGTGCTTGGAAGTAAGCACAGAGGAGATGTCGGGGATAAGTTTTTTTAACGCAGAGTGATGAGTGCGTGGAATGGGCTGCCAGTGATGGTGGTGGAGGCGGATACGATAGGGTCTTTTAAGAGACTCCTGTACAGGTACATGGAGCTTAGAAAAATAGAGGGCTATATAAGTAATTTTAAAGTAAGTACATTTGGCACAGCATTGTGGGCGAAAGGGCCTTTATTGTGCTGTAGGTTTTCTTTGTTTCTAGTCTGCGCTTAATAAAGGTGTGGGGAGGGGTCAAGGATAATGATTCAAAAATGGAAAACGAGTGGCAAGGAATGGTGGTAGGCCAGAAAGGTGGGAAGTTTTTAGGATCGAGCGTAAAAGACGAAAGACTCATAAGTAGAGAACACTGATTCTAAGAGAAAATTTGGATGTAATATCAAAACAACTAATAATTTCTGTGTAGGAAGAAAGGCAGCAAAGGCAAATCTGGAACATTCAGGATGAGGTTAGAGGGTCTGAGTTACAAGGAGAGGTTGCATAAACTAGGGACTTTGGAAGAGATTGAGGGGTGATCTGATAGAGATATACAAATGTAACACTTACCCAAAAGGCTGGTATATGTCTAGGGGAAACGGAGTTCCAGCCACTCACCAACCCACCTCCCGTACACGCAGGTGCTGTGAGAATCGAGTTTATGCCTCGCGCCTGCCAACAGTATCAAACCCACAACAAATACCGTTATGACATACACTTTATAAAGAGTTTACTAAAATTAAAAGAGTAGTAGGCAATACAATATATATATATATATACAAGGAAAAAAACAAAAGGCACCAACTTATCAAAGTTCAGTCTGTTTAGTGCACTCGTTGGAGCTCAATCAACGAACCAATCGACCCATCCGGCCGTCGCACCTGGGACCACCCCAGTGGTCTTACGAGCAGTCCAGCACACGTCCACCTTCCTTGGCCTCCTCCTCACACCCAAAAACCCGCGAAAACCCCTCCCCCAAGTTCCCAGCATCACAAGACACAATAACATTCCCCATTGATTAACAAATGAATACAATTACCATATCAGCCACTCTAAAGTGAAACAACGGCGAGAGAAACATTTATCCGACAAAGAAGCATTCCTGCTCGTAACAAACCAAAGAGGCCATTTTGAGTAACATACACAGGACATTGTACACAAGATCAGATGGGACAAGGTTAAAAACACACTATCTGTATCCCAGGAAGGGGGTGTAAAAAAAACCCAAAAGGGTATTGGTTTAAGATCAGAGGGAAGAGATTTAAAATGGACATTAGGAGGAGTTACTTCAGGCAAAGGGTGGTGAATATTTTGAATGTGCTGCCAGAGTATAGTAGTTGAGGTGAACACATCAGCAACATTTAAAAGCCATCTAGGTAAGTACCTGAGCTTTGGAGGGCTATAGGCCAAACACTTGGCAACAAGTTCACCATGGACAGGCAGGTCTGAGGAGCCTGGCTCTAAATGACATGTGTTAAATCAATTGTTTGAATGTTTGATTCTGCAAAATATCTCCAAGGAAACAGACTAATTTCAAATTAGTTTGTAAACTTCCAGACCACAAGGAATGAGGTTTCAGAGAAACTCGTGGGACTAAAGTTGGACAAATCACCAAGATATGACGGCAGGCATGCAAATGTTTTAGGTAAGGTCACAGAGACAGTCGACCCTTTGAAATTTTATCAAAACTTGCTAAATTCCACTATGGTGCCAGAAGGGAGGAGGACAGGAGCTGGGAACTATAGTTTAACATGTACTGTTGGCAAGATCTCTTCTAACTTTTGAGGAGTAGGTGTAGGAACTTGAAAGCCCAGATAACTAGACTAAAGAACATTTTCTTCCCCATTGCTATCAGACTTTTGAATCAATTACCTCTTCCTGGTACTGCTAACGCATTCTCAGACTCTTAACTCTACATTGATTGGTTAATTCTATTATTGTCACTTCGGCATTTGTTTTTTTGTTACTTCAGTTTATACAGGGTTATAAGTTGTTATGATGGCGCTGGAAGCATGGTGACACTTGAGCACTTCCCCCAGTACGATCTTCACTAATATGATATGACACAGATATATTTCACTGTATGTTTTGTACATGTGACAAATAAAGCTAATCTTTGCACCATTGTTATTTTGTGCTCATTGTATTTCTTATTGTCACGTATAGTGTTTACTTTGTGAGCTTCACATGAGCAAGGAATCTCATTACTCCCTGGTGTACGGGACAAGGAATTTCATTGCTCCCTGGTGTACGGGACCAGGAATCTCATTGCTCCCTGGTGTACGGGACAAGGAGTCTCATTGCTCCCTGGTGTACGGGACGATGAGTCTCACTGCTCCCTGGTGGACGGGACGACGAGTCTCATTGCTCCCTGGTGGACGGGACGACGAGTCTCATTGCTCCCTGGTGTACGGGACGACGAGACTCATTGCTCCCTGGTGGACGGGACGACGAGTCTCATTGCTCCCTGGTGTACGGGACGAGGAATCTCATTGCTCCCTGGTGTACGGGACAAGGAATCTCATTGTTCCCTGGTGGACGGGACGACGAGTCTCATTGCTCCCTGGTGGACGGGACGAGGAATCTCATTGCTCCCTGGTGGACGGGACGAGGAATCTCATTGCTCCCTGGTGTACGGGACGACGAGTCTCATTGCTCCCTGGTGGACGGGACGACGAGTCTCATTGCTCCCTGGTGGGCGGGACAAGGAATCTCATTGCTCCCTGGTGGACGGGACGAGGAATCTCATTGCTCCCTGGTGGACGGGACGAGGAATCTCATTGCTCCCTGGTGGACGGGACGACGAGTCTCATTGCTCCCTGGTGGACGGGACCAGGAGTCTCATTGCTCCCTGGTGTACGGGACCAGGAATCTCATTGCTCCCTGGTGGACGGGACGACGAGTCTCATTGCTCCCTGGTGTACGGGACGAGGAATCTCATTGCTCCCTGGTGTACGGGACCAGGAATCTCATTGCTCCCTGGTGTACGGGACCAGGAATCTCATTGCTCCCTGGTGTACGGGACCAGGAATCTCATTGCTCCCTGGTGTACGGGACAAGGAATCTCATTGCTCCCTGGTGGACGGGACGAGGAATCTCATTGCTCCCTGGTGGACGGGACGACGAGTCTCATTGCTCCCTGGTGGAAGGGACGAGGAATCTCATTGCTCCCTGGTGGACGGGACGACGAGTCTCATTGCTCCCTGGTGGACGGGATGACGAGTCTCATTGCTCCCTGGTGGACGGGACGCGGAATCTCATTGCTCCCTGGTGGACGGGACGACGAGTCTCATTGCTCCCTGGTGTACGGGACGAGGAATCTCATTGCTCCCTGGTGGACGGGACAACGAGTCTCATTGCTCCCTGGTGTACGGGACGAGGAACCTCATTGCTCCCTGGTATACGGGACCAGGAATCTCATTGCTCCCTGGTGGACGGGACGACGAGTCTCATTGCTCCCTGGTGAACGGGACGACGAGTCTCATTGCTCCCTGGTGGACGGCATGACGACTCTCATTGCTCCCTGGTGGACGGGAAGACGAGTCTCATTGCTCCCTGGTGTACGGGACGACGAGTCTCATTGCACCCTGGTGTACGGGACGACGAGTCTCATTACTCCCTGGTGTATGGGACCAGGAATCTCATTGCTCACTGGTGTATGGGACGAGGAATCTCATTGCTCCCTGGTGTACGGGACGAGGAATCTCATTGCTCCCTGGTGTACGGAACGAGGAATCTCATTGCTCCCTGGTGTACGGGACGAGGAATCTCATTGCTCCCAGGTGGACGGGACGAGGAATCTCATTGCTCCCAGGTGGACGGGACGAGGAATCTCATTGCTCCCCGGTGGACGGGACGAGGAATCTCATTGCTCCCCGGTGGACGGGACGACGAGTCTCATTGCTCCCCGGTGGACGGGACGAGGAATCTCATTGCTCCCCGGGGGACGGGACGAGGAATCTCATTGCTCCCCGGTGGACGGGACGAGGAATCTCATTGCTCCCTGGTGTACGGGACGAGGAATCTCATTGCTCCCTGGTGTACGGGACGACAACTCTCATTGCTCCCTGGTGGGCGGGACAAGGAGTCTCATTGCTCCCTGGTGGACGGGACGAGGAGTCTCATTGCTCCCTGGTGGACGGGACGAGGAATCTCATTGCTCCCTGGTGTACGGGACGAGGAATCTCATTGCTCCCTGGTGGACAGGACAAGGAATCTCATTGCTCCCAGGTGGACGGGACGAGGAATCTCATTGCTCCCCGGTGGACGGGACGAGGAATCTCATTGCTCCCCGGTGGACGGGACGAGGAATCTCATTGCTCCCTGGTGTACGGGATGAGGAATCTCATTGCTCCCTGGTGTACGGGACGACAACTCTCATTGCTCCCTGGTGGACGGGACAAGGAGTCTCATTGCTCCCCGGTGGACGGGACGAGGAATCTCATTGCTCCCCGGGGGACGGGACGAGGAATCTCATTGCTCCCCGGTGGACGGGACGAGGAATCTCATTGCTCCCTGGTGTACGGGACGAGGAATCTCATTGCCCCCTGGTGGACGGGACGAGGAATCTCATTGCTCCCTGGTGGACAGGACAAGGAATCTCATTGCTCCCTGGAGGACGGGACGACGAATCTCATTGCTCCCTGGTGGACGGGACGACGAGTCTCATTGCTCCCTGGTGGATGGGACGAGGAATCTCATTGCTCCCTGGTGGACGGGACGAGGAATCTCATTGCTCCCTGGTGTACGGGACCAGGAATCTCATTGCTCCCTGTTGTACGGGACGAGGAATCTCATTGCTCCCTGGTGTACGGGACGAGGAATCTCATTGCTCCCTGGTGTACGGGACGAGGAATCTCATTGCTCCCTGGTGGACAGGACCAGGAATCTCATTGCTCCCTGGTGTACGGGACGAGGAATCTCATTGCTCCCTGGTGTACGGGACCAGGAATCTCATTGCTCCCTGGTGTACGGGACCAGGAATCTCATTGCTCCCTGGTGGACGGGACGACGAGTCTCATTGCTCCCTGGTGTACGGGACGACGACTCTCATTGCTCCCCGGTGTACGGGACGAGGAATCTCTTTGCTCCCCGGTGTACGGGACCAGGAAACTCATTGCTCCCTGGTGGACGGAACGACGAGTCTCATTGCTCCCTGGTATACGGGACAAGGAGTCTCATTGCTCCCTGGTTGACGGGACGACGAGTCTCATTGCTCCCTGGTGGACGGGACGAGGAATCTCATTGCTCCCTTGGGGACGGGACGAGGAATCTCATTGCTCACTGGTGTACGGGACGAGGAATCTCATTGCTCCCCGGTGTACGGGACCAGGAATCTCATTGCTCCCTGGTGGACGGAACGACGAGTCTCATTGCTCCCTGGTGGACGGGACAAGGAGTCTCATTGCTCCCTGGGGACGGGACGAGGAATCTCATTGCTCCCTGGTGGACAGGACGAGGAATCTCATTGCTCCCTGGTGGACAGGACGAGGAATCTCATTGCTCCCTGGTGGACGGGACGAGGAGTCTCATTGCTCCCTGGTGGACGGGACGAGGAATCTCATTGCTCCCTGGAGGACGGGACGACGAATCTCATTGCTCCCTGGTGGACGGGACGACGAGTCTCATTGCTCCCTGGTGGACGGGACGAGGAGTCTCATTGCTCCCTGGTGTACGGGACGAGGAATCTCATTGCTCCCCGGTGGACGGGACGAGGAATCTCATTGCTCCCTGGTGGACGGGACGAGGAGTCTCATTGCTCCCTGGGGACGGGACGAGGAATCTCATTGCTCCCTGGGGACGGGACGTGGAATCTCATTTCTCCCTGGTGGACAGGACGAGGAATCTCATTGCTCCCTGGTGGACGGGACAAGGAGTCTCATTGCTCCCTGTTGGATGGGACAAGGAATCTCATTGCTCCCTGGAGGACGGGACGAGGAATCTCATTGCTCCCTGGAGGACGGGACGACGAATCTCATTGCTCCCTGGTGGACGGGACGACGAGTCTCATTGCTCCCTGGTGGACGGGACGAGGAGTCTCATTGCTCCCTGGTGTACGGGACGAGGAATCTCATTGCTCCCTGTTCTACGGGACGAGGAATCTCATTGCTCCCTGGTGTACGGGACGAGGAATCTCATTGCTCCCCGGTGTACGGGACGAGGAATCTCATTGCTCCCCGGTGGACGGGACGAGGAATCTCATTGCTCCCCGGTGGACGGGACGAGGAATCTCATTGCTCCCCGGTGGACGGGACCAGGAATCTCATTGCTCCCCGGTGGACGGGACGAGGAATCTCATTGCTCCCCGGTGGACGGGACGAGGAATCTCATTGCTCCCTGGTGTACGGGACGAGGAATCTCATTGCTCCCTGGTGGACAGGACAAGTAATCTCATTGCTCCCTGGAGGACGGGACGACGAATCTCATTGCTCCCTGGTGGACGGAACGATGAGTCTCATTGCTCCCTGGTGGACGGGACGAGGAATCTCATTGCTCCCTGGTGGACGGGACGAGGAATCTCATTGCTCCCCGGTGGACGGGACCAGGAATCTCATTGCTCCCCGGTGGACGGGACGAGGAATCTCATTGCTCCCCGGTGGACGGGACGAGGAATCTCATTGCTCCCCGGTGGACGGGACCAGGAATCTCATTGCTCCCCGGTGGACGGGACGAGGAATCTCATTGCTCCCCGGTGGACGGGACGAGGAATCTCATTACTCCCTGGTGTACGGGACGAGGAATCTCATTGCTCCCTGGTGGACAGGACAAGTAATCTCATTGCTCCCTGGAGGACGGGACGACGAATCTCATTGCTCCCTGGTGGACGGGACGACGAGTCTCATTGCTCCCTGGTGGATTGGACGAGGAATCTCATTGCTCCCTGGTGGACGGGACGACGAGTCTCATTGCTCCCTGGTGGATGGGACGAGGAATCTCATTGCTCCCTGGTGGACGGGACGAGGAATCTCATTGCTCCCTGGTGTACGGGACCAGGAATCTCATTGCTCCCTGTTCTACGGGACGAGGAATCTCATTGCTCCCTGGTGTACGGGACGAGGAATCTCATTGCTCCCTGGTGTACGGGACCAGGAATCTCATTGCTCCCTGGTGTACGGGACCAGGAATCTCAATGCTCCCTGATGGATTGGACGAGGAATCTCATTGCTCCCTGGTGGACGGGACGACGAGTCTCATTGCTCCCTGGTGTACGGGACCAGGAATCTCATTGCTCCCTGGTGTACGGGACCAGGAATCTCATTGCTCCCTGGTGTACGGGACCAGGAATCTCAATGCTCCCTGATGGATTGGACGAGGAATCTCATTGCTCCCTGGTGGACGGGACGACGAGTCTCATTGCTCCCTGGTGTACGGGACGACGACTCTCATTGCTCCCTGGTGTACGGGACGAGGAATCTCTTTGCTCCCCGGTGGACGGGACGAGGAATCTCATTGCTCCCTGGTGGACGGGACGAGGAATCTCATTGCTCCCTGGTGGACGGGACGAGGAATCTCATTGCTCCCTGGTGGACGGGACGAGGAATCTCATTGCTCCCTGGTGGACGGAACAAGGAGTCTCATTGCTCCCTGGTGGACGGGACGAGGAATCGCATTGCTCCCTGGTGGACGGGACGAGGAATCTCATTGCTCCCTGGTATACGGGACGACGAGTCTCATTGCTCCCTGGTGTTCGGGACGACGACTCTCATTGCTCCCCGGTGTACGGGATGAGGAATCTCTTTGCTCCCCGGTGTACGGGACGAGGAATCTCATTGCTCCCCGGTGTACGGGACCAGGAATCTCATTGCTCCCTGGTGGACGGAACGACGAGTCTCATTGCTCCCTGGTGGACGGAACGACGAGTCTCATTGCTCCCTGGTGTACGGGACAAGGAGTCTCATTGCTCCCTGGTGGACGGGACGAGGAATCTCATTGCTCCCTGGTGGACGGGACGAGGAATCTCATTGCTCCCTGGTGGACGGGACGAGGAATCTCATTGCCCCCTGGTGGACGGAAGGACGAGTCTCATTGCTCCCTGGTGTACGGGACGAGGAGTCTCATTGCTCCCTGGTGGACGGGACGAGGAATCTCATTGCTCCCTGGTGGACGGGACGAGGAATCTCATTGCTCCCTGGTATACGGGACGACGAGTCACATTGCTCCCTGGTGTTCTGGACGAGGAATCTCATTGCTCCCTGGTGTACGAGACAAGGAGTCTCATTGCTCCCTGGTGGACGGGACGACGAGTCTCATTGCTCCCTTGGGGACGGGATGAGGAATCTCATTGCTCCCTGGTGTACGGGACGAGGAATCTCATTGTTCCCCGGTGTACGGGACCAGGAATCTCATTGCTCCCTGGTGGACGGAACGACGAGTCTCATTGCTCCCTGGTGGACGGGACAAGGAGTCTCATTGCTCCCTGGGGACGGGACGAGGAATCTCATTGCTCCCTGGTGGACAGGACGAGGAATCTCATTGCTCCCTGGTGGACGGGACAAGGAGTCTCATTGCTCCCTGGAGGACGGGACGACGAATCTCATTGCTCCCTGGTGGACGGGACGACGAGTCTCATTGCTCCCTGGTGGACGGGACGAGGAGTCTCATTGCTCCCTGGTGTACGGGACGAGGAATCTCATTGCTCCCTGGTGGACGGGACGAGGAGTCTCATTGCTCCCTGGGGACGCGACGAGGAATCTCATTGCTCCCTGGGGACGGGACGTGGAATCTCATTGCTCCCTGGTGGACAGGACGAGGAATGTCATTGCTCCCTGGTGGACGGGACGAGGAGTCTCATTGCTCCCTGGTGGACGGGATGACGAGTCTCATTGCTCCCTGGTGTACGGGACGAGGAATCTCATTGCTCCCTGTTGTACGGGATGAGGAATCTCATTGCTCCCCGGTGGACGGGACGAGGAATCTCATTGCTCCCCGGTGGACGGGACGAGGAGTCTCATTGCTCCCTGGTGTACGGGACGAGGAATCTCATTGCTCCCTGGTGTACGGGACGAGGAATCTCATTGCTCCCAGGTGGACGGGACGAGGAATCTCATTGCTCCCAGGTGGACGGGACGAGGAATCTCATTGCTCCCCGGTGGACGGGACGAGGAATCTCATTGCTCCCCGGTGGACGGGACGAGGAATCTCATTGCTCCCCGGTGGACGGGACGAGGAATCTCATTGCTCCCCGGTGGACGGGATGACGAGTCTCATTGCTCCCCGGTGGACGGGGCGACGAGTCTCATTGTTCCCCGGTGGACGGGGCGACGAGTCTCATTGCTCCCCGGTGGACGGGACCAGGAATCTCATTGCTCCCCCGGTGGACGGGACGAAGAATCTCATTGCTCCCCGGTGGACGGGACGAGGAATCTCATTGCTCCCCGGTGGACGGGACGAGGAATCTCATTGCTCCCCGGTGGACGGGACGAGGAATCTCATTGCTCCCCGGTGGACAGGACGAGGAATCTCATTGCTCCCAGGTGGACGGGACCAGGAATCTCATTGCTCCCCGGTGGACGGGACGAGGAATCTCATTGCTCCCTGGTGGAAGGGACGACGAGTCTCATTGCTCCCTGGTGGACGGGACGACGAGTCTCATTGCTCCCTGGTGGACGGGACGAGGAATCTCATTGCTCTCTGGAGGACGGGACGAGGAATCTCATTGCTCCCTAGTGGACGGGACGACGAGTCTCATTGCTCCCTGGTGTACGGGACAAGGAGTCTCATTGCTCCCTGGTGGACGGGACAAGGAATCTCATTGCTCCCTGGTGGACAGGACGAGGAATCTCATTGCTCCCTGGTATACGGGACGACGAGTCTCATTGCTCCCTGGTGTACGGGACGAGGAATCTCATTGCTCCCTTTTGTACGGGACGACGCGTCTCATTGCTCCCCGGTGGACGGGACGACGAGTCTCATTGCTCCCCGGTGTACGGGACCAGGAATCTCATTGCTCCCTGGTGGACGGGACCAGGAATCTCATTGCTCCCTGGTGTACGGGACAAGGAGTCTCATTGCTCCCTGGTGGACGGGACGAGGAATCTCATTGCTCCCTGGTGGACTGGACGAGGAATCTCATTGCTCGCTGGTGGACGGGACGAGGAATCTCATTGCTCCCTCGTGGACCGGACGAGGAATCTCATTGCTCCCTGGTGGACCGGACGAGGAATCTCATTGCTCCCTGGTGGACGGGACGACGAGTCTCATTGCTCCCTGGTGTACGGGACGAGGAATCTCATTGCTCCCTGGTGTACGGGATAAGGAGTCTCATTGCTCCCTGGTGGACGGGACGACGAGTCTCATTGCTCCCTGGTGGACAGGACGAGAAATCTCATTGCTCCCTGGAGGACGGGACGAGGAATCTCATTGCTCCCTGGTGGACGGGACGAGGAATCTCATTGCTCCCTGGTGGACGTGACGAGGAATCTCATTGCTCCCTGGTGGACGTGACGAGGAATCTCATTGCTCCCTGGTGGACGGGACGAGGAATATCATTGCTCCCTGGTGGACGGGACGAGGAATATCATTGCTCCCTGGTGGACGGGACGAGGAATCTCATTGCTCCCTGGTGGACGGGACGAGGAATCTCATTGCTCCCTGGTGGACAGGACGAGGAATCTCATTGCTCCCTAGTGGACGGGACGAGGAATCTCATTGCTCCCTGGTGGACAGGACGAGGAATCTCATTGCTCCCTGGTGTACGTGACGACGAGTCTCATTGCTCCCTGGTGTACGTGACGACGAGTCTCATTGCTCCCTGGTGGACGTGACGAGGAATCTCATTTCCCTGGTGTACGGGACGAGGAATCTCATTGCTCCCTGGTATACGGGACGACGAGTCTCATTGCTCCCTGGAGTACGGGACAAGGAGTCTCATTGCTCCCTGGTGTACGGGACGACGAGTCTCATTGCTCCCTGGTGGACGGGACGACGAATCTCATTGCTCCCTGGTGGACGGGACGAGGAGTCTCATTGCTCCCTGGTGTACGGGACGAGGAATTTCATTGCTCCCTGGTGGACGGGACGAGGAGTCTTATTGCTCCCTGGTGGACGGGACGAGGAGTCTCATTGCTCCCTGGGGACGCGACGAGGAATCTCATTGCTCCCTGGGGACGGGACGTGGAATCTCATTGCTCCCTGGTGGACAGGACGAGTAATCTCATTGCTCCCTGGTGGACGGGACGAGGAGTCTCATTGCTCCCTGGTGGACGGGACCAGGAATCTCATTGCTCCCTGGAGGACGGGACGACGAATCTCATTGCTCCCTGGAGGACGGGACGACGAATCTCATTGCTCCCTGGTGGACGGGACGACGAGTCTCATTGCTCCCTGGTGGACGGGATGACGAGTCTCATTGCTCCCTGGTGTACGGGATGAGGAATCTCATTGCTCCCTGTTGTACGGGACGAGGAATCTCATTGCTCCCTGGTGTACGGGACGAGGAATCTCATTGCTCCCTGGTGTACGGGACGAGGAATCTCATTGCTCCCAGGTGGACGGGACGAGGAATCTCATTGCTCCCTGGTGGACGGGACGAGGAATCTCATTGCTCCCCGGTGGACGGGATGACGAGTCTCATTGCTCCCCGGTGGACGGGGCGACGAGTCTCATTGCTCCCCGGTGGACGGGGCGACGAGTCTCATTGCTCCCCGGTGGACGGGACCAGGAATCTCATTGCTCCCCCGGTGGACGGGACGAAGAATCTCATTGCTCCCCGGTGGACGGGACGAGGAATCTCATTGCTCCCCGGTGGACGGGACGAGGAATCTCATTGCTCCCCGGTGGACGGGACGAGGAATCTCATTGCTCCCCGGTGGACGGGACGAGGAATCTCATTGCTCCCAGGTGGACGGGACCAGGAATCTCATTGCTCCCCGGTGGACGGGACGAGGAATCTCATTGCTCCCTGGTGGACGGGACGACGAGTCTCATTGCTCCCTGGTGGAAGGGACGACGAGTCTCATTGCTCCCTGGTGGACGGGACGACGAGTCTCATTGCTCCCTGGTGGACGGGACGAGGAATCTCATTGCTCCCTGGAGGACGGGACGAGGAATCTCATTGCTCCCTAGTGGACGGGACGACGAGTCTCATTGCTCCCTGGTGTACGGGACAAGGAGTCTCATTGCTCCCTGGTGGACGGGACAAGGAATCTCATTGCTCCCTGGTGGACAGGACGAGGAATCTCATTGCTCCCTGGTATACGGGACGACGAGTCTCATTGCTCCCTGGTGTACGGGACGAGGAATCTCATTGCTCCCTTTTGTACAGGACGACGCGTCTCATTGCTCCCCGGTGGACGGGACGACGAGTCTCATTGCTCCCCGGTGTACGGGACCAGGAATCTCATTGCTCCCTGGTGGACGGGACCAGGAATCTCATTGCTCCCTGGTGTACGGGACAAGGAGTCTCATTGCTCCCTGGTGGACGGGACGAGGAATCTCATTGCTCCCTGGTGGACTGGACGAGGAATCTCATTGCTCGCTGGTGGACGGGACGAGGAATCTCATTGCTCCCTCGTGGACAGGACGAGGAATCTCATTGCTCCCTGGTGGACCGGACGAGGAATCTCATTGCTCCCTGGTGGACGGGACGACGAGTCTCATTGCTCCCTGGTGGACGGGACGAGGAATCTCATTGCTCCCTGGTGTACGGGACGAGGAATCTCATTGCTCCCTGGTGTACGGGACGAGGAATCTCATTGCTCCCTGTTGTACGGGACGAGGAATCTCATTGCTCCCTGGTGTACGGGACGAGGAATCTCATTGCTCCCTGGTGTACGGGATAAGGAGTCTCATTGCTCCCTGGTGGACGGGACGACGAGTCTCATTGCTCCCTGGTGGACAGGACGAGAAATCTCATTGCTCCCTGGAGGACGGGACGAGGAATCTCATTGCTCCCTGGTGGACGGGACGACGAGTCTCATTGCTCCCTGGTGGACAGGACAAGGAGTCTCATTGCTCCCTGGTGGACGGGACGAGGAATCTCATTGCTCCCTGGTGGACGGGACGAGGAATCTCATTGCTCCCTGGTGGACGTGACGAGGAATCTCATTGCTCCCTGGTGGACGGGACGAGGAATATCATTGCTCCCTGGTGGACGGGACGAGGAATCTCATTGCTCCCTGGTGGACGGGACGAGGAATCTCATTGCTCCCTGGTGGACAGGACGAGGAATCTCATTGCTCCCTGGTGGACGGGACGAGGAATCTCATTGCTCCCTGGTGGACAGGACGAGGAATCTCATTGCTCCCTGGTGTACGGGACGACGAGTCTCATTGCTCCCTGGTGTACGGGACGACGAGTCTCATTGCTCCCTGGTGGACGTGATGAGGAATTTCATTTCCCTGGTGTACGGGACGAGGAATCTCATTGCTCCCTGGTATACGGGACGACGAGTCTCATTGCTCCCTGGTGGACAGGACGAGGAATCTCATTGCTCCCTGTAGTACGGGACAAGGAGTCTCATTGCTCCCTGGTGTACGGGACGACGAGTCTCATTGCTCCCTGGTGGACGGGACGACGAGTCTCATTGCTCCCTGGAGTACGGGACAAGGAATCTCATTGCTCCCTGGTGGACAGGACGAGGAATCTCATTGCTCCCTGGTATACGGGACGACGAGTCTCATTGCTCCCTGGTGTACGGGACGAGGAATCTCATTGCTCCCTTTTGTACAGGACGACGCGTCTCATTGCTCCCCGGTGGACGGGACGACGAGTCTCATTGCTCCCCGGTGTACGGGACCAGGAATCTCATTGCTCCCTGGTGGACGGGACCAGGAATCTCATTGCTCCCTGGTGTACGGGACAAGGAGTCTCATTGCTCCCTGGTGGACGGGACGAGGAATCTCATTGCTCCCTGGTGGACTGGACGAGGAATCTCATTGCTCGCTGGTGGACGGGACGAGGAATCTCATTGCTCCCTCGTGGACAGGACGAGGAATCTCATTGCTCCCTGGTGGACCGGACGAGGAATCTCATTGCTCCCTGGTGGACGGGACGACGAGTCTCATTGCTCCCTGGTGGACGGGACGAGGAATCTCATTGCTCCCTGGTGTACGGGACGAGGAATCTCATTGCTCCCTGGTGTACGGGACGAGGAATCTCATTGCTCCCTGTTGTACGGGACGAGGAATCTCATTGCTCCCTGGTGTACGGGACGAGGAATCTCATTGCTCCCTGGTGTACGGGATAAGGAGTCTCATTGCTCCCTGGTGGACGGGACGACGAGTCTCATTGCTCCCTGGTGGACAGGACGAGAAATCTCATTGCTCCCTGGAGGACGGGACGAGGAATCTCATTGCTCCCTGGTGGACGGGACGACGAGTCTCATTGCTCCCTGGTGGACAGGACAAGGAGTCTCATTGCTCCCTGGTGGACGGGACGAGGAATCTCATTGCTCCCTGGTGGACGGGACGAGGAATCTCATTGCTCCCTGGTGGACGTGACGAGGAATCTCATTGCTCCCTGGTGGACGGGACGAGGAATATCATTGCTCCCTGGTGGACGGGACGAGGAATCTCATTGCTCCCTGGTGGACGGGACGAGGAATCTCATTGCTCCCTGGTGGACGGGACGAGGAATCTCATTGCTCCCTGGTGGACGGGACGAGGAATCTCATTGCTCCCTGGTGGACAGGACGAGGAATCTCATTGCTCCCTGGTGTACGGGACGACGAGTCTCATTGCTCCCTGGTGTACGGGACGACGAGTCTCATTGCTCCCTGGTGGACGTGACGAGGAATCTCATTTCCCTGGTGTACGGGACGAGGAATCTCATTGCTCCCTGGTATACGGGACGACGAGTCTCATTGCTCCCTGGTGGACAGGACGAGGAATCTCATTGCTCCCTGTAGTACGGGACAAGGAGTCTCATTGCTCCCTGGTGTACGGGACGACGAGTCTCATTGCTCCCTGGTGGACGGGACGACGAGTCTCATTGCTCCCTGGAGTACGGGACAAGGAGTCTCATTGCTCCCTGGTGTACGGGACGCGGAGTCTCATTGCTCCCTGGTGTACGGGACGAGGAATCTCATTGCTCCCTGGTGTACGGGACCAGGAATCTCATTGCTCCCTGGTTTACGGGACGAGGAGTCTCATTGCTCCCTGGTTTACGGGACGAGGAATCTCATTGCTCCCTGGTGTACGGGACGAGGAATCTCATTGCTCCCTGGTGTACGGGACGAGGAATCTCATTGCTCCCTGGTGTACGGGACAAGGAGTCTCATTGCTCCCTGGTGGACGGGACGACGAGTCTCATTGCTCCCTGGTGGACAGGACGAGGAATCTCATTGCTCCCTGGTGTACGGGACAAGGAGTCTCATTGCTCCCTGGTGGACGGGACGACGAGTCTCATTGCTCCCTGGTGGACGGGACAAGGAGTCTCATTGCTCCCTGGTGGACGGGACAAGGAGTCTCATTGCTCCCTGGTGGACGGGACGAGGAATCTCATTGCTCCCTGGTGTACGGGACGAGGAATCTCATTGCTCCCTGGTGGACAGGACGAGGAATCTCATTGCTCCCTGGTGTATGGGACGAGGAATCTCATTGCTCCCCGGTGTACGGGACCAGGAATCTCATTGCTCCCTGGTGGACGGAACGATGATTCTCATTGCTCCCTGGTGGACGGGACAAGGAGTCTCATTGCTCCCTGGTGGACGGGACAAGGAGTCTCATTGCTCCCTGGGGACGGGACGAGGAATCTCATTGCTCCCTGGTGGACAGGACGAGGAATCTCATTGCTCCCTGCTGGACAGGACGAGGAATCTCATTGCTCCCTGGTGGACGGGACAAGGAGTCTCATTGCTCCCTGGAGGACGGGACGAGGAATCTCATTGCTCCCTGGAGGACGGGACGAGGAATCTCATTGCTCCCTGGAGGACGGGACGACGAATCTCATTGCTCCCTGGTGGACGGGACGACGAGTCTCATTGCTCCCTGGTGGACGGGACGAGGAGTCTCATTGCTCCCTGGTGTACGGGACGAGGAATCTCATTGCTCCCTGTTGTACGGGACGAGTAATCTCATTGCTCCCTGGTGTACGGGACGAGGAATCTCATTGCTCCCAGGTGGACGGGATGAGGAATCTCATTGCTCCCTGGTGTACGGGACGACGAGTCTCATTGCTCCCTGGAGTACGGGACAAGGAGTCTCATTGCTCCCTGGTGTACGGGACGCGGAGTCTCATTGCTCCCTGGTGTACGGGACGAGGAATCTCATTGCTCCCTGGTGTACGGGACCAGGAATCTCATTGCTCCCTGGTTTACGGGACGAGGAGTCTCATTGCTCCCTGGTTTACGGGACGAGGAATCTCATTGCTCTCTGGTGTACGGGACGAGGAATCTCATTGCTCCCTGGTGTACGGGACGAGGAATCTCATTGCTCCCTGGTGTACGGGACAAGGAGTCTCATTGCTCCCTGGTGCACGGGACGACGAGTCTCATTGCTCCCTGGTGGACAGGACGAGGAATCTCATTGCTCCCTGGTGTACGGGACAAGGAGTCTCATTGCTCCCTGTTGGACGGGACGACGAGTCTCATTGCTCCCTGGTGGACGGGACAAGGAGTCTCATTGCTCCCTGGTGGACGGGACAAGGTGTCTCATTGCTCCCTGGTGGACGGGACGAGGAATCTCATTGCTCCCTGGTGTACGGGACGAGGAATCTCATTGCTCCCTGGTGGACAGGACGAGGAATCTCATTGCTCCCTGGTGTACGGGACCAGGAATCTCATTGCTCCCTGGTGGACAGGACGAGAAATCTCATTGCTCCCTGGAGGACGGGACGAGGAATCTCATTGCTCCCTGGTGGACGGGACGACGAGTCTCATTGCTCCCTGGTGGACAGGACAAGGAGTCTCATTGCTCCCTGGTGGACGGGACGAGGAATCTCATTGCTCCCTGGTGGACGGGACGAGGAATCTCATTGCTCCCTGGTGGACGTGACGAGGAATCTCATTGCTCCCTGGTGGACGGGACGAGGAATATCATTGCTCCCTGGTGGACGGGACGAGGAATCTCATTGCTCCCTGGTGGACAGGACGAGGAATCTCATTGCTCCCTGGTGGACAGGACGAGGAATCTCATTGCTCCCTGGTGGACGGGACGAGGAATCTCATTGCTCCCTGGTGGACAGGACGAGGAATCTCATTGCTCCCTGGTGTACGGGACGACGAGTCTCATTGCTCCCTGGTGTACGGGACGACGAGTCTCATTGCTCCCTGGTGGACGTGACGAGGAATCTCATTTCCCTGGTGTACGGGACGAGGAATCTCATTGCTCCCTGGTATACGGGACGACGAGTCTCATTGCTCCCTGGTGGACAGGACGAGGAATCTCATTACTCCCTGGAGTACGGGACAAGGAGTCTCATTGCTCCCTGGTGTACGGGACGACGAGTCTCATTGCTCCCTGGTGGACGGGACGACGAGTCTCATTGCTCCCTGGAGTACGGGACAAGGAGTCTCATTGCTCCCTGGTGTACGGGACGCGGAGTCTCATTGCTCCCTGGTGTACGGGACGAGGAATCTCATTGCTCCCTGGTGTACGGGACCAGGAATCTCATTGCTCCCTGGTTTACGGGACGAGGAGTCTCATTGCTCCCTGGTTTACGGGACGAGGAATCTCATTGCTCCCTGGTGTACGGGACGAGGAATCTCATTGCTCCCCGGTGTACGGGACGAGGAATCTCATTGCTCCCTGGTGTACGGGACAAGGAGTCTCATTGCTCCCAGGTGGACGGGACAAGGAGTCTCATTGCTCCCTGGTGGACGGGACAAGGAGTCTCATTGCTCCCTGGTGGACGGGACGAGGAATCTCATTGCTCCCTGGTGTACGGGACGAGGAATCTCATTGCTCCCTGGTGGACAGGACGAGGAATCTCATTGCTCCCCGGTGTATGGGACGAGGAATCTCATTGCTCCCCGGTGTACGGGACCAGGAATCTCATTGCTCCCTGGTGGACGGAACGATGATTCTCATTGCTCCCTGGTGGACGGGACAAGGAGTCTCATTGCTCCCTGGGGACGGGACGAGGAATCTCATTGCTCCCTGGTGGACAGGACGAGGAATCTCATTGCTCCCTGCTGGACAGGACGAGGAATCTCATTGCTCCCTGGTGGACGGGACAAGGAGTCTCATTGCTCCCTGGAGGACGGGACGAGGAATCTCATTGCTCCCTGGAGGACGGGACGAGGAATCTCATTGCTCCCTGGAGGACGGGACGACGAATCTCATTGCTCCCTGGTGGACGGGACGACGAGTCTCATTGCTCCCTGGTGGACGGGACGAGGAGTCTCATTGCTCCCTGGTGGACGGGACGAGGAATCTCATTGCTCCCTGTTGTACGGGACGAGGAATCTCATTGCTCCCTGGTGTACGGGACGAGGAATCTCATTGCTCCCAGGTGGACGGGATGAGGAATCTCATTGCTCCCTGGTGTACGGGACGACGAGTCTCATTGCTCCCTGGAGTACGGGACAAGGAGTCTCATTGCTCCCTGGTGTACGGGACGCGGAGTCTCATTGCTCCCTGGTGTACGGGACGAGGAATCTCATTGCTCCCTGGTGTACGGGACCAGGAATCTCATTGCTCCCTGGTTTACGGGACGAGGAGTCTCATTGCTCCCTGGTTTACGGGACGAGGAGTCTCATTGCTCTCTGGTGTACGGGACGAGGAATCTCATTGCTCTCTGTTGGACGGGAGGAGGAATCTCATTGCTCCCCGGTGGACGGGAGGAGGAATCTCATTGCTCCCCGGTGGACGGGACGAGGAATCTCATTGCTCCCCGGTGGACGGGACGAGGAATCTCATTGCTCCCCGGTGGACGGGATGACGAGTCTCATTGCTCCCCGGTGGACGGGGCGACGAGTCTCATTGCTCCCCGGTGGACGGGGCGACGAGTCTCATTGCTCCCCGGTGTACGGGACCAGGAATCTCATTGCTCCCCCGGTGGACGGGACGAAGAATCTCATTGCTCCCCGGTGGAAGCGACGAGGAATCTCATTGCTCCCCGGTGGATGGGACGAGGAATCTCATTGCTCCCCCGTGGACGGGACGAGGAATCTCATTGCTCCCCGGTGGATGGGACCAGGAATCTCATTGCTCCCCGGTGGACTGGACGAGGAATCTCATTGCTCCCTGGTATACGGGACGACAAGTCTCATTGCTCCCTGGTGTACGGGACGAGGAATCTCATTGCTCCCTGGTGTACGGGACAAGGAGTCTCATTGCTCCCTGGTGGAAGGGACGACGAGTCTCATTGCTCCCTGGTGGACGGGACGAGGAATCTCATTGCTCCCTGGAGGACGGGACGAGGAATCTCATTGCTCCCTGGTGGACGGGACGACGAGTCTCATTGCTCCCTGGTGTACGGGACAAGGAGTCTCATTGCTCCCTGGTGGATGGGACAAGGAATCTCATTGCTCCCTGGTGGACAGGACGAGGAATCTCATTGCTCCCTGGTATACGGGACGACGAGTCTCATTGCTCCCTGGTGTACGGGACGAGGAATCTCATTGCTCCCTTTTGTACGGGACGACGCGTCTCATTGCTCCCTGGTGGACGGGACGACGAGTCTCATTGCTCCCCGGTGTACGGGACCAGGAATCTCATTGCTCCCTGGTGGACGGGACCAGGAATCTCATTGCTCCCTGGTGTACGGGACAAGGAGTCTCATTGCTCCCTGGTGGACGGGACGAGGAATCTCATTGCTCCCTGGTGGACTGGACGAGGAATCTCATTGCTCGCTGGTGGACGGGACGAGGAATCTCATTGCTCCCTGGTGGACAGGACGAGGAATCTCACTGCTCCCTGGTGGACGGGACGAGGAATCTTATTGCTCCCTGGTGGACGGGACGAGGAATCTCATTGCTCCCTGGTGGACGGGACGACGAGTCTCATTGCTCCCTGGTGTACGGGACGAGGAATCTCATTGCTCCCTGGTGTACGGGACGAGGAATCTCATTGCTCCCTGGTGTACGGGATAAGGAGTCTCATTGCTCCCTGGTGGACGGGACGACGAGTCTCATTGCTCCCTGGTGGACAGGATGAGAAATCTCATTGCTCCCTGGAGGACGGGACGAGGAATCTCATTGCTCCCTGGTGGACGGGACGACGAGTCTCAATGCTCCCTGGTGGACAGGACAAGGAGTCTCATTGCTCCCTGGTGGACGGGACGAGGAATCTCATTGCTCCCTGGTGGACAGGACGAGGAATCTCATTGCTCCCTGGTGGACGAGACGAGGAATCTCATTGCTCCCTGGTGGACGGGACGAGGAATATCATTGCTCCCTGGTGGACGGGACGAGGAATCTCATTGCTCCCTGGTGGACAGGACGAGGAATCTCATTGCTCCCCGGTGGACAGGACGAGGAATCTCATTGCTCCCTGGTGGACGGGACGAGGAATCTCATTGCTCCCTGGTGGACAGGACGAGGAATCTCATTGCTCCCTGGTGTACGGGACGACGAGTCTCATTGCTCCCTGGTATACGGGACGACGAGTCTCATTGCTCCCTGGTGGACAGGACGAGGAATCTCATTGCTCCCTGGAGGACGGGACAAGGAGTCTCATTGCTCCCTGGTGAACGGGACAAGGAGTCTCATTTCTCCCTGGTGTACGGGACGACGAGTCTCATTGCTCCCTGGTGGACGGGACGGCGAGACTCATTGCTCCCTGGAGTACGGGACAGGGAGTCTCATTGCTCCCTGGTGTACGGGATGCGGAGTCTCATTGCTCCCTGGTGTACGGGACGAGGAATCTCATTGCTCCCTGGTGTACGGGACCAGGAATCTCATTGCTCCCTGGTGGACGGGACGAGGAGTCTCATTGCTCCCTGGTTTACGGGACGAGGAATCTCATTGCTCCCTGGTGGACGGGACGACGAGTCTCATTGCTCCCTGGTGGACAGGACAAGGAGTCTCATTGCTCCCTGGTGGATGGGACAAGGAATCTCATTGCTCCCTGGTGGACAGGACGAGGAATCTCATTGCTCCTTAGAATATGGGGCAATAAATTAAACGATGTAATAACTGATCATTTTGGAAGCTGAATGTAGTCAAACAAAGTCACCATAACTTTATGAAGGGTAAGTTGTGTTTGCCAAATTTGCTTGAATTCTTAGATTTCCAAAAGACATTTGACACTGTGCCACATTAGGAGGCTGGTGCACAAGTTTAGAGCCTGGGGATTTGGAGGAAGTGTATTCATGTACATTGAATACTGGCTGTCATACTGCTGTGGAAAAAACTGAGTCATTTTCAAACTGGAAGGACGTAAGGCATGAAGTACTACAGGAGCACACAACATGCTGGAGCAACTCAGCATCTATGGAAAAGAGTAAACAGTCAACTTTGCAGGACAAGACCATTCATCAGCAGTGGAGAAAAAGATGAGCAGTTAGAGCAAGATGGTGAGCGAGGGGAGGAAGAAGTTTAAGCTCATACAGGAGACCAGGAGGGGTGAAGTAAAGAGCTGAGAAGCTGATAAGTGAAAGAGCTGAAAGGCTAGAGAAGGGGGAATCTGATAGAAGAGGGCAGAAGACCATGGGAGAAAGGGAAGGAGGAGGAACAGAGGGAGGTGATGGGCAGGGAAGGAGATAAGGTGAGAGAGAGAAATGGGAATGGTGAAGGGGGGTTCATTTGAGAAATTGATATTCATGCCATCAGGGTGGAGACTTCTCAGACCCAATATACGGTGTTGCTCCTCCAACCTGAGTGTGGCCTCATCACGACAGAAGCAGCAGCCATGGAGATAGAATTGAAATAGGTGGCCACTGGGAGATCCCACTTTTACTGGCAGATGAGTAGACTCGCAAGTAAAATGTTGCCTCACCTGGGAGGACTGTTTGGCCCTGAACGGTAGTGAGGGAGGAGGTTTAGGGGCAGGTATGGAATTTGTTCTGCTTGCAAGGATTAGTACCAGGAGGGAAATAAATGGATAAAGGAGTTGCTTAGAGAGCAATCCCTGCAGAAAGTGTGGGGGGTGGGGGAGAGGGAAAGATGTGCTTGGAGGGGTCCTGTTGGAGACTGAAGAAGTTATGGCAAATTATGTGCTGCACATGGAAGCATACAACTTACTTTAATGATCCAAAGAAAGGAAGTCCTTAAGTATGCTATTGATATGAAAATAGCTTTGGGACTAATTGCATTGTGACATACTGTAGATAGGGTGAGTAATTCAATGAAATCCTGGTAAATAGTTTAGTGTGGAGAAGTGTGAAGTCATGCACATCAGAATTAGGTTTAATATCAGTGGGTTATGTTGTTCTGCAGCAGCTGTGTATTGCAATACATAATAAAACTGTAAATTACAATATATACATTAAAGTTAAATAAGTAGTGCAAGAAGTAAGGTTACATTCATTGGTTCAGAGTCGATTCAGAAATCTGATTGCAAAGGAGGAGAAGCTACTCCTGAATCATTGAGTCTGTGCTTGAGTGATGGGGGTCCTTAATGGATGCCACCTTACTGAGGCACCATTCCTTCAAGACAGCCTGTACGCTCATGACAGCCAGTGCTCATGATGGAGCTGACTGAGTTTACAACTTTCTGCTGCTTATTTCAGTCCTGTGCAGTGGCTTCCCACCCCCTTACCAGACAATGATGCAGCCAGCTAGGATACGCTCCACAGTACATCTGTAGAAATTAGTGACATACCAAATCTCCTCAAACTCCTAATGAAATACAGCTGTTGTGTCTTCAGTAAGAGGAATCAAAAAGCTGATTATTGTCTAAATGCAGAAAGATTGCAAACAAGTGGAGTTGAGAGGTGCTGTCATATATTAATCACGAAGAGTTAGCAGGTAAGTTCAACCAGTAGTTAAGAAAGTAAGGGACATGTTGGTCTTTATTGTGAAAAAATAGAGAGGTTTCATTAAAGGTATTTGTGAGGCCTTTCTTGGAATACTGTGTATATTTTGGCCTCCCTTCCTAAAAATAGGCAGTCCAAAAGAGATTGACTAGGTTAAGAAAGTTTGTGTTTGAATTCCTTGGAACTCAGAAGAATGAGGGGTGATATTCAGATCCCAAAGGGGATTGAAAGGGTAGATGTTAAGATGAAGGCCAGATCATTGGGTATATTTAAGGTGGCAATAGATAAATATCTGGAAGATCATTCAAGGGAATAGAATATAAAAAACAAGGAGATAATGCTGAAGCTTTATAAGATACTGGTTAAGTCGCATTTGGAATATTATCAACAGTTTTGGGCCTTTTTTAAGAAATGATGTGTTGTCATTGGAAAGAATTTGGAGGAGGTTCACGAGGATGAATCCAGGAATGAAGGGGTTAACAGGAGCGTTTGGCAGCTTTGGGCCTGTACTCACTGGAATTTAGAAGAATTGAAATCTACTGAATGATGAAAGGACTAGGTAGGGTGGATGTGGAGAGGATGTTTCCTCTGGCGGGGGTATCCAGAACTAGAGAGCATAGCCTCAAAATTGAGGGGCAACCTTTTAGAACAGAGGTAAGGAGGATTTTTTTTTTTAGCCGAAGAATGGTGAATCTGTGATTATACCCCTGCAGACTGTGGTGGAGGCCAAGTCTGTGGGTATATTTAAGGCAGAATTTGATAGATTCCTGATTGGTTGTGGCTTCAAGGGGTATGATGAGAGGGCAGGTGTATGGGGTTGAGTAAAATCTGGAATTGGCCATGGTGAAGTAGCAAAGTGGACTCAATGGGTTGAGTGGCCTAATTCTGCTCCTGTGTCTTCAAAGGTCAAATTTAATGTCAGAGAAATGTATATACTCTGCATCCTGAAATGATTTTCCTTTGCAAACATCCACAAAAACAGAAGTGCCCCAAAGAATGAACGACAGTTAAACGTGAGAACCCCAAAGTACCCCCCATGCGTAAGCAGCAGCAAACAGCGATCCCCCCTCCCCTCACCAGCAAAAAGCTAGCTCAGCAGTACAGTCACTGAGCCCAAGCGTGTGCTTAGGGGGACATAGGGTCAGGAGAAGTAGAATCTGTGTGGATAGAACTGAGGAACAGTAAGGGCAAAAGGACCCAAATGGGTGTTGTCTACAGGCCACCAAACAGTAGCATGGATATTGGGTGCAAGTTGAATAGGGAGTTAATATTGGCATATGGCAAAGGTAATGTTGCAGTAGATATGGGGGATTTCAACATGTAGGTGAACTGGGAGAATCAGGTTGGTGCTGGACCACAGGATAGGGAGTTTGTAGAGTGCCTACGGGATGCATTCTTGGAACAGCTTGTACGAGAGCCGATCACGGACAAGACTATTCTGGATTTAGTGTTATGTAATGAACAGGATTTGATAAGTGATCTCGCAGTAAAGGAGCCATTAGGAGGTAGTGATTATAATATGATAAGTTTTTATCTGCAATTCGAGAAGGATAAGGGCAGCTCGGAGGTGTCAGTGTTGCAGATGAACGGGAAACTATGGAGCCATGAGGGAGGAGCTGGCCAAAGTTGACGGGACGGATAGCCTAGCAGGAAAGACAGTGGAACAGCAATAGCAGGTATTCTTGGGAATAATGCACAAGGTGCAAAATCAGTTCATCCCCCAGAGAAGGAAGGATTCAAAGGGGGGAAAGGGGCCACAGTGGTTGACAAAGGAAGTCAGAGATTGAATAGCATTAAAAAAAAAGGAAGTATGACAGAGCTAAGGTAAGTGGGAGGACAGATGATTGGGAAGTTTTTAAGGAACAACAGAACTTAACTAAAAAGGCAATACGGGGAGAAAAAAATGAGGTACGAACGCAAGCTAGCCAGGAATATAAAGGAAGATAGTAAAGGCTTTTTTAGGTATGTGAAGAGAAAGAAGATAGTTAAGAACAATGTTGGGTTCTTGAAGAATGAATTGGGTGAAATTGTTATGGGGAACAGAGAAATGGCAGAAGAATTAAATAAGTACTTTAGATCTGTCTTCACTAGGAAAGACACAAGCAACCTCCTAGATGTATGGATGGGCCAAGGACATAGGGTAACAGAGGAAATGAAACAGATTGACATTCGGAAGGAAACGGTGATGAGAAGACTGATGGGACTGAAGGCTGACAAATCCCCAGGTCCAGATGGTCTGCACCCTAAGGTACTAAAGGAGGTGGCCCTGGAAATTGTGGATGCATTGGTAATCATTTTCCAATGTTCGTTAGATTCAGGATCAGTTCCTGAGGATTGGAGAGTGGCTAATGTTAACCCACTTTTTAAAAAAGGAGGGAGGGAGAAAACAGAGAACTATCGACCTGTCAGCCTGACATCGGTGGTGGGGAAGATGCTAGAGTCCATTATTAAGGATGAAATAGTGGCATATCTAGATAGCAGTGATAGGATTGGGCCGAGCCAGCATAGATTTACCAAGGGTAAATCATGCTTGACTAATCTGTTGGAGTTTTTCGAGGATGTAACCAGAAAGTTAGACGGGGGAGATCCAGTGGATGTAGTGTACCTCGATTTTCAGAAGGCATTTGATAAGGTCCCACATAGAAGATTGGTGGGTAAAATCAAAGCTCAGGGCATCGGGGGGAAGGCATTGACATAGATAGAAAACTGGTTGGCAGATAGAAAGCAAAGGGTAGCGGTGAATGGGTGTTTCTCAGAATGGCAGGTGGTGACTAGTGGGGTGCCACAGGGCTCGGTATTGGGACCACAGCTGTTTATGATTTACGTCAACGATTTAGATGAAGGCATAAAAAATAACATCAGCAAATTTGCTGATGATACTAAGCTGGGTGGCAGTGTGACATGTGATGAGGATGTTAGGAGAATTCAGGGTGACTTGGATAGGCTGGGTGAGTGGGCAGATACTTGGCAGATGGTGTTTAATGTGAGTAAGTGTGAGGTTATCCACTTTGGGAGTAAGAACAGGAAGGCAGATTATTATCTGAACGGTGTAGAGTTGGGTAAGGGAGAAATACAAAGAGATCTCGGAGTCCTTGTTCATCAGTCACTGAAGGTGAATGAGCAAGTGCAGCAGGCAGTGAAGAAGGCTAATGGAATGTTGGCCTTTATTACAAAGGGAATTGAGTACAAGAGCAAGGAAATCCTCTTGCATTAGTACAGGGCCCTGGTGAGACCACACCTGGAGTATTGTGTACAGTTTTGGTCTCCAGGGTTAAGGAAGGATATCCTGGCTGTAGAGGAAGTGCAGCATAGATTCACGAGGTTAATTCCTGGGATGTCTGGACTGTCTTATGCAGAAAGGTTAGAGAGACTGGGCTTGTACACGCTGGAATTCAGGAGATTGAAAGGGGATCTGATTGAAACATATAAGATTATTAAGGGATTGGACAAGATAGAGGCAGGAAGTATGTTCCAGATGCTGGGAGAGTCCGGTACCAGAGGGCATGGTTTGAGAGTAAGGGGTTGGTCATTTAGGACAGAGTTAAGGAGAAACTTCTTCTCCAGAGAGTTGTGGGGGTCTGGAATGCACTGCCTCGGAAGGTAGTGGAGGCCAATTCTCTAGATGCTTTCAAGAAGGAGCTAGATAGGTATCTTATGGATAGGGGAATCAAGGGATATGGGGACAAGGCAGGAACAGGGTATTGATAGTGATTGATCAGCCATGATCTCAAAATGGCAGTGCAGGCTCGAAGGGCCGAATGGTCTACTTCTGCACCTATTGTCTATTGTCTTGGTGCACTTTGAGTGGAAAAGAGCAGCGTAACCCATCCACTGAAGAATGACAACAGTAGGAGGAGGCTTTCTTGTTTCTGTAGGTGACAGTCTATGAAACTTGGTGACTGGATTAATGTGGACTCCCAGGGCCACCCCTCATTTTTATCCATACTCCACTTCCTTGAGGGCCTAACCCAGGAATTATGCAAGGAGAGGCAGGGACACAAGATGAAACTACAACTACTTTTTTCATAAAACATTGGAGCTGAATTAGGCCATTGGGTCTGCTCCACCATTCCATCATGGCTGATTTATTTTCCCACTCAACCCCATTGAGGAAGATTTGCTTCCTCACCTCTTTTAACCAATTCTTCGGACTTGGCCTTCCATTACAATATTCCTTCTATTAAACTTCTAGGTCCTATTACTCTTGGTTACAGGTTTACATTGCACAACCTTTATAGGGGCAGTAGATGCCTAATATGTTCAGCTTAAGAGCGGCATCTCTGTGGTCAGGCTAGTCACAACTTATTTAGTGCTGACACATGTATCAGCCATTTCTGAGATGAAGAAATTGGACTTCATGTTTAACGGGGAAGGACTTTCAAACCAATTCAAACTCAGTGGCATTGCTGTGGGACTGGAACTAAACTCAGATGGCATATTATGCCTCCTCAAAGGGCAACAATGAACTGACCTTCAAGCCTGTCCCACTATTAGATATGATCATGGCTGATCTACACTGGTCTCAACTTCTCTTCTGCGCTAGTTCCCCATAACCCTCAATTCCATGATCAGACCAGAAGGTGGAGCTTACGAGGAACAATGGTGCCTAACGGCGACTCCTTTGTTTGCATCTTTGGAAACAGCTCTATTTCTATCTTTAATATCTTTACCTTTCCCTTTCAGGGTTCTTTTGAAGACCCTGACCTGGAGTTACATGCAGGATTTGGTTCTCTGTGGGAATGGGACCCGTGTTCAGGGATCCACGATTGGCTGTTATTCAACATGCCAAGTGTTTGGCCTGAGAGTCTCAATCGTGTTCGGAAGCATGAGATCTCAGGGCTCTGGAGATGGGTGGATCGAGGGTCAGTGTCACAGCAGGAGACCCGAGCGTCATTGGGAAGCTGGAAAATCTTCTGCTGTGGGCCCGAAGACCTGAGGTCTTTGCGATCTTCAGACATAGAGCTCGAAAAAAGTGACAAAACGGACTTCTAACATCATAAACCAGTGGGTTGTTGTTATGTCTCCCGCTCACTGTGCAAATGGGAGACGCCTCCCTCACCCTTGCCAGGGAGAGAGAGAACCTGTGGATTGTAGAATGTTGGATGAAATGTGTAGCTTTTGCGGTAATTTTGGTCTGCATCTTTGCCTTTGCTCAGCACACTGAATCTCATTCCTCACCAACAGGGCCACCCCACCCCCTCTGCCCACATTTCTGTCCCTACGATAGCACGTATACCCTTGTACATTCATTTCCCAGGTCTGATCTCCCTGCAGCCATGTCTCCGTTATCCCAACAACATCATAGTTACCCATTCGCACCTGGGCTTCAAGCTCATCCGCCTTATTTCTGACACTTCGTGCATTCAGATATAGAATTTTTAACCCATTTCTCTCTCTCTCTGTTTGAATCGCTGCCTATTGTGCTTAACCCAGCTCCCCGAACTCCCATCGGGCTATATGCCCCTAGAATTTTGTTGTCCTTCCTAAATTTACTTATTCTTTCAACACATTTAACTCCATGTTCCATCAGACCATCCCTCTGTACATGAGTCCTCCTTATCACTTGTTCTGCCCCACCTTCCTCTACTACACACTTAATATTCCGGAACCGTGTAGTCCCCACCTGTCCTTTATTCTTCCTCTCACTATCCTCCCTCACATTCTGGATCCCCGCCCCCTGCAAATTTAGTTTATCCTGTGGTCCAGCACCAACCTGATTCTCCCATTTCACCTGCATGTTGAAATCCCCCATAACTACTGCGACATTACCTTTGCCACATGCCACTTTGCCACAAGAGCGACATGTGCGTGGGAGAGACTAATCTCCATCAATAACAGTGCCTTGGCAGCACTATCACCTACTGAAGTGGGTCTTCATCAGATAATAAGTGAACTCACAGAAGGATTTACCCACGGTAAAGATGTATGCACTGGTATTAATATCAGCATAAAATCCTATCATCCCTTAGCAGTGTTGTTTGGCAGAATAAGTCTGGCAGCGCACACTTGGGTCTCCACCAGGTACTGTGGGCCATTAACTGGAGTAGGACTGTTCCACTGCAAGCATATCCTTCATTTGGCCTTCACACCAACCAATCAAATCAGAATCAGAATCAGACTTTAATCGCCAAGTAACTGTACACATACAAGGAATTTACTTTGGTTTAATGGAGAGTTCACAAGGTTTGCTGGCAGGAGCAAAAGATGAGGAGCCTACATAGTAAAATTTAACAAAGGACTACATGTCCTAACCAGCAGAAGTATCTCGATAGACAGCTGACTACACAAAATGGCAAAGGCTACAGGTCCAAATATCTTGATTGTAGCATTGAAGATTTGTGCTCCAGATTTAGCTGTGCCCATAGCCAGCCTGTTCCTGTACACTTAGAACACACGCATCTGTCTACCTCACAGTGTGGAAATTGTTCACACAAAAGAAATCCAATCCATCATTATTCCACATGCCTGCCCTACTCCCCCCCCCCCCCCATTCCTACCCCCAGGTACTGTCCACAAAGTCCATGGCTCAACTGCTCTAAATGCACATTCCAAACCTGCTGCCACCACCATCCTAAAAAGACAAGGAAGGAAACACCACAACCCTCCAACGTTCACCCATCCGAACACTGGAAAATCCCAAATTTCCCCCCCCCCCCCAAAGCACTCACCAAAGCACTACAGTGGTTCGAGAAGGTGGCTCACCACCATACTGTTAAAGGCAACTAGGAATGGGCAATAAAATTGTCCTAGTTAGCCACCGAGATCCTGGGACTGGTACTTTATTAACAGTACTGAGATTTTGGGTGCTTGGAGGTTATAGCCATATAACCAGTGTAACCACGGACAGCCACGCCACACCTATCCAAGTTTAAATTGTATGGTCCTACGTGAAGTTGCCTTTTCATTCAGTTTCTATAAAGCTGGGATTGAAAAGAATTCAATGTCTGTATATGTGGTTCCTTTAGGTCCTTCACATTGGATATGTACTTCAGGAACCAGTCTGATTCTGAGCCACATCTTCTGACTCTTCCAAATTGTTCTGAACATTGTCCCTTGCAAGACTTCATCCGCATCACCAAGCATTTGATCGCTGACGACTGGGAGGAGGAATGCAAAATCTCCAGTGACTCTAACCAAACAGGTAACATTGGAGCAAATGAGAGCTTGTCAGCATTTGATCATGTGAACCTTGGAATGGCCCCTCAACTTCCCACTGTCAGTTATCCCACCTGTGATAACAGAGTGACTTGTACCCCAGAAAATGAATCCCAAGTCCAAGGATCTCGGAGATTTATGGGCATTCACCTGGTTGGGCATTGGAGGTGGGACGTTAGGATGGAACATTTTAAGCTGCTGGTGGATATAATTCTGGGTATCCCTAACTCTTGTTACTGTAGCTGTTCAGCAGTCCAAACAAGTCTTGATGTGGCTGAATCTAAGTGTTGTGTGGTTTTTGGGTGTGTGTCAAAGTGATGGAATTGTATAAATGAAAACCCTTCCTCCTGACTTGCCTTAAATCAGCTCAAAGGCAAGTATTAATTCCTTTACAATATAGAATCACTCATACAGGTAGTGTAGCGGTTAGCACAACGCTTTACAGTACCAGCAGCCTGGGTTCAATTCACATCACACGGTAGTGTAGTGGTTAGCACAATGCTTTACAGTACCAGCGACCCGGGTTCAATTCCTATCACACAGTAGTGTAGTGGTTAGCACAACGTTTTACAGTACCAGCAGCCTGGTCCCACCACACGGTAGTGTGGTGATTAGCACAACACTTTACAGTACCAGCAGCCTGGGTTCAATTCCCACCACTGCCTATAAAGAGTTTATACGTTCTCCCTGTGACCATGTGGGTCTCCTCTGGGTTCTCCGGTTTCCTCCCACAGTCCAAAGGCATTGTAGGTTAAATGGTCAGTGTAAATTGTCCCATGATAAGGCTAGGATTTTATCCAGGGGGACATTGCTGGGTTGTGAGGCTCGAAAGGCCTATTCTGTGCAGTATCTACATAAATAAACAAATGAGTACAACATGGAAAGGTGCGCTTCAGCCCTGCTGGTCCCACTTGCCCGTTTCCCCATATTCCTTTAACATCTCTATCCATATTTTTAAATGTTATTAATGTACCTGCCTCACCCGCCACTTCCTCTGGCAACTTGTTCCATATACTGATGACCCTTTGCATGGAAAAAGTTGTCCCTCTGGTTCCTATTAAATCTCTCACGTTAAATCTATGCCCTCTCGTTCTTGATTTCCCTGATGCTGGGGAAAAGACTGTATGCATTGACCCTATCTATGCTGGTCATGACTTTATACAATTGTATGCCACCAGTATTTAATTGAAGGTGACATTGAGAAGATCATGAGCCGATAGCAGCGTAATGAGCCAGGGTTACAGTTCCTTTCAAAGACCTGCTTTAGACTTTACTGAGGAACTGGCCCATGGACACGTCAGATAAGATATAAACCATTTGATAATGGGATCCAGGAGTTGAAGACATTGTTAAATCAAGTACTCAACTCCAGGATGAAGGAGCTAAAGGTTCATGAGTGTAGGAGTCAGGTTATGGTGCAAACAGTGTGGGTTGTTCTTTTTCTCGATCAGCAGTCCTGCCCTTAAAGTAGTGATGAAGCACCTCTCGAATGGCCAGAGTCTTCTGGTGAAGGTACTCCCACAACTCTTTCAGGTAGAGTTTTGGGTTTTAATCTCAGAGGAATAGCAATATTTTTCCATATTGGAAGGGTGGAGGGAAACCTGTGATGGTGGTGTTCCCATATGCCTGCCTCCCTTGACCTCTGGGCAGTGATAGTTGTGGGTCAGTGAGTTGCTGTTGAAGAGCCTTGTTGATTTGCACACTGTAGGTGGTACACAAGGCTCTGGGTCTGCCAATGGTTAAAGGTGGGGATGGAGGATAGGGTGCTGGTCAACTTTACTCCAAAGATGATGTTGAATTGCACAAAGTTATTAGGGCACAAAAGAAAACCATTCAACCAGTTGGGTTCATTGATAGTCTAACCAGTATTGTCAAGTGATGACTCACTAGTTCAGTAATACAGTGAGGGGGGTCTTCTGACAATGATTTTGTTTACTTTGGGTATCTTTTTTAAATGTTGCTTTGTCTTTAAGAGTCAGATAATTCAAAAAATGGATGGGCCTCCCGCTTTTACATACCCTTTCTAAACTTTGAGAACGTCCCAGAACAGTATAGTGCCTCACGTGGCCAATCTAGTGGAAACCATCTTGTAGGCCAACAGTGAACATTAATGGTGAAATTGTACATATTAGCAATGTTGTAGAAGTCAGTACTACAGCTCTGCTTCTCCATATGAGGACTTCACCTCACCATGTAAGAGTAGATGTGGCCTTGCTTTTAAAGAGTCAGCCAAAGGAAAATTAACTAAGTCTCCGGGGAAGGTCATATGTGCATTGAAACCAGTGTCGCCTTTCCATAAGACCGTATGAGCCGGTGGATGTTGTGTTTTCCAGGTCTGGTGCTGGGCGCGGCGCTGAGCACGTGCTTTGTCCTGTTGATCGTGTTGGGGATCACACTGTACTGGCGCTGGAACTGGAAAACATCACGACTCCAAGTGCCAACCAGCAGCGATGAATCAGCCTGACTATCGATGGGTTTGCTCAGCTTGGACGACCAGGAAGAGTGTTGACTGGGCTCGCATTCATCTATCCCAGGTTGAGGGCTGTTGGATATGTGAGCTTACCATGCAGTTTCCTTATGTACTGCAGTGTTGTGTGGAGGGTCGTTAGTATCAGCCAGCTCCCATGCTTGGCAAACAAACTTTCTGCCTTCTCTTCACAATCCTCAATACCACTGTCCTGTCCAGCAATTTTGATTTTTGGAGTGCTCATCCACTCCATGGTGACTTCCCCTCATCACCATCAGCCCCCATAACCTCTGTTCTTTCTCCCCCACCTCTGCTCCAAAGCCTGGAACTCCACATTCCTCCTACCTCCTTCCTGCGCACGTTCTCCTCACCACTGGTGGAGTTTTAAACACGATTCACGTGACTTAACTACCACTTACCTGATCCGCGGCCGCATCAAACATAATGCCCCTTCTGTCCTCTTACATAACTAGACAGGATACCTCAACCAATGGGACCAAATGCTTTTTGTACTTTTACAAGTCACATTTTGCTAAAACCATAATTTTAGTTTGAGCTGATATAAATGTTGCAACATGTTGAGGAAATTATTTTAAGTCAGGTGGTTCCAATTGAACAGCCAGCATTGGAGAGCTTCTGGCTTAAAATTTTGCCGTGATATAAATTTACAGGTGTAAAGGGGGTTTCTTTTTTTCTCTTTGTTACTGTTGGGAAAGGGTTTCCTTTTGTTAACTAGCAGGAATGCTAATTTACTGATAACGAGAATGGTATTCCTTTGTAAACCAAATGGGATTAATGTTCTTTCTTCTGAGTCTGTAAGCTTTTGTTGATGGGCTTTTGGGCAGATCGGCGCGAGGGGGTCGAGAGAGAGGACGCAATGCTCTAAGCAGGGTGAGGATCGGACCCCAAAGGGGGGTCCGAGGCCGGGAGATTCTCCGAGGAGGGGGGGATGAAGCTAGATGTGCTTGGTTGACCACTCGGAGGGTCCTGAGCTGTTTGGAGAGTTGAGGAGTTTGGAGGGTCCTGAGCTGCGAGTCGAGGAGTTCGGAGGGGATCGAATGGTGGCCAGAAGACTTCAGAAATTGAGCTCCAACAGTTGTGCACGAAGTGGTTTGGACTTTGATAAGTTTGGTGCCTTTTCTTTAATTTTCTCTTCATATATACTGTATCGTTATTAATCACTTAGTTATAGTAACCTTTATAAATTGTACTCATTTAATCGCATATGGTGTACTGTCTGTTTTTGGGCGAGGCGGGGACATCACACAGCATCCACACCAGCTGATTACCCAGTTTGGCGGGGCCGAAGGCTGCTCCCCCTACACGAGAACGAGCTGAGCGAGCCTGAGGCGACCCAGGGAGTTACATTGTGGGGTGCTCGTCCGGGGTTGATTTCTGTGGAAGCTGTGTGATCACCCTCTTTTGATTGTGTCTGCGGCAAAGAGCTGGTGTGCCTTTGTGGGTGTGCGATTGCTGGTTATCGCTGCGTGTGTGTTGGGTGGGGTGGCTGCTGTTGCTAGCCTGGAGGTCGTTGTTCGAGTTCCGACTAGTGCTGACGAAATGGTGATGGGACCATGGGTTGTCCGTACTGTTTGGAGATTGAGGAGTGACAGGTTGGGATGTTTCAGCAGTGGTGGGCTCCGCCCGGTTGTTGGAATAATGTCCAGCCCTAAAGGGGTGGAGGCGTGGGCGGAGCGGACCCCTCAGTTGTTGGGTGAGTGGCAGTGCTTGGCTGAGGGAAAGTGACAGGGGCAGGTTGAAAGTTTGAGTAGGCGGGCTGGTGACTTTGTTAGAACTGTCAGGCGCAATTACCTCGAAGTGACCGCTGCCAGTTCTGGGGAAGTGTGGGAAAATGCGTGTGGTTCGACTGGAAGTCAAATGCCGCAGCTGGGGGGCTTATCATATCCGTGGCAGGAGATTGGTGGGAAGTTTTTAGGGTATCCCTTTTTGCCTAGGGGGGCAGATAAATTGCTTGTGGTGCCAAGGGGATCTGTCAAGGGGATCAGTTGTTCCGTTGATTCGAGAGGTGTCGGGAAACTGAGAGGAGGCCCAGTGGGGGAACGGCTTGGGGTCTCTGGGGGAGCACGTTCCCAGCAATGTACCAAGGTACTCCCGAAAGGAGCAGACCCTATTCCTGAAGGCTTAGAGGGGCCATGCGCACAGGTGTTGTTACGGATGGATGGAAGTCAAGTTAAAGCCATCCTCGGCACCGGGGCGCCGGTTAAGTTGCTGTACAGTTTGTTTCATAACCGTTATTGGAAGCATTTACCCTTGACGACATTGAGGACACTGGAGATTCGGGGTACCAGTGCCGGTGATTATCCAGACGACAGTTGTTGGTCAGTGAAAATGGAGTTCTTAGAGGCAAATGTGGAGGAGAGTGAGGTTCATGAATCGTTAATGCTGATATGTCCGGACCCTGTTGAGACGGGCAGCGTTTCTGTTCTAGAGAGAACCAATATCCTGCTGGTGCGCTTGGGGGCCTGCCCGGAGGAGGCGGGTGAGCGTTGTTTGGAGCATTGTCGATGCCCCCAGAGTTTCGAGCTGCTTGTGCGGACGTGTGTAGCAGCATTGGGCCGATACTGAATTCAAACAAGAGCCAGTGGTGGTAGGGCCTGGGGGAAGTATCTGAGGATAAGACCCTCTTAGTGGACGCTGCGAAATACCACGAGAGAGGGGAGTTGACTGCTGAAGACACCTCAGAGAGAGAGAGGTTGCGGCGACTGGCCCCTGAAGCCGTGGAAGATGTAGGCAGCGTGTGTGTGGATTGTATTGCGTTGAAGAGGCGCACTGTCAGTGACCAGAATATGGCCCTGAAGGCCAGAGAGACGATGGCCTGTCTGAGTGGTGTGAAGTGGTTTAAGGTGCTGGATCTGAGGAGTGGATGTTGCCAGATCCCAATGAGTGGGGCCGACAAGGACAAGACGGCCGTTATAAATTCCCTAGGAGTCTTCGGGTCCGAAAAGATGCCACAGGGCATATCTGGAGCCCTTGCAACCTTCCTGCGGGGCAGGTGGAAGACTATAGGGGATATGGAGGCGTTTGGAGTTTTGGTGTATGTGGATGATCTCTTGGTACTTGGATTTGCCTCAGGAGAATATGAAGTGAGGTCGTTGCAGGAGCAGCTGAGAACTACCGAGTTAAAGTGTTTTCTGGACACGTACCAGGGCTGGCGAAGGTCGCAGCTCGTGAGTGACTGTCTCTACGGAATCAAGTTTGAAATGAAGACGGAGAGACTGGAGAAAGCGATCTGGAACCATTCGGAAGACTTACAAGTTGGAGAGAATGAAGAAAGTTGTCTGACTGAGGGTAATAGCAAACTGAGAACCCGGAGAGGGGAGTTTGCGGAGGTGAAGAAATTACAGACGAATCTTAGAAGAGAGAAGCGGAAGCTTGAAGGGAACCTGAAGATGACCATTGACAGTTCAAATGAAGTGCAAAACCTGAAAGCTGGTCTGAAAGAAGTCATGAGGAAGAAAAAGCTGGAGAGAAGTGCAGTGAATACTGAACAGGAGGCTGAAGAGACTGCGGGAGCAGTGCAGGCCACGTGTTTCCGTTTGGAGAAGATCAAACAGCAGCTACCGATCACAGGAATGAGGAAGAATACAGATTCGATGGATGATGTGCTGGATGTGTGGTACATGCTGCCTTTTGCTGACTTTCCCTCGATTGAGGAAGAGACCTTTGGCCCTTCTCCCATTGAGTCAGGTGTAGCGGGGAGGGTTAGCTGTGTGCAGTGTGGGGCATGAGTGAGAGGTTGAGAGAGGAGTTGGTAGTGGGCCCAAGGTATCCCCAGTTGTGTCCGAGCCTGAAGGGTTTAGGTGAGGGGGTACGGAGGCCTCAGAAGGGTTAGGGAACTCCCAGATAGTTGGCCTAAGTAGCGCCTGAGGAACAGGGCGTGAGGGTTACTGTGTGGGGAGGAGATGTCACTGTTTGTGCTTGGGTTACGGTGTGTTGGCAGGAAAGGTGGCGAGTTATTTAGTAGTCATGAGGACATGACTTTTATTTGGTGGAGGGAGAGTGTAAAGAGGGTTTCTTCTTTTTGTTAACTAGCAGGAATGCTAATTTACTGATAACGAGAATGGTATTCCTTTGTAAACCAAATGAAAATTAATGTTCTTTCTTCTGAGTCTGTAAGCTTTTGTTGACGGGCTTTTGGGCAGATTGGCGCGAGGGGGTCGAGAGAGAGGACGCAATGCTCTAAACTGGGCGAGGATCGGACCCCAAAGGGGGGTCCGAGGCCGGGAGATTCTCCGAGGAGGGGGGGATGAAGCTAGATGTGCTTGGTTGACCACTCGGAGGGTCCTGAGCTGTTTGGAGAGTCGAGGAGTTCGGAGGGTCCTGAGCTGCGAGTCGAGGAGTTTGGAGGGGAGCGAATGGTGGCCAGAAGACTTCAGTAATTGAGCTCCAACGGTTGTGCACGAAGTGGTTTGGACTTTGATAAGTTTGGCGCCTTTTCTTTAATTTTCTCTTCATATATACTGTATCGTTATTAATCACTTAGTTATAGTAACCTTTATAAATTGTACTCATTTAATCGCATATGGTGTACTGTCTGTTTTTGGGTGAGGCGGGGACATCACACAGCATCCACACCAGCTGATTACCCAGTTTGGCGGGGCCGAAGGCTGCTCCCCCTACACGAGAATGAGCTGAGCGAGCCTGAGGCGACCCAGGGAGTTACACAGCTTAGCTACTTTACTGTGATTTCCCTTCCAATATTTGATGTATTTATCCTTGGGGACCATTGATGAATCAGTCAGCACAGTGTGAGCCTGATTCATGACCAGTGAATGATCTGATACTCGATCCCTCCTTCACTGCCTCTGACTGCAAGGAAAAGCCAAGTCATGTTGCTGAACTGAGCTGCTTAATGTTGAGCACTTGGTGTGTCAGTGTCATGGGCTGTATGTTGTTCAAACATGCAGTTGTTCCCAGAAATCCTTTGGTACATAGACCCTTCTGAAAACGTATCTGTGACAATTTTGATTGAGGGCACAGGGGTACAGTGTAGCATGAAAATTAGAATGCAGGTCTTCGGCTTTGTTTGTGTCACTTCAAACTAATGCAGCCTCCTCACTTCCCTCCACAAAGTCCCACTGTGATGGAGGATCAAAGGGGGAAGCCAGGATTTACCAAGTGAACCAGCAAGATTGTCCTGCCCTGGAGCGAGGGCAGAGAATGGCACTGGCGTAATGTCTCAGGTCAACACTAAAACTGGAATGGTCAGGCAGCATGTTGTACGTGCTTAAAATGCTTGTGCCAATGGACAATATGTCTAAACTGATGTACTGACGGGTCAGGAATCCTTTGAACACCTCAGCTCCACGATGGCTCAGTGTGTATTGTACAATATAACCTTTACCAAATGTGCCTGTGTGCCAAATAACCTAGAATTAATTCCAATCAGAAGAAATCTCATGTGTAATATCTCTGAACAAGATGTGTGTTATAGGTATTAATCACCAATAATAATGATAAGTTAGGCACAGAGAGAATCTGAACCAATCAAAGTATTGACAGTTAATAGTTAACAACAAGCATGAGAATTTACAAAACCAGTTGCTTGTGCATACACCCACTAGGTTTTCCTGAACCTCCCTAAACAGTCAAAGAATAAAAAGGAATCTATGAGGGGTGATTGATAAGTTCGTGGCCTAAGGTAGATGAGTTATTAACTTCAAATTTAATGCATAATCACTCAGAGTTGAACTGCACATGCATGTACCGAGAGCTGAATAACTCATCTCCTACCTTAGGCCACAAACTTATCAATCACCCATCTGTGGACACTTTCTGGAGGTCCAAGATCTGTATGCTTCATGACCACTGGACTAAGTGTGTAAATGCAGGATGGGACTATGTTGAAAAATAAATGTGCTAGGTTTTCTAAAATTGACTTCGTCTACCTTAGGCCACAAACTTATCAATAACCCCTCGTATACTAGCCAGGCATTCCTCTTGATCTCAATGTAATCTCCACATTTCCTATGTGGATGGTTGTTCTCCAAAGATGTCACTGCCCGTACTGAAATACTTCACTTTTGTAGGCTCAGTCTCATCTGACTGACGTGTCAGCTTCTTGTTAATCTGGCCCATGGCCCAGGCAGTACACTTCTTTCTTTATTCATCCCAACTCAAACCAGTTCAAGCCAGTCTAGTCAGGTCAGCTAAACACTGGGCTCAGGCCACTGACTGTTCTTTCGAAAGCTTGCCATGTTTACGCAATGGAATAAACAGCTTCTTGAGTTGGAAATTTTGTCAGATTTAGCAGATTATCAGCAGGAAACTCACCGTGTTTCAATTGCACTGATTTAAGCAAACCCTGAGCAAGAACCATTTCACTGAACTTCACAACATGACACCATCCATTCTTTCAACCACAGAGACATTGTTGGGAATGGAGCCTTTAGCTTTGTCTGCTTCCACTGCCCTTGGTTCATTTCTGTTCACTGCTTTGCAGATATTAGTTCTTTCTGGTCAACAGCATGGCCAGAGATTGTTGTAGCTTAAAAAAAAACAGACCCATTGTTGTATTCAGTCATATTTTCTCTGCCGGGAATTGCAGAACCAGGAACAGCCTTAATGAGGTAAAACCAAAACGTTGATGACCTTGGAAATCTGAACTATGAACTACAAATAACCCAACAAGTTATTTAGTATCTTTTGAAAGGAACTTAGAGCCCACCAGTTTCATGCTAATTCTTCTCTCTTTCCCATGGGTGCACTTGAGCTTTTCATTATTTCCAGTAGGTGAGGAAAGAAAATGCGATGTCAGCATTCATTTTGAGAGGACTAGAATATAAAAGGAAGGATGTAATGTTGAGGCACTGGTGATGCCTCACTTGGCATACTTTTGAGTAGTTTTGGGACCCCTTATCTAAGAAAGGATGTGCTGACATTGGAAAGGGTTCAAAGGATATTATTCCAGGATTGAAAGGCTTGTCATATGAGGAGCGTTTGATGGCTCTGGGCCGATATTCAGTGGAATTCAAACAAATGAGGGGCAACCTCATTGAAACCTATCAAATATTAAAAGGCCACAGTGGAGTGGATGTGGAGAGGATGTTTCCTATGGTGAGGGAGTCTCGGATCAGAGGGCACAGCCTCAGAATAGAGGGGCGTTCTTTTGAAACAGAGAGCGGTGAATCTGTTTAATTCGTTCCCGCAGGTGGCTGTGGAGGCCAAGTCATTGGGTTTATTTACAGCAGAGGTTGATAGACTCTCGATTCATTGAGACATGAAAGGATATGGGAAGAAAGCAGAAGATTGGGACTGAGAGGGAAAATGGATCATACCATATCCTTTACCCTGACTGATCAGGAAACAAATAACTTACGCTTTAAATATACACATGGCCTCCACTGCAGACTGTGGCAGAGCATTCCACAGATTCACTACTCTCTGGCTAAACAAATTCCTCCTTGCCTCTGTTCTAAAAGGTCAGCCCTCAATTTTGAGGCTGTGCCCTCTAGTTCTGGATAACCACCCCAGATTCAATGGTCAAATTCTGCACCTGTATCTTATAATCTTACGGTTTCTGATTTTCTTAAATTTAAGGGAGTAAAATCAGGAATCTGAAACTCAGGGATGGAGGTTTTTGTTCAGTAATGATGCTGAGGGATATGAAGAGATTGAAATGTTGAAGTACAGTTTAATCTAGAGTGACTGAAAAGCCTATCCTGGTCCTTTGATTAAAAATTGTAATATATTAAATATATTCATCATAGCTTAAATCGCACCCTTAATCTTTGTAATGTACTGCACCTGATCGAATTCTATGAACTTTGTGACCTAGATGTCCATCGGCCCAACCAGTCTATACCAACCAACATTCCCAAACTTCTCCTATGATGAGCCATAATGGTGATCCTGTCCCATCTGCCCTTGATAACCTTTCACCCTTGTGTTGGCTGAAGCCTGGAGTCATCAAAAGACCACTTCCTTGAAGGGGAATGGAAGCAGAGACAATGGCTGGCAACTCTGTCCTCCATGTCTCATATTTATAAATGATGATCACCCCACCACCATGAACATGATATATGACTTCCTTTCTTGGCCAATGTAATATTGGAAATATTATCCATGTCTTTCTTGTTACTTTTGTATTAAAAGCACTTTAAGTAATAAATTTGGTAATGTATAATCTTGATTTATATATCATGTGTATATGACGTGATTTGTATGTCATGTGTGTGGAAGACGTGTTTTTTTACTCTCTAAAGGGATCGGATGGACATTGTTCCCAATTCAATGGAGTTACTGTGGCAATGAGACTCAATTCCATAACACTGAATTTCTGGCAACACCTGCACTCAACAAATGGTCCACAAACCCATATATTGTAATATTCCTTTTTGCAACTAATAGTAATTCTATGTATTTGTTGCTGCAAAACAACAAATTCACATTATCAAAGTCAATGATAATAAGTCATTGACTTATAAAATAAGTTTATAAAAAAGTTATTTTGATAACTGTGTTTACAACTTATCTCCATAATCACCCCCTTTTTACTCCATCAAAGACATTATCTTCCCCACAGCTTAATGAGCTGATTTGTCTCCTTTCTGACAAAGCATCTTTGACTTGAAATGCTAATTGTCTCTACATAGATGCAGCCCAACCTGCTGAGTAGTTCCAGCATTTTTGAATTTAGATATTTTAAATTTTTTCATGTAACTGAAGCAAGATGTACTCTTCTCAAATTCTCTTTGCAATAATTGTTTCCAATACGTAAGACATAGGAGCAAAACTAGGCCATTCAGCCCATTGAGTCTGCTCTGCCGTTCTATCATGGCTGATCCTGACCCCATACATCTGCCTTCTCACCATATCCTTTACCCTGACTGATCAGGAAACAAATAACTTACGCTTTAAATATACCCACAGACTTGGCCTTCACTGCAGTCTGTGGCAGAGCATTCCACAGATTCACTACTATCTGGCTAAACAAATTCCTCCTTGCCTCTGTTCTAAAAGGTCAGCCCTCAATTTTGAGGCTGTGACCTCTAGTTCTGGATAACCACCCCACTACCACCACCATAGGAAACATCCACTCTGACTAGTCCTTTCAACATTCAGCAAGTTTCAATGAGATCCCCACGTATTCTTCTGAATTCCAGTGAGTACAGGCTCAAGGCAGCCAAATGCTCCTTGCATATTAACCCCTTTATTCCCAGAAATATTCCTTGTGACTCTTTCCAATGACAACACACCCTTTCTGAGATGTGGGGCCCATAACTGTTGACAGTACTCCAATTGTAGCCTGACTAGTGTCCTTTCTTTTGCCTTCCACCCCTCTTAAAGAGTGGCATTTGCAATCTTCCAGTCCTCCGGGACCATGCCCGAATCAAGTGATTCTTGAAAAGTCATGACAATGCATCCGTTATCTCTTCAGCAAATTCTCTTAGGACTCTGGATGTAGTCCATCTGGTCCAGGTGACTTATCCACCTTCAGACCTTTGAGTTTGCCTAGCACTTTTCCCCTTGTAATAGCAATGGCTCTCACTCCTGCACCCTGATACTCACAGACCTCTGGCACACTTGATCAAAGTTCATGTACCATTTATTTGTCCCCCATTACTACCTCACCAGCATCATTTTCCAGTGGTCCAATATCAACTGTCACCTCCCTTTTACTCCTTATATAACTGGAAAAAGACCTTGGTGTCTTGCTATATATTACTATATTGGTTAGTCTGCCCTCATATTTCTTCTTGTAGCTTTTTAGTTGTGTTTTGTTGGATTTTAAAAGTTTCCCCATCATCCAATTTCCCACTCACTTTCATGACTTTATATGCCCTTTCCTAGGCTCTTATGCAGTCCTTAATTTCCCTTGTTAGTCACAGATGCCTACCCCTGCCATTTGAGAACAGCTTCCTCTGTGGGACATATCTGGCCTGCATCTTGTGAACAATTCCCAGAAACTTCAGCCATCTGTTCTGCCATCGTCTGCACCAGTATCCTCCAAACCACCTGGGCATTAACTTCCAGTGACTGCAAATAAGGACATCTGAATCCCTTGACACCACACTTTTCAATCACTCCATGTAAAAATTTACTCAGCCTTTCTATTTTTCTCTCACAAAGTATATTAACTCACTTTATTTTCCTAACATTCTATCTATCTGCTCTATCTTTGCCCCCTTTACTTAAGTGGTGAAGTAGTGGTTAGCAAAATACTTTACCATGCCAGCGACTCGGGTTCAGTTCCTGCTTGTAAGGAGTCTATGTTCTGTCTGACTGCATGGATTTTCTCCGGGTGCTCCGTTTTCCTCCACGCTCCAAAGATGTACCAATTGCCAGGTTAATTGGTCATTGCAAATTGTCCTGTGATTAGGCTAGGATTAAATCGGGGGAATTTATGGGCAGTGTGGCAAGAAGGGCCTATTCCATACTACATTTCAACAAACAAACAGAACTATTTTCCTAGAAAACTTGCCCCCCTCCTTCACAATTACCACCCAGCTTTGTCTCATCGGCAAAATTTGATGCATTCCCTCCATCCAAATCAGCTGTGGCCTAACACTGACCACTGTGTGACCTAACTTAGGTGTTCTTGCTCTTTGCTAACCAACCCTCAATTCAGGCAGTGTATTATCCTCAATCCAGTGTGCCCTTATTTTGTCTAATGACCTCGTGTGACATCTTAGAAGGTCTTAAAAAAGTAGTTTCAAATTTTAACTTTAACACAACTCCAAATACATCTCATTCACATTTAATTCTGCTGCTGATAAATCATCGAATCATAATGCAGCATGTACAGGCTGAGGAGAGAAAAGCAATGTACAAAATGCTGAGAAATTCACACATTGTTTGAATACACTGTACCTTTCAATAGAAATGATTCTGAAGTATAACAAAAATGAAGCCCCATACAGTCAGAAAGAGGAGTGGAGGGTGCCTGCCCTTTGACCAGTCAGTTTGGTGAGCTGTGCCTTGCATTTGCTTTTGCTCTCTGATCCTTAAGTTACCTGTACCCAATCAAAACTTTGCCACTTTGTTAAACCTTACTTCTAATTATTACCCATTACCGGATGCAAAATCACAGTACTACGGAAGATAAAGCAGCAGCTTTTTTATTAGTAGCTTGCTACTAGGGAGAACCTTCCTTCAGCACTCTCTTGGAGTCTGCACAGGGGTCTCCAATTACTTGTACAAGCATAGCTCTTTTATACACATGTAGTCGCGTACACTTGTTAAACAATTGTGCGATTTCTTCTTTTCTTGTCCAGCAACAGTAGCATAAGGTACTTATAAGGTAATCGATCATTTAGCAAATCATTGTTCTAAGAACCTCCTTAGCATGAATAATTCCTGTTTACTTCTAAGAACCTGTGTTAGGACATTGTCTCATCAGGCAGTTCTTTATTTAAACCTTGGTCTAGCAATTTCGAGAACAATGTCTAGCATGTTCAGAAAACAGTGTATAATTAACACCACATCCTCTGGTGTGTCAGCAACATCAAAATTGCTCTTTAACCCCTTTTATTTCTTCATTCCCTCCTCTTATCATTCTATGATCACTAAATAGGGGCTGTCAGTTTATCCATAAGAACCTTACAGCCAGTATTTAAGCAAGTTATTAATACACAGCATACAATGATTATAACGAGAAGAATAACTAGCCCATGTAGTAGATAGGATATCCAGGATCCTCCCAGTAACCATCCTACCCAGCCATCTCCTTTCTTAGGACCCTGCCTGAAGTCAGCCAATTGTTTCTTAATAGACTGGATGGCATGTGTTATATTGTATGATTCATCAGTAACATGAGTGATACACTTATCTCCTACTATAGTACACTCCCCACCCACACTGGGCCAACTGATAACCCACTGCATACCTAGTCTGTTGTGCGTAGAGCCTTAACTCTGCTAATTCTCTGTTAACGGCCTCCAGTCCTTCTACCGTACTATTTCCCAGGATCATTAGACTACAGATAAGACACAGCCCCCAGGAACCCATAACCAGAGTTACTGGGTCCTTCCAGTCTGCACGGAATTCCTCACTAATGGCTCGGGTAACTATTCTGCAGCGGGCATGTGCCCTCTGTGGACATGGGATAGTAAGTGGTCCTATTGTCCCTACAGCAAATAGGACAGGGAGAGTCAGGGTGGCTGTGGTAAAGGCCCCATTAAGGAGAAACACAAATCCTTTCTTCGCTCTGTAGCACTTGATCTCCGCCGGTATGGTTACATTACTTATTTTAGTCCCATTACCGGTTCTGGTGTTATACTCTTTGTTGTACCAATTCCAAGGGTCAGTGATGTTCCTACTGCCGAGCCCCGTTTGGTGAGGGTGCAGTGGATACGTCCATTCTGGATTTCCCATGAATCCACACATGAACTGCCGGCCCCGGGTGACATCCATGCACCTTTCTCCATTACAGGTGCACATGACCCACCCATCATGGAGTTGGCAGTGTCTGCTGACACATTGTCTCTGGACGCAGGAGGAATTGGTGGGGACCATTGCAAAGACACACCCCCATCCCTTTCCTGTAAAGCAGAAGGGGTAGCTCCTTTGATCGGAGCAGGTTGTACCATTGCCTTTACGGTTCTCATTTCTGGGTCTGATTCCTGCACAATCTGAGGACCGGGCCTTTTAGCTGTATGCACCTTTCCGTCATTCCTCTCCTAAAACTCCCTGTTACTCCCTCACAAGGGGCATTTGAAGTATCTGCGGTGTACAGGGGATGTGGCTTCCACCCAGGAGTGGCCACAAATAACACTTCTACTGACTGGGCAAGCGGATAGCATACAGTTTGATTTCCATGCAAATATATATGCGTGTTATAAAACAAACTGCCCCCCAGGCTTAATACCATGGAGGCAGTTACAACAATGGAAAGTCCAATAATAGTCTTTAGTCCACCTGCAGAGCCCATCGTTTACAATCGTTTAGGTGGATCCAGCGGCTGTGCCCTTGAACCTAACAGCCATTGATATTTGCAGAAGTACCTGGAATGGTCCTTTCCACCGGGGTCCAAGCTTGGGACACCCAATCCCTTATCAGTACCGAATCTCCAAATTTCAAATCCGGCCACTCTGCCTTTGGTTTTTCCTGTGGCACCTGAGAATGAAGAAACTTTAGAGAGGACATTAACTGCCTGCTGAAATACCTTTGCAATTCATCCCCCATAACATTAAGGTCAACTTGGGTGGGAGGCTGAGCGTTAGCATCCCATGGGGTCCTTCCGGGATGTCCATAAATAATTTCAGCTGCTGATTCAGTAGTGGAATGGGGAATAATTCTCATATGATACAAAGCTAACAGAAGGACCCTCAGCCAGTTCAGTCCAGTTTCGGACATTAATTTAGCCAGCTTATTTTTCAGGGTGCTGTTAGCCCGTTCCACTACGCCTGCAGCCTTCCGGTGATAGGCACAGTGGAATCGCTGTTCAATGTGCAGCACCTTGTATTACTCTTGTTATTTTTCCCACAAAATGAGGACCATTGTCCAAACTTACCTGTTTGGTACCCCGAATCTTGGTATAATCTCTGTAAGTAACAACCTTACCACCGTGGAGGCTTTATTATTGGTGGTCAGAAAGGCTTCAGTCCATCTATTGAACACATCTACAATAACTAAACAATACTTAGAACAGTGGACACACGGTAGTTCAATAAAATCAAGCTGAATGCATTTACAAGGACCACTTGGCAAGGGGGTTTTTCCTGGGGCACATCTTACTCCTTTTCCCATGTCGTTCGTTGGCATATCAGACATGATCGTATTTTCTCTTGTGCCACCTCTTCCAATCTAGGGTGCCACTAGGTGCATAATAAAATTTTACTCATTCCCTCCTTGCCAAGGTGTGTATCAGTATGCAGGCAATCAATAAGCAACGGTAACAAAGCATCAGCTATGCATACTTGGCCAACTGGAGTGAGCCAGAGGCCCTCAGACACAGAGTGCAACCACCCATGTGTCTTCCAGATTAGTTTTTTACTGAATCGGGGCGTCCCCCTATAGTTGTTGCACGGTGTCCATGTCTGGAATACCCCTGGTTGTTGTGGTTGGCTTGCAGGCCAAGGCCAATTTCTCTGCCGTGGAAACAATATAAATGCCAATTTGCACCACTAATTTGCTTTCCCTGTCTGCCCGATTATTACCTTGGGTGACTGTAGAGGAGTCGGAGAGATGCACTGAGCACTTAATAATAGCCAATTGTTTTGGGAGGAGGATGGCACTGAGGAGGTTCTTTACGTATGAGGCATTCTGGATAGGGGTCCCTGTGGAAGTGAGGAATCCCCGGTGGGCCCACAGTTGGCCGAAGTCATGAGCGTAACGGGAGTCAGTAAAAATATTGGCCACTTTATCCTTGGCCAATATACAGGCTCTCATCAAGGCAAACCGTTCTGCCTTTTGTGCTGAGACAGGAGGTTTGTAATGATGCTGACTCAACCACAGCTGAGTCATTCGCAATGGCACAGCTGCTAAGGCGTGTTCGCTGCTCAGAGACAGCATGAAGTAAATGAGGTGCTCGAGGAATATAAAGAATGTAAAAAGAATCTTAAGAAAGAAATTAGAAAAGCTAAAAGAAGATATGAGGTTGCTTTGTCAAGTAAGGTGAAAATAAATCCAGAGGGTTTCTACAGTTATATTAATAGCAAAAGGATAGTGAGGGATAAAATTGGTCCCTTAGAGAATCAGAGTGGACAGCTATGTGTGGAGCCAAAAGAGATGGGGGAGATTTTGAACATTTTCTTTTCTTCGATATTCACTAAGGAGAAGGATATTGAATTGTGTAAGGTAAGGGAAACAAGTAGGGAAGTTATGGAAACTATGACAATTAAAGAGGAGGAAGTACTGGTGCTTTTAAGGAATATAAAAGTGGATAAATCTCCAGATCCTGACAGGATATTCCCTAGGGCCTTGAGGGAAGTTAGTGTAGAAATAGCAGGGGCTCTGACGGAATATTTCAAATGTCATTAGAAACAGGGATGGTGCCAGAGGATTGGTGTATTGTTCATGTTGTTCCACTGTTTTAAAAGGGTTCTAAGAGTAAACCTAGCAATTATCGGCCTATAAGTTTGACATCAGTGATGGGTAAGTTAATAGAAAGTATTCTTAGAGATGGTATATATAATTATCTGAATAGACAGGGTCTGATTAGTAACAGTCAACATGGGTTTGTGCGTTGAAGGTCATGTTTGACAAATTTTATTGAATTTTTTGAAGGGGTTACTAAGAAAGTTGACATGAGTAAAGCAGTGGATGTTGTCTATCTGGACTTCAGTAAGGCCTTTGACAGGGTTCCACATGGAAGGTTCAATCGTTAGGTATTAATATTGAAGTAGTTAAATGGATTCAACAGTGGCTGGATGGGAGATGCCAGAGAGTAGTGGTGGATAACTGTTTGTCAGGTCGGAGGCCGGTGACTAGCGGTGTGCCTCAGGGATCTGTATTGGTTCCAATGTTGCTTGTCATATACAGTACATTAATGATCTGGATGACGGGGTGGTAATTGGATTAGTAATTTTGCAGATGATACTAAGGTAGGTGGCGTTGTGGATAATGAAGTAAGCTTTCAAAGTTTGCAGAGAGATTTAGGCCAGTTAGAAGAGTGGGCTGAACAATGGGCAGATGGAGTTTAATGCTGATAAGTGTGAGGTGCTACATTTTGGTAGGAATAATCAAAATAGGACATACATGGTAAATGGTAGGGCATTGAAGAATGCAGTAGAACAGAGTGATCTAGGAATAATGGTGCATAGTTCCCTGAAGGTGGAATCTCATGTGGATAGAGTGGTGAAGAAAGCTTTTGGAATGCTGGCCTTTATAAATCAGAGCATTGAGTGTAGGAGTTGGAATGTAATGTTAAAGTTGTACAAGGCATTGGGGAGGCCAAATTTGGAGTATTGTGTACAGTTCTGGTCACTGAATTATAGGAAAGATGTCAACAAAATAGAGAGAGTACAGAGGAGATTTATTAGAATGTTACCTGGGTTTCAGCACCTAAGTTACAGAGAAAGGTTGAACAAGTTAGGTCTTTATTCTTTGGAGCGTAGAAGGTTGAGGGGGAATTTGATAGAGGTATTTAAAATTATGAGGGGGATAGATAGAGTTGACGAGGATAGGCTTTTTCCATTGAGAGTAGGGGAGATTCAAACAAGAGGACATGAGTTGAGAGTTAAGGGGCAAAAGTTTAGGGGTAACATGAGGGGGAATTTCTTTACTCAGAGAGTGGTAGCTGTGTGGAACAAGCTTCCAGCAGAAGTGGTAGAGGCAGGTTCAGTATTGTCATTTAAAAAAATGGATAGGAATAGAATAGAATGGAGGGTTATGGGCTGAGTGCAGGTCGGTGGGACTAGGCGAGAGTAAACGTTCAGCACGGACTAGAAGGGCCGAGATGGCCTGTTTCCATGCTATAATTGTTATATGGTTATATATGGAGAGTCAAATCCGCAGGCGGAAAAACCTTGTCAGAGAGGTCCGGGCGAGGTGTGGTCAAGAAATGGTTTCTTGTTAAACAGTCATGGGCGGGTCCATGAGATCTTCAGGCGGGCTTTCTAGAAAGGTGGCAGGATTGATGGTAGTACAGAAGGCAAAGGTGAGAAGTGGGTTATTAAGGAGCGTTATCTCATAACTGTTTAACCTAGCTTGGGTGAGGTGTTGGGTCTGATGGGAGGTCAAAAGTGCAGTAATAGTATGCCAGGAATATATAACCACCGGCTGCCGCAAAGAGATATTCGAGGCAGCCACTCCCAGGGAATAAATGGCTGGGAGTATCTGTGAGCACGGTGGTAGGCCCCTTGCTATTGGATCTAGACACGTGGAGAAGTACGCAACTGGCCTTTTCCTATCCCAGGGAATGAGTAAGGACTGCTGTAGCACAGTCTTCCAACACATTGACAAATGACTGGAAAAGAGATCGTAGAGCCAGCCCCAAGCCCAAGGCTGAGCATGAGCCAGCGCCTGTTCATTCCTGGGTAAGCTCAAAGGGTCCTGCCATCTGGCTCGACGCCAAGGGCAAGAGGTGTTTAGTCAAGAGGGCGACATTTGGCAGCCATTGCCTGCAGAAGTTTACCAGGAAAGCTCTGGTGCTTTTGGGTGTGGTTGGTGGTGGGGTTGCCAGAATGGGCGCTATTCTCTCAGGGATGAGCTCTCTCTCCTTTGCACTAAGTCGAGTGCCCAAGAATTTTACTTGGCGTTGCCCACATTTCACCTTGTGACAAGGGACCACATATCCCCAGGAATGGAGGCTATTAAAGAGCCTATTGGTATCCTGTTCAATGGCGGACTCGGAGGGCCTGGCCAGCAAAACGTCGTCCATATATTGAATTACCGTTGAGCCACCAGGAAGCTGTAAGTCTTTTAATTGGTTATGCAGTATCTGGGAGAAAATTGTCCGTGAACGCAAATAGATTCTGCGAGTTGGGGGAGAGTGGAATAGCAAAGAACGAGTGTTACAACAGATCAATAATAGTGAATACACAGACATCCGCTGGGATATTACTAAGAATGGTAGCAGGGTTAGGGACAATAGGATGCAAGGGTTCAACAATTCAATTAATTTTATGCAAGTCTCACACCAGGTGCCAGTCCATTCGTCCGGGTTTAGGGGCAGACAAAATGGGAGTATTACAAGGCATCTGGCAGGGAACTAAAATTCCTTGTTTGCAAAAGCCGTCTATTAGAGAAGTGATACTAGCAACGGCTTCCTTCCGAAGGGGATATTGCGGAATGAAGGGTAATCATGCACCTGGTTTTACCATGATATGCACTGGGGCCACTGAAGTCAATCCGACCTCGTCCTTTGATGCAGCCCATAAGTCAGAGGCCGGTTCCTCTGACGGAGAACGGTCTGTCTGGCTGATGGTGGTGGAGTAGTCCTTGCACTGAAAAGGGGGTAGGGCAATAGGTAAGGGTGCTATCTGTTAGCGTCTGGGGTACTCCGAAGACGTGTGGGTTTGCCTGCTGCCGCAGTCGATGGGCTAGGAAGCCTAGCTCCTTTGGTTTGTATCCAGCCGCCACTGACAAGGTGACATGGGGGGAATACAAGGCCTGACTGACTCCAAATTTCAGCAGCACTTGGAGAAGTAATGCTGTCCCTTCCTTGCCCTGCACCTTCCCTAGAACCGTGACTCTGACCATGCTGTCCACAAAGGGGGCATATCGGGTTTCCAGTTCCTTTGAGACCCCCGAGGGATCATAGGCCAGCGTCACATGTGGGTCGGGCACCTTGAGGGGCAGGTCGAAATCTCCGGGCTGAAGGTTTATGGACCACCATTGGGGAGGGTGGCAAGTCCAAAGGATTCTACCGGTCGCCGGGCCAGTACAGTAATGCCACCGTCAAGGCATTGATACTGAGGCCAGGGGAGCACGGTAAATCTCTCCCTGCTAGATTTGTAGTCTGTGCAAACTGGACTTCAGTGCACTGGTCCCCAAATTGCACCTGTAAAGGCGCTGTCAGTGGGTAAGATCGCTGTTGTCCTATCAGAGCTACCAGATCTCCTGACATTCCGAAATTATGCTGCGTTATACATGATAACTTGAGAGTGGAGGTAGTTGCCCCAGTATCTACCATAAAAGGGATATTAGTACCTTCTATACAGGCTCATCTTCTGGATTGTTAGTTAGTGTGGGAAATATGGGTGGGCATCAGTGGCTCATCTAGTCAGGCTGAAAATGGGTTATCCACGGTAAAAGGATGTCACCTGCTTGGATGTTCCGGCCTTCCTGGTGGGTTGTTTAAGCAGTAAGGGCAATCCTTTCTCCAGTGGTCCGCGGCGCCACAGTGAAAACATCCCGTCAACCAGACACTGGACAGGGTGGGTCGGAAGGTCAAGGGAACAGAGGTTTGACCACTACGGGGCTGAAGACTTGGAGCATAAGGTGGCCCATAAGTGGTGCTCTGGGTCCATTAGGGAGGACTGTGTACCCATGGCCTGATTGGTCCACCAATCAGGGACACGATACTGGGGTTCCCTAATGCCCTTCCCTTGGACAACATTGGTGGCGTGGAGAGGAGAGAATTGCAGCTTGGACAACTGCCGGTCTTCCATTAAAAAAAACTTTCCTTAGGCTTGCACCCTGGAAACTTTCCAAGGTGCAAATTCATGGTCTATCGAGACTAACGGAGGCCTACTGGAGTTCCTTCTGGTATCCCATATTGTCAGTTTTCCGGCGGGGAGGCTGAGGTGGTCGCTGGACCAGCTCACATTCTACCTTTGTGGGCTTGGATTCTTTAATCGGGTCCCAACAGAATATGAGTGCTCGCTTCATCTGGAGTCAGGAATTATCTAACCAGTCCATATTGTTGGTCCTGTTGGCAGTAGCGATATTCTCAGTGGTACAGTGCAAGAGAATAGCATTAAACTGAGGTGAGGGATTACCAGCATTATAGGCGGTATCCCCAGCATGGGTTGAACAGGTGGAGCAGAAACAGTCCCCAAAGTCAGTACCGTCATCCTTTTCCTTGGGTCTACATTCTAAGACTTTGGTCATGTCAGCAGGCTGCTGCAGGGTCGTCTTAAGGGCTCGTTTACTTTTGTCCACCTGTCGCCGTGGGTCTTGGTTCGCTGCCAATTATTGTGATTGTCTAGTCCCTCGTACCATTTAGTCCATTCATCCTGAGTAAGGGCCATACACCACAGACTGAAAAGATCCTGGGGAGTAGCCTGATACATTTGAATGGTGCTTATTATATAGTCTATAAAATCATCAGGATTCGTCTTCTGGTTAGGTGCTTTGCTCATCATGATGCACATTTCAGGAGGTTTTTCACGGGGTATAAACGCGCAAAAGGGGTTCATCGGCATTTCAATGGGGATTGGGGACAATTCGGGTCGGGAGCAACGTGGAGTGTTTGCATCCGGGGCCGCAGGTCCAAAGGGGTCATCATCATCATCATACTCCTCATCCGGGTCAATTAAGGGACTATCCCCTACCAAGCAGTTTTGCTTTCGGGCATGGGTTTTAGATACTGGCAGCCGGGAGGGCTTTTCCTTTGACTGTTTGGCTTCTAGTTCTGGCTGCTATATGGTCGCAAAACTCCTCCGGCCCCTGTCTCTGCTCCTGTTCCTTAGGTCCCTGAGGTGAGTAAGGAGGTAGTGGTTGGGGCGCCTGTTGTTGAGGGAGTGGAGGGTAAACTGGTGCCGTGGGGTGCACTAGCCAATCCTCCTCAGTTTCATCTGTACCATCAGTCTCATTTTGGAACATGGGTAATCCAGACATGTCCGGAGGTACCTCTGTTTTATGCTGGTAATTAGCACCCTCATGTCCCCGTCCAGTTGTCATGGTCCCTTCTGGCAATCCCCCCCCCCCCCACCCTTTGCTATTTACCTCAGGAATTGGGCCTCAATCCCTTTGTTTAATTTCCAATCATTCCCAAGTTCCACTATCTACACACACCTCCTTTCCATCAGCAAATGCCATATGAAAACCCTGTGATCACAACAAGGAGCTGCCAGTTCTAAGTCTAGCATTGCTCCTGGATACTGATTCCACGCTCGCTACGTCAAGTGCGCCTCCCAACTCTGCCTCTGCGCCCGTGTTCTGCACTTGGGTTCGTCCGCCACCCCGCTGTGTAACACCAGTTCCTTCTCCCATTTTCTCCCCCCTTTCCTCTCCTTTATCATGCTCCTCACACTGATACTTCAACACTTCCCATGGCTTGGGTTTGCCTTCCCTGTCACATACACTCCTCCCTCTTCTCCGTGCATTATGTTCCCAACTACTTTGCCTAGAATTATTAGTTAATTCCTCAGCCGTTTTTCTCCATGTTGACATTAAAATTTTCCATTTTTCCCCTGAATTTCATTTCCACATTGCCTTTTCTGCATTAATGAACTTCTCCATATTTCAGGTTCCCCCTATGGCCACATTCCATCTCCCAGTTTCTTATTTAATGAGCCAGATAATTTGTGAAAATTGTTCTCCTCCCTAGGATTCTCCTTACAAATTTTGAACAAGGGAGTATCCGGTCCTGATTTATCAACAGTCTGACCCATTTTTCCTTAATCCATTAATCTCGTGCCCTGTCTCCCTGCACCCACATCAGGGTCCAGACCTTCACGTGGGGGATTTCCCCTCTTAACAACTGGTCTAAAGCAGGGTGTTCAAGACAGGCAAATTATTGTAAGCTTACTTCAAAACGTATTTATACCAGAGTGAATCCTCTAACTCTCCTTACACCAGCACAAAACCTCAAGCCCACTCTTCTTATATCAGGGAGAATCCTCAAGCCCACTTTTTTTTTATTATACCAGGGTGAATCCTCAAGCCCATTATTCTTACCATAGTACTTGGGTAATCTTAATGGTTCTTCAGGAGTCCATCAGAAGATTTCCGTAGAGGAAAGGGTCATCAAGGTGGACAATGAGAGAAATCAAGGTAAATCTTATCTTGTGGGCCCATCCATCTCAGGTCGCTGCCACCAAGCCAATCACTGATGCCGTTTTACGAGGATGCCTCGTCTTGGATTCCAGGCTGGCTCACCAAATTGTTAAACCTTACTTCTAATTATTACTCATTACCGGATGCAAGAACACACAGTACTACGGAAGATAAAGCAGCAGCTTTTTTATTAGTAGCTTGCTACTAGGGAAAACCTTCCTTCAGCACTCTCTTGGAGTCTGCATTGGGGTCTCCAATTACTTGTACAAGCATGGCTCTTTTATACACATGTAGTTGCGTACACTTGTTAAGCAATTGTGCAATTTCTTCTTTACTGCCCAGCAACAGTAACATAAGGTATTTATAAAGTAATTGATCCTTTGGTGAATCATTGTTCTAAGAACCTGTGTTAGGACATTGTCTCATCAGGCAGTTCTTTATTTAAACCTTAGTCTAGCAATTTTGAGAACAATGTCTAGCATGTTCAGAAAACAGTGTATAATTAACACCACATCCTCTGGTGTGTCAGCAACATCAAAATTACTCTTTAACCCCTTTAATTTCTTCAACTTTGCTAAGTTCCAACATTAAGTAGTATCCCTTCAGTTTGGGAGAAGGAGAATTATAGACTTTGACATTCTTTATGGAAAAGATATCCTCTTAAATGTTTTGATTAGTCCTATCTTGTGGAGGACCATTCCCTTCCAGAGGAACGGACCTCAATATGACTGTTATTAATATATAACTTATCAAGGAGTGTTTATAGCTTTAACACTGAAAGAGCAGCAGTTATAGAACAAAAAGGATGTCATAAATGATTTTTGTCAAATTGCCTCAATTTTCTGATTTCCAGTTATACAAGTGCCGATAGTGAAGGACAAGTTATTTCTGAAGAAGAACCAGCGGATCTTGAGCAACACATAAAACACTGGAGAAACATCAACTGTTTATTCCCCTCAGCATCAATAGAGAGGAATTATCAGCTGACATTTCAGGACTGGGAAAGTGTAACCAGACAGCTGCGCCTGTCACATGACAGCACTGCCCTCACCTGGTCGGAGGTCACACCACCTGCAAGTCAACATTTCGCCCCTCCCAACTAATCAATGCACATTTAACCATTGTCCACCTTAATTGGATTAACCTGTCTAGCACCAAGCTGTTGGCCCCCTGACCTATAAAAGGTTCTACATGTGCTTGGCTCGCTCTCTTTTGCCATCCTCAAAGGACCACCCTGCTTCACTCCAGGCTGACGACTGCAGAACAGCACTGGAGACATGTGGCAAGATGTGCATTGAATAGGGTTGTGGGAGCGTTTATTGTGGTCCCTTTAGCAAAGAGCCATGCCTGCCCATAGCCAAGGGGTGGCATATATTGTAGTTACTTTTCCCTTGCTTGTATGTGTACCTGTACACCGTCCCTACACCGTCTTCCCGTGTATTGTACTGCAGACCCGACTTTTCCCATGCTCCTCTATTCTAAGCGTGTTTGTGCGAATATTGTAGCCGCTTGTGTTGTTCACAAGCTTTTCTCCCCTTGTAAATAAACTCCTTATTATTAAAATTGTGTGTCCAGAGCTCTTGCCTTTGAGACCCAAATAATCTTTCTCATTTCCATCACAACAGAAAGGAAGGGGGCAGGGGGCAGAATAAAACTGTGGGGGTGGGTAGGGGGGAGGAGTTTCAACAAGTTCAGCAATTACATTCTGATATTAAGGGAACAGTAATGAACTGTCTTTTAATTGATACACTGGGCAACTGGTTAAACCACTTCACACTGGAGACAGACCAGGTAAGGGTCACTGAAGGTCATTTGGGTTTTCACAACTGCACAGCATCATCAGTCACTTCCTCCCTCCCTAGCCTTCCAGCTGTAAGTCATAGAGCAATACAGCATGGAGGTCCTTCAGCCCAACCTGTCCATGCCGACCCCCCAAAATACACACCGGCTAGCCTTGACATTTACAAATAGAACTGAACCAACAGATTAAAGATAACAAATTTTAGAAAGAGTATCAGCTGAGGAGAAAAGAGGAGTGTAAAGGAATCTTCCATGAGAACTTGCATTCCCCATCACTACAAGTAAGTCGTTGTGGAATAATCTTGATTCTTTCTCTCCTAGACTTTCCCTCCCAACTATGCAAACAATGCAAACTCACTTAGCATCACGGGCTCGCTTTTTTTAAACTATATATTAAAAAATCAACATTTCCAAATGAAAAGCAGCAGGTGAATTTTCTATTGGAAGGCAAAAGAACCACAGATGTAAATGTTTGCACTGGATGTAACAATTCCCACCAGAACACAACACTGACACTGAGAAAAATATTGATTCCCATGCAGCATTTCCCAGGGCTCAAGAGGTGGAAATGGGGATAATGGTGAAAAAGACCAAAAGCAATACTTGCTGTCCCAAACATTACTCAACAGACCATAGAGCATCGTTTGGTTGTTTTATCTCGTGGCACATGACTGGAATGTAGAGAAGCTGCAGCCAATGGTACAACACCTTGTGAAGTGCCTCTACACCACGCACACCTTGTACACCAATGGCCGTGATGAGACTGAGCTGGCAGCTCCCAGAGGTGCCAGAGACCAAGCATCCTTGTGTCTACTGGAATGGTGATGGGACAGAGTTCACTGTTCCCATCCAGCTTCACTACAGAATCAAGTATCCAGTGCAGATTTTTTGTCTACATTTGCCTTTACTCTAACAGTATTGCTTTTCTGCAGAAATTACACTTCAGGCAACCTAAAGAGTGGAGTTAAACCCTGCCTATTGCACAAATCAAAACCAATTTAGAGTAACAAACACAAAATGCTGGAGGAGCAGGCCAGGCAGCATCTAGGAAAAGGGTACAGTCGACGTTTGAGGCCAAAACCCTTTGGTAGGACTGGAGAAAAAAAGCTGAGGAGTAGATTTAAAAAGGGTGGGGGAGGAGAGAAACAGAGGGTGATAGGTAAACCTGAAGAGTGACAAACTGGAGGGAGTCACAAACAAGAGAAAATCTGCAGATGCCGGAAATACGAGCAACACACAAAATGCTGGAGGAACTCAGCAGGCCAGGCAGCGTCTATGGAAAGTAAGCTGCCTCAGCTATGGTCAGACTGCCCACCACCCACCCCCCCCAGTCACATGGCTTCTCTTTATTCTTTGTCCTGATCAGAACAAAGTCCTTTCGGTCCCCTCATTTTCTTCAGCCACTTTCTGGTAGCCCAAGTATTGACCTTTGTTCCGGCAAATGAGCAGTGCAGTCAGCATAATGAGGAGCAGGACAAGACAGCAGCCCACAGCCAGGGCCAGGATCAGCTCTGTGAAGAGAGGGAGAGAGCAGGGTGTCAGGGAAGCTACTGTATTGCCTAGACTACAACCCGCATCCACGCACTCTCGTCACCACATGGTCTTCACTGCACATTGAATCAAAGAGTAGAAACAGGCTATTTGGCCCATCTAGTCCATGCCAAACTAACATACTAACTATTCTCCTCAACCTGAAGCGGGACCAAACCCCTTCTATCCACGTACCCATCCAAATTTCTCTTTGATATTGGAATCAAACCCACTGGATGCCCATTCCACAATCTCACCACCCTCTGAATGAACAAGTTCCTATTCTGATGTTCCTTTAAACATTTCACCTCTCACCCTTCACCATGACTGATGGTTGGCATCCCACCCAACCTCAGTGGAAAAAGCCTGCTTGCATTTACCCTATCTATACCCCTCATAATTTTGTATACCTCTATCAAATCTCCCCTCATTCTCTTAAACTCCAGTGAATAAAGTGTTAACCTATTCAACCTTTCCCGAAAACGGAGATCAAGTCCTGACAACATCCTGTAATTTTTTTCTGCACTTTTCAATCTTATTGCCTTCGTTTACTCCTTTGCACACGGTTGTGTATCTACAGGAAGCAACAATTAGCCTGCAGCCCTGGACATGCAGCAAAGCAATTTGCATCATGCAACACAATGGACAGTCGCAAGGTTACAGGAATATACCAGCACAGCACTGATCTCAGCAAAGCTCACCACTGTTCTTGAATCAGATGGCGTGGAATTTAAAGCTTCCTGCCAGAAGGTAGCTATGAGAAGGAGGCATGGCCCAGATGGTGAATGGATTGGATAGCACCTCCTGCAGATACTGCCGATGGAGGGGAGGAATGTGTCTGTGCTGTATTGGGCCAGTCCACTTCTCTCTGCAGCTCTTTACATTCAAACCGGCATACCAGAATATGATGCCAGTCAGGGTGCTTCCAACCATCCAGTAGACGATGGCACCTGGGAATGTACAGCACTGCGACTTCCAGAAGATTGCTGATAAAGGGGCCTCACATAAGGTTATCAACCAAGGTTTCATAAGGTTAAATGAAAGCGCGTGGGAGAATGTAATGTGGATTGAGCATTCTGTGAATGGACAGAAAATGGTTGAATAAACCCATCATTTTTGTTTCAGGAGGCTGCTTCAGGTCACAAGAACGTTTCCCAGTCCCATCTCCGTTATAATGCAGCCTCTTTTTTGCTTCTCACCTGGCCCTTGCCCACTCATGGCCACCCCCATAGTCCAGCCAAGGGGTTGTTCATGTTGGGCCAAGGGGTCACAGTTCCAATGCAAGTTACTGGCCCTCTCCACTACTGGGACCAACTCCTAACATCATTAAGCTGCTTCTGTATTAAATTGGATAGGAGAAGCATTGCTGAGACTCGAAGGGATGATCGCCAGCTACTCAGTCGGGGTCAGCTGCTACTAACACGGCAGCCCTCTGTCAGAGACTTACCGATTTGGTGGTGGTTACTGGTATGGCCACATTCCTTACTCCAGTCATCAGGAACCACTTTTTTGGCAATCTGGATGAACTTATCCAAGGGACACTTTTGGGTGCAGGCTGGAAGAGTTAGGGGGTATGGTGCAGAAGAACTTTCATTTCTGTAGTACATCTCCACAGTGAAGGACCTGTAGAACAGCAGGTAATATAGTACTTCCGAACAATATGTCATTGTTAATCTCTGCAGTTGAGGCTTGGGTGAAGGCCAAGGATTTGTACACATCCAAGAGTTGCTCCCTCCTCCCTCCCCAACACTACTCCTGGCTCTCTAAGCCAGCTCTGCTCATTTCACCCAAACCCTCCACAAACCTGTTACACTTTGTTGCACTCTTATCAATATCCTCATTTCTCCAAATTTCCTCGTGTTCCCTATCCCCATGTCCTGGTTCACTGACCACTCAGCCGAATCCTTCCCTGCTCTCTCCTCCAGGCAGCCCCCAGTTTCCCCACATTCCGTTTCCCTTCTTCCGCTCATTTCCCCAAGACCGAACACTTCTCATCCTTCTTTAGCAACCTCTAACTCAATAAACAACTCCCACATACAAGAAATCTGAACTGTTTCTCTCCCCCAGTTGCAACCTGATTTGCTAAGTACCTAGCACACAGAACATAGACAGTACAGGTGCTGGGCTTGCAACTGTTCACAATATACACTAAACACCTGGAAGTGGGGATCAGGGGTAGTGTATCTAATTTTGCTGATGACGCTAAATCGAGTGGATAACAAATCGTGCAGAGGATACGGAGAGATATAGATAGGCTAAGTGAGTGGGTAAGGGTCTGGCAGATGTAGTACAACGTTGGTAAATATGAGGTCATCCACTTTGGAAGGGAAAATGGAAGATAAAATTATTATTTAAATGGTAAAAGATTCCAGCATTCTGCTGTGCAGAAGGACTTAAGAGTGCTTGTACATGAATCACAAAAGATTGGTTTTCAGGTGCAGCAGGCTATCAAGACATCAAATGGGATGTTGGTCTTCATTGCTAGAGGGCCTGAATTTAAGAACAGGGAGGTTATGCTGCAACTGTACAGGGTACTGGTGAGGCTGCACCTGGAGTACTGTGTGCAGTTCTGGTCTCCTTACTTGGGGAAGGATATACTGGCTGTGGAGGTGGTGCAGAGGAAGTTCACCAGGTTGATTCCAGACATGAGGGGCTTAGACTATGAGGAGAGATTGAGTTGCCTGGGACTGTACATGGTGGAATTCAGAAGGATGAGGGGAGATCTTACAGAAACATATAAAATTATTAAAGGGATAGATAAGATAGAGGCAGGAAATTTGTTTCCACTGGTAGCTGAGACTAGATCTGTGGGACACAGCCTCAAGATTCGGGAGAGTAGATTTAAGATGGAGATGAAGAGGAACTGCTTGTTCCAAAGAGTGGTAAATCTGTGAAATTCTCTGCCCAATAAAGCCGGTACGTCAATAAATATATTTAAGAGGTTGGATAGATTTTTGCATATTCGGGGAATTGAGGGTTATGGGATAAAGAAAGGTAGGTGGAGATGAGTCCATGGCCAGATCAGCCATGATCTTATTGAATGGTGGAGCAGGCTTGAAGGCCAGATGGCCTACTCCCATTTCTTATGTTCTAATGTATCCACTACTCTGTAAAAAACCTAGCTGACATCTCCCCCACCCCTAATATCTTCCTCCAATCACCCTAAAATTATGCACTCTCATATTAGTCAATTTCCCCTTGAGAAAAAAAAAATCCTTTGGTTGTCCACTCAATCAATGCCTCTTTATCATTTTGTACACCTCTATCGAGTCATCTTACACCCTCCTTCACTCTAAAGAAGAAAGTGCCAGCTTGCTCAACCTACCCTCATAATCCTCTGCACCCTCTCTAAAGCTTCCATATCCACCCTATAATGTGGAGACCAGACCTGAACTCCAAGTGTTTCCTGCATTTTCTGTTCTTCTGCTTCAGAAGAGTCTTGGTTGACAAAAGACATAGGAGTAGAATTAGACCACTTTGTCCATCAAGTCTCCTCCATCATTCCATCATGGCCAATTTATTACCTCTCTCAACCCCATTTTCCTGCCTTCTCCCTGTAACCTTTGATGCCCTGACTAACCAAGAACCTACCAAACTCTGCTTTAAATATAATCAATGACTTGGCCTTCTCAGCTGTGCACTGAATTCCACAGATTCATTACCATCTGGCTAAAGAAATTCCTTCTCATTTCTGTTCTAAATAGCAGTCCCTATTCTGATGCTGTGCCCTCTGGTCCTAGACTCACCCCCTATAGGAAACATCCTGTCCACATCCACTCTATCTATGACCTCTGTTCTTAGACTCCCCCCAATATAGGAGACATCCTCTCTGCATTCACTCTATCTGTGCCCTCTAGTCCTAGACTCACCCCTGTAGGAAATATCCTCTCCATCTATGCCCTCTGGTCCTAGACTCCCCCACTAAAGGAAACATCCTCTCCACATTCACTCTACTTGAGCTTTTCAATATTTTAAAGGTTTCAATGAGATTCCACCCCACCCTCTCCTGCCATCGTAATTCTTCTAAACTCCAGCAGGAACAGGCCCAGAGCAATCAAATGCTCCTCATACATTAACCCTTTCATTCTCGGGCTCATTCTCATTAATCTCCTCAGGACCCTTGCCAGTGCCAGCACATCCTTTTTTACAAAACTGCTGACAATCCTACAAGTGCAGTCTGACCAGTGCCTTAAAAGCCTCAGCATCACATCTTTGCTCTTGTATTCTAGTCCTCTCGAAATGAATGCTAACATTGTATTTGCCTTCCTTACCATTGACTTAAACTACAAATTAACCTTTAGGGAAACGTGCACTAGGACTAAGGCAGAACCCCAGTGCCTGCAGACCCTGTCCAGGAAGCTGAAACACTCCTCCCACAGTCAGCAGACAGATCAAAGCCCAGCAAACGGGATCCCGAAGAGGTGCAGCTAGAAGTGCCAGTGCACTGCATGTTGATTCCACAGCAGGACCTACCCATCATCCTCCAGGTACAGCTCAACCATGTGGCAGGCAGCGTAAGGGGCAGACAGACTGTAAACACTCAGAGCCACTTGAAGAGCTGCAATTGTTGTGTCGTGCTGAAAACAGATTAATATTGTTCATAATTACAGAAGTAATTCACTCAAGAACACCGGCTACACCCGCACAAACTATGGCTTTGTACATAAACTGTCTTAGATCAAACATCACGAACTATGCAGTTTTACCGGTCAAGCCCAGCAGTGTTCCAGGTTATGGCACCAAGACCACAACAGCACACAGCACCAGAAGGGACCCTCTACAAATGTATCAAGTTGAAAGAACTCTCGAACCCACACAGGGGTGTTGGACACCTTCAATGAAGGGTGTACCCAATATAGTCAATCGTGATATAATTTATCGATCTATTTATTTACAATTTATTAATTTCCATTCCCTAGTATCCCTTCTCATCATCTAACTTTGGTGCCCTTTGTCCTTCCCTTTCTTTCATAGACCACTGTCCTTGCCTATCAGATTCCTCCTTCTTCAGCCCGCTACCTCTTCCACCAATCACCTTCCAGCTTCTCACCATCCCTTCTCCCCCACCCACCCAACCTTCCCCTTATCACTGGCCAGCCTGTAGCCCTTCCTCTGCCCCACTTTCTAATTCTTCTTTCTTCCTCTTCCATTCTAGTCTTAATGAAGGGTCTCAACCCAAACTGTTAGCTGTCAATTTCCCTTCATAGATGTTTCCTTGAGCCAGTGAGTTCTTCCAGCATTTTATGTTGCTCTGGATTGCCAGCATCTCTGTTTTGCATCTATATTTTCTCAGTGGTGACCTTATGTAGCTAAACTGAGGACCCGAGGTAGACACAACACTGCTGGTTCCGGTATCTAACACCAGAAGGACTCACCGCTGAGTACATGATCAGTTTCGGGTTTGGTGTTGGAGATGACGACTTCAACGATTGTTCAATATTCTGGAGAATTTTCTTCACGAGCATACCTAGAACAAGAAAGCAAAGTCAAAAGGGAATAGCATGAAGTCAGTCCAGGAACTGATACCAGTTCAGTAATGTCACAGATTACTCCCCAAGCTGGCACTAGGCACAAGGATGCAGATATCCTATCAGGGAGTGGGTCAGTGTGGGGTGGCATCAGATGGGTCAGTGTGGGGTGTGATCAGATGGGTCAGTGTGGGGTGGGATCAGATGGGTCAGTGTGGGGTGGGGATCAGATGGGTCAGTGTGGGGTGGGGATCAGATGGGTCAGTGTGGGGTGTGATCAGATGGGTCAGTGTGGGGTGGGATCAGATGGGTCAGTGTGGGGTGGGGATCAGATGGGTCAGTGTGGGGTGGGATCAGATGGGTCAGTGTGGGGTGGGATCAGATGGGTCAGTGTGGGGTGGGGATCAGATGGGTCAGTGTGGGGTGGGGATCAGATGGGTCAGTGTGGGGTGGGATCAGATGGGTCAGTGTGGGGTGGGGATCAGATGGGTCAGTGTGGGGTGGGGATCAGATGGGTCAGTGTGGGGTGGGATCAGATGGGTCAGTGTGGGGTGGGGATCAGTTGGGTCAGTGTGGGGTGGGGATCAGATGGGTCAGTGTGGGGTGGGGATCAGATAGGTCAGTTGGGGTGGGGATCAGATGGGTCAGTGTGGGGTGGGGATCAGATGGGTCAGTGTGGGGTGGGGATCAGATAGGTCAGTTGGGGTGGGGATCAGATGGGTCAGTGTGGGGTGGGGATCAGATGGGTCAGTGTGGGGTGGGGATCAGATAGGTCAGTGTGGGGTGGGGATCAGATGGGTCAGTGTGGGGTGTGATCAGATGGGTCAGTGTGGTGTGGGGATCAGATGGGTCAGTGTGGGGTGGGGATCAGATGGGTCAGTGTGGGGTGGGGATCAGATGGGTCAGTGTGGGGTGGGATCAGATGGGTCAGTGTGGGGTGGGGATCAGATGGGTCAGTGTGGGGTGGGGATCAGATGGGTCAGTGTGGGGTGGGGATCAGATGGGTCAGTGTGGGGTGACATCAGATAGGTCAGTGTGGGGTGTGATCAGATGGGTCAGTGTGGGGTGGGGATCAGATGGGTCAGTGTGGGGTGTGATCAGATGGGTCAGTGTGGGGTGTGATCAGATGGGTCAGTGTGGGGTGGGGATCAGATGGGTCAGTGTGGGGTGGGGATCAGATGGGTCAGTGTGGGGTGGGATCAGATGGGTCAGTGTGGGGTGGGGATCAGATGGATCAGTGTGGGGTGGGGATCAGATGGGTCAGTGTGGGGTGACATCAGATGGGTCAGTGTGGGGTGGGGATCAGATTGGTCAGTGTGGGGTGGGGATCAGATGGGTCAGTGTGGGGTGGGGATCAGATGGGTCAGTGTGGGGTGTGATCAGATGGGTCAGTGTGGGGTGGGGATCAGATGGGTCAGTGTGGGGTGGGGATCAGATGGGTCAGTGTGGGGTGGGGATCAGATGGGTCAGTGTGGGGTGTGATCAGATGGGTCAGTGTGGGGTGGGGATCAGATGGGTCAGTGTGGGGTGTGATCAGATGGGTCAGTGTGGGGTGGGATCAGATGGGTCAGTGTGGGGTGTGCTCAGATGGGTCAGTGTGGGGTGGGGATCAGATGGGTCAGTGTGGGGTGGGGATCAGATGGGTCAGTGTGGGGTGGGGATCAGATGGGTCAGTGTGGGGTGACATCAGATGGGTCAGTGTGGGGTGGGATCAGATGGGTCAGTGTGGGGTGGGATCAGATGGGTCAGTGTGGGGTGGGGATCAGATGGGTCAGTGTGGGGTGGGGATCAGATGGGTCAGTGTGGGGTGGGATCAGATGGGTCAGTGTGGGGTGGGGATCAGATGGGTCAGTGTGGGGTGGGATCAGATGGGTCAGTGTGGGGTGGGGATCAGATGGGTCAGTGTGGGGTGTGATCAGATGGGTCAGTGTGGGGTGGGGATCAGATGGGTCAGTGTGGGGTGGGATCAGATGGGTCAGTGTGGGGTGGGATCAGATGGGTCAGTGTGGGGTGGGGATCAGATGGGTCAGTGTGGGGTGGGGATCAGATGGGTCAGTGTGGGGTGGGATCAGATGGGTCAGTGTGGGGTGGGATCAGATGGGTCAGTGTGGGGTGGGGATCAGATGGGTCAGTGTGGGGTGGGGATCAGATGGGTCAGTGTGGGGTGGGATCAGATGGGTCAGTGTGGGGTGGGGATCAGATGGGTCAGTGTGGGGTGGGGATCAGATGGGTCAGTGTGGGGTGGGATCAGATGGGTCAGTGTGGGGTGGGGATCAGTTGGGTCAGTGTGGGGTGGGGATCAGATGGGTCAGTGTGGGGTGGGGATCAGATAGGTCAGTTGGGGTGGGGATCAGATGGGTCAGTGTGGGGTGGGGATCAGATGGGTCAGTGTGGGGTGGGGATCAGATAGGTCAGTGTGGGGTGGGGATCAGATGGGTCAGTGTGGGGTGTGATCAGATGGGTCAGTGTGGTGTGGGGATCAGATGGGTCAGTGTGGGGTGGGGATCAGATGGGTCAGTGTGGGGTGGGATCAGATGGGTCAGTGTGGGGTGGGGATCAGATGGGTCAGTGTGGGGTGGGGATCAGATGGGTCAGTGTGGGGTGGGGATCAGATGGGTCAGTGTGGGGTGACATCAGATAGGTCAGTGTGGGGTGTGATCAGATGGGTCAGTGTGGGGTGGGGATCAGATGGGTCAGTGTGGGGTGTGATCAGATGGGTCAGTGTGGGGTGTGATCAGATGGGTCAGTGTGGGGTGGGGATCAGATGGGTCAGTGTGGGGTGGGGATCAGATGGGTCAGTGTGGGGTGGGATCAGATGGGTCAGTGTGGGGTGGGGATCAGATGGATCAGTGTGGGGTGGGGATCAGATGGGTCAGTGTGGGGTGACATCAGATGGGTCAGTGTGGGGTGGGGATCAGATTGGTCAGTGTGGGGTGGGGATCAGATGGGTCAGTGTGGGGTGGGGATCAGATGGGTCAGTGTGGGGTGTGATCAGATGGGTCAGTGTGGGGTGGGGATCAGATGGGTCAGTGTGGGGTGGGGATCAGATGGGTCAGTGTGGGGTGGGGATCAGATGGGTCAGTGTGGGGTGTGATCAGATGGGTCAGTGTGGGGTGGGGATCAGATGGGTCAGTGTGGGGTGTGATCAGATGGGTCAGTGTGGGGTGGGATCAGATGGGTCAGTGTGGGGTGTGCTCAGATGGGTCAGTGTGGGGTGGGGATCAGATGGGTCAGTGTGGGGTGGGGATCAGATGGGTCAGTGTGGGGTGGGGATCAGATGGGTCAGTGTGGGGTGACATCAGATGGGTCAGTGTGGGGTGGGATCAGATGGGTCAGTGTGGGGTGGGATCAGATGGGTCAGTGTGGGGTGGGGATCAGATGGGTCAGTGTGGGGTGGGGATCAGATGGGTCAGTGTGGGGTGGGATCAGATGGGTCAGTGTGGGGTGGGGATCAGATGGGTCAGTGTGGGGTGGGATCAGATGGGTCAGTGTGGGGTGGGGATCAGATGGGTCAGTGTGGGGTGTGATCAGATGGGTCAGTGTGGGGTGGGGATCAGATGGGTCAGTGTGGGGTGGGATCAGATGGGTCAGTGTGGGGTGTGATCAGATGGGTCAGTGTGGGGTGGGGATCAGATGGGTCAGTGTGGGGTGGTGATCAGATAGGTCAGTGTGGGGTGGGGATCAGATGGGTCAGTGTGGGGTGGGGATCAGATGGGTCAGTGTGGGGTGGGATCAGATGGGTCAGTGTGGGGTGGGGATCAGATGGGTCAGTGTGGGGTGGGATCAGATGGGTCAGTGTGGGGTGGGGATCAGATGGGTCAGTGTGGGGTGGGGATCAGATGGGTCAGTGTGGGGTGACATCAGATGGGTCAGTGTGGGGTGACATCAGATGGGTCAGTGTGGGGTGTGATCAGATGGGTCAGTGTGGGGTGGGGATCAGATGGGTCAGTGTGGGGTGAGGATCAGATGGGTCAGTGTGGGGTGTGATCAGATGGGTCAGTGTGGGGTGGGATCAGATGGGTCAGTGTGGGGTGGGGATCAGATGGGTCAGTGTGGGGTGGGGATCAGATGGGTCAGTGTGGGGTGGGATCAGATGGGTCAGTGTGGGGTGACATCAGATGGGTCAGTGTGGGGTGGGGATCAGATGGGTCAGTGTGGGGTGGGGATCAGATGGGTCAGTGTGGGGTGTGATCAGATGGGTCAGTGTGGGGTGACATCAGATGGGTCAGTGTGGGGTGGGGATCAGATGGGTCAGTGTGGGGTGGGAGTGTGGGGTGGAGATCAGATGGGTCCTTTTTTTATGCCTTCTTTTCCCTTCTTGGGTCCAGCTGAGACCCTGGGAAAACTCACCTCCCTGGAGCCGCGACTTCTCCTCTTGCTTGTACACTCCATATGCGACATGGAAAGAGAATTCCTTGAGCAACCTCAGGCGCTCCATGACAGAAGGGGTCACCCAGGAAGGCACAGTTTTGTTGTTGAGTTGCTGCCAAGATGAAATGGCTGCTGGTTACATGCTGACACTGCAAACAGCCTGAACACACCTGAGCCCTGACCAGCCAGCAGCGCACGTTTATCACAACGGCCACTGTACCAGAACGCTGCCTTTGGAAATACCTCCAGAACTTCAGCCAATCCGGTCAAATCTCGTAACAAACTGCTCTTCACCTCAGTGATCTCTTAGCCCAATTCTCCACTAAAGAAAATATCAGCACATTATCCACAGCTTACCCACTGCATCAGAACCCCATGCTTACTGTCACCCCCTTTTCACTGTCACATGCACATAACCAAAGTCAGATCTTACATCCAAAGATTGGGAGCTCTGCAGGGGTAAGGAAATGAATGAGGGGCGTGTATGTGTGTAAATGTGCACACGCATGTGTGTAAATGTGCACACGCATGTGTGTGTGTATGTGTACGTGTATGTGTGCACGTGTACGTAAGTGCCCCTGTTCTCTGTTCATCTGTAAAACAACTGCAGTTTGTCAGAAGTCTATGGTGCTCACCTCACAAAACAGGGTGTCGTAAATCAACGAAATGGTTCTTAATGACATCTTCTCTCTGGGAACCCCAGTGGCATTCACAAGCATGTCCAGGAATTCCTTAGAGAGATGGGAAAGGAGCAAATGTTAATCAGAAGAAGCGGTGGTTCACTGAGAAAAGACAGAATCACTGTTACATCATTCTTGGATTCCCTGAACCAAGGTATTCACAAAGAGTTCAGACTTCTGTCCAAAACGTTAATTCTGACATTTTCCAAACCATTCCTGTAACAGCAGTATCCAGATCAGAGACACAAGAACTGCAGATCCTGGAAATACGCAGCAGAATTCAATGATGCCGGAGGAACTCAGTCTGTCAGAAAGGAAATGGGTAGTCAACGTTTCAAGTTAAGACCCTTCATCAAGAATGAAAGATAGAGAGGAGATGGCCAGTGGAAAGAGGTGAATGGAAGGGTTGGACCAAGAGCTGGTAGTCTCCATCATTCTCTCATCGACATCCCTCCCCAGCTATACCCCCAACGCCTCAGGCATTTTAACTGTAATCTGCAGGAGTGTAATGCCTGAGCCTGCCTCAGCACCATCCGAAGCCCTAAACAGCCCTTACAGCTGAGGCAGACTTGCTTATTGCATCCAGTGTTCCTAATGGTGAGGCCAGTTGGCCACACATCTGTGCTGTGTTCACCATGGTCATCTGGAACTCCCAATGCCAGCCATTTTAATTCTCCACCGACCTGTCTGGCCTTGGTCACCTCCTCTGCCAGAATGAAGCTTAATAAAAAGTAAGAGGACAACACCTCATAATCTACCTGGGTAACCTAAACCCTGACAGCATGAACATCGACTTCCCCAACTTCAGGTAAAGTGCTGCTCTCCCTTAGAAATATAGAAAACCTACAGCACAACACAGGCCCTTCAGCCCACAACACAGGCCCTTCAGCCCACAATACAGGCCCTTCAGCCCACAACACAGGCCCTTCAGCCCACAATACAGGCCCTTCAGCCCACAACACAGGCCCTTCAGCCCACAACACAGGCCCTTCAGCCCACAATACAGGCCCTTCAGCCCACAACACAGGCCCTTCAGCCCACAATACAGGCCCTTCAGCCCACAACACAGGCCCTTCAGCCCACAACACAGGCCCTTCAGCCCACAATACAGGCCCTTCAGCCCACAACACAGGCCCTTCAGCCCACAATACAGGCCCTTCAGCCCACAACAAAGGCCCTTCAGCCCACAATACAGGCCCTTCAGCCCACAACACAGGCCCTTCAGCCCACAATACAGGCCCTTCAGCCCACAACACAGGCCCTTCAGCCCACAATACAGGCCCTTCAGCCCACAATACAGGCCCTTCAGCCCACAACACAGGCCCTTCAGCCCACAATACAGGCCCTTCAGCCCACAACACAGGCCCTTCAGCCCACAACACAGGCCCTTCAGCCCACAATACAGGCCCTTCAGCCCACAACACAGGCCCTTCAGCCCACAATACAGGCCCTTCAGCCCACAACACAGGCCCTTCAGCCCACAATACAGGCCCTTCAGCCCACAATACAGGCCCTTCAGCCCACAACACAGGCCCTTCAGCCCACAACACAGGCCCTTCAGCCCACAATACAGGCCCTTCAGCCCACAACACAGGCCCTTCAGCCCACAACACAGGCCCTTCAGCCCACAATACAGGCCCTTCAGCCCACAACACAGGCCCTTCAGCCCACAACACAGGCCCTTCAGCCCACAATACAGGCCCTTCAGCCCACAACACAGGCCCTTCAGCCCACAATACAGGCCCTTCAGCCCACAACACAGGCCCTTCAGCCCACAATACAGGCCCTTCAGCCCACAACACAGGCCCTTCAGCCCACAATACAGGCCCTTCAGCCCACAACACAGGCCCTTCAGCCCACAACACAGGCCCTTCAGCCCACAATACAGGCCCTTCAGCCCACAACACAGGCCCTTCAGCCCACAATGCTATGCCCAACGTGTACTTACTTTTGAAATTGCCTAGGGTTACCCATAGCCCTCTATTTTCCTAAGCTCCATGTACCTATCCAGGAGTCTCTTAAAAGACCCTATCACATCCACCTCCACCACCGACGCTGGCAGCACCACTCTCTGAATAAAAAACTCACCTTGACATCTCACTGTACCTACTTCCAAGCACTTTAAAACTGTGCCCTCTCATGATAGCCATTTCAACCCTGGGGAAAAAGCCTCTGACTATCCACATGATTAATGGCTCTCATCATCTTATACATCTCTATCAGGTCACCTCTCATCCTCCATCGCTCCAAGGAGAAAAGGCCAAGTTCACTCAACCTATTCTCATAAGGCATGCTCCCCAATCCAGGCAACATCCTTGTAAATCTCCTCTGTACCCTTTCTATAGTTTCCACATCCTTCCTGTAGTGAGGCGACCAGAACTGAGCACAGTACTCCAAGAGGGGTCTGACCAAGGTCCTATATAGCTGCAACATTACCTCTCAGCTCCTAAACTCAATCCTATGGTTGATGAAGGCCAATGCACCGTATGCCTTTTTAACCACAGAGTCAACCTGCGCAGCAGCTTTGAGTGTCCTATGGACTCGGACCCCAAGATCCCTCTGATCCTCCACACTGCCAACAGTCTTGCCATTAATGCTATATTCTGCCATCATATTTGACCAACCAAAATTAACCACCTCACCCTTAACTGGGTTGAACTCCATCTGCCACTTCTCAGCCCAGTTTTGCATCCTACCAATGTCCCGCTGTAACCTCTGACAGCCCTCCACACTATCCACAACACCCCCAACCTTTGTCATCAGCGAATTTACTAACCCATCTCTCCACTTCCTCATCCAGGTGAGGAAGTGGAGGGATGGGTTAGTAAATTTGTAAAAATATGAACATAATTAGTAAATTTATGAAAATCACTGAGAAGGGTCCCAGAACAGATCCCTGAGGCACACCACTGGTCACCGACCTCCATGCAGAATATGACCGTCTACAATGATTCTTTGCCTTCTGTGGGCAAGCCAGTTCTGGATCCACAAAGCAATGTCCCCTTGGATCCCATGCCTCCTTGCATGGGGTACCTTATCAAATATCTTTCAATGCCTGTGTCAGGTTACCCCTCAGCCCCACTCCAAGGAAATCAAGTTCAAATTTATTGTTACTCAACCACAAGTGAATACAACCAAATGAAACAGCATTACTCCGGGGCCAAGCTGCAAAACACAGTACAGTACCAACAGTCACACACAGCACAAGACAGCTATAGCACATAAAATAGCAAGCACATACAAGATCAGTCACACAAAAAAAGCCAACACCCCAAGGCCATGAATGTTGCAGCGCTCTGTAATCAAACTTGTCTTCAGCTGAGCGAGCACTGGGGGCGGGGATGCCACGCCACACTGCCCCTGGCACTCCGGTTTAGCACACTGACTCCAACACCTCTCTACTGGGCGACAGTAAACAGGTGACACTGAGTTTGAGGCCTAGATCTCGCTACAACAAGGCCACGCAGGTTCCCTGCCATCTACCAATAAATCAGTGAGTCCGACTTGCAGCATTCTCCATCAACAATGTCCACAGGGTCTTGTGATCACAAGAACAGCGACTAAGGCAATCAGCGGCTGTTGGACTGCACACTGACTCCTCTCACACCAACAGCAGCACGATCCACACCAAGTCGTGTCAGAGGCTTTTCCGCAGGGCTGAAATGGTTAACAAGACAGGGCGCAGTTTTTAGATGCTTGGAAGTAGGAGATGTCAGGGGTAAGTTTTGTTCTTCTACACAGAGAGTGGTGAGTGTGTGGAATGGGCTGCTGGCAACGGAGGTGGAGGCAGATACGATCGGGTCTTTTAAGAGACTCCTGGGTAGGTACATGGAGCTTAGAAAAATAGAGGGCTATGGGTAACCCTGGGCAATTTCTAAAGTAAGTACGTATTTGGCACAGCATTGTGGGTTGAAGGGCCTGTATTGTGCTGTAGGTTTTCTGTGTTGCTCCTCCAGTTTCTCCATCAACAGACAACTTCCTGATAGGGTAGACCTGCAGTCCTGCAAGTTTTTAAGGTCCAGCAGGGCCTTGTGATAATAAAAAATGAGTTTAAAATCAACAATAACACCTTTGGCTAGCCCCGTACTGAAAGGATAAAGTCCAGCCTAATCAATCTCTCCCCATAACTAGAGTTCTTCAGTCCAGGCAAGATCCTGATGAACCTTCCCTGCACTCACTTCAGCACAATCGCATTCTTCCTGCAATGTGGCAACCGGAACACCACACAAGGCTTTGTGATCTAATCAGTGTTTTAGAAACTTACGAGAACTTTATATTCCCTGCCCCAACTTCTGCCATATGCCTTCCTCACCACCTAGCTGCCTGGGTTTACACTTCAAAGATTCAAGGATTCAAAGTACACACTGTATGCAGTATCCAATCCTGAAATTCACTTTCTCACAAACAGCCACAAAACAAAGAAAACATCAAACACCAAACACACTAAAAAAAAATCATGTAATTGGCACAAAACAAGTGAATAACACACAGAGTATCGAACGTCACACCGCAGTCCTTGAAACGGTCTAGGGATGAACAGTTCAGCACTGCGTCGCTCATTAAATGTAGATTGCAGAGCCAGTAAGTGTGGAAGTGCACAAAATAGCAATAAAAAAGGAGAAACCAGAAACACACATAATATGAACTTCAGAGTCCTCTTAAAACAAGTCCAATTAACAAACAGCAATGATCAAACCCTACCCAAGACCACTGCACCTTTGTCCGACAGCAGCGAGCGAGGAGAGGGAAACCAGTCAAACACAAGCAGATGGCACTGAACACCTTCCACTCTCATTCTCACTGATTTCAATCTTGCTTGGCACTTTAATTGGTGAGTTGGTTGAGAACTGGAGCCAATCATGGGTTTGTGCCCTGCCATTAGGCACACTCCATTCTCAACCACGCTCTCAATTGTGCCAAATTCCCTCAGGGATAGCAAAAGCATGAGATCGCCCAGTCTGCCCAAAAACCACATTTTCAAAATGTAAATTACTCACTCCATTTGCACACGGATTAGTAACAGGAGTATATTTTTTTAAAAGGAAAAGATGATGAAGTAGTTTTGTGAACTGACTGCAGGACTTCTCCGTTAGTCACACTGGTCACTGGTGCCATCTTACAAGGCTTCCAGAAACCATGAATTTGAAGCCTTTGACTTCCCACACTGCATCATTTCTCACTTGCTGAGATTAGATTAAATTCAATCTGCCAAAGCTCTGCCCAGATTTCCATCTGAATACATTTCACCGTAGCCCCAGACAACCATCTTTGCTATCCACAATACCAGTAATTTTCATGTCATACTCAAACATCAAGGATCCCCATAGAACAGTAATGGGCCCAGACTTTGAATCAGAAAAGAAAACAATCACCTCTTTCTGCCTTCTGTAACCAAGACAATTTTAGATCTAATTAGCCAACTCACCTTGAATCCCTTGTGCCTTGACCTTCTGAACCTGTCTTCTATGCATAATTTTGCCCATACAGAAGACAATGTCTGCTTTCCTGCTTTCATCAACCTTCTTAGTTACCTTCTCAAAAACGCAATCAAATTAGCGAGGCAGAATTTCCCCTGCACAAAGCCATGCTGACTATTCCTGATCTGCCCCTGTCATTCCAAGTGTTGATATCCCTTCAGAATTTTCTCTAACAATTTCCCCTATCTGGGATGCAAGGTTTATCTCCATTGCCCTTCTTAAATGAAGGAACAATGTTAACTAATCTCTAGTCTTCTGGTGCCTCACCTCTGGCTGACAAAGGTGCACAAACCTCCATCAGGGCCCCAGCCATCTCTTTCAGAGCAACCTGGGGCAGATCACATCCAACCCCGGGGATTTATCAGTCTTCATGCATTCCATAACAACTAACACACTCCCTTCTTAACACTGACGTGCTCCTGACCATCAACGTACCCCTCTCTGAAATCAGCAACGTCATGTCCCTCTCCTCGATGAATACCAATGCGAGGTATTCACGTAGCACCTCACTTACATTGCTTGGTTCTTCATGAAGACCCCCATTGGTCTCTCATTATGCGGTGCATTCTACCACAGGGAGACAATATGCAGCCTGTGTAACCAACTTACAGAACAATCCTTTCTAACACCAAACACGATCAAACTGTCGGTCACACTTTAACTCTCAGCCTCCTGAAACATTTTCAACATTTAAGTGAAGTTTGGATAGGTACATGAACAGTAGAAGTATGAAGGGCTGTGGTTCCAGTCCAGCATGGACTGGAAGGGCCAAATGGCCTGTTTTCTGTGCTGTACTTCCTGACGACTCTATAACCTCTGCATCCTACACTCTGACTACCCTCTTGCTTACGATATAAAATGTCAATACACAAATACACTGCTGATTGACAAAAAAAGGATATGAAGAAAAAAAACTACCATTTTAAAAAGGCTCAAGCTGTTTTGGTTTAGAATACATTATACAAAGTTATGGATACTGATTCAATAACAGCCAACGGGAAATTAGAAAAATTTGTTAGAATACAGACATGGGGATTGTAAGAAATTTGATTGCAAAACCTAAAAAGGATCACCAAGGTCTCTCCTCCACCCAGGTATCAGGTACACTGGATACACAGGATCCTGAACAATGTCAATGATCCCTCCCATCTATCCAACAATCTCTTTGACCCGCTACCATCAGGCAGGAGGTACCATAGCACTAGGACCGGACTGCTGGAATGGGAAACAGCTCCTTCCTCCAGGCCGTAAAACTACCAAACTCAGCCAGTTCTCACCACCTATGAAGCAGCAGTTGAGTTACACTGTTCACTTTTTTACCTGTGACTTATGCTAAATGTCAATCTTCTGGAATATGTTTTATTATTTGTTGGTTTATTTTTGGCAATATTACTTTATGCATTGTGTGTAAGTATTGTGCGCCTTGGTTCTCAGCAACTTTGTTTTTGTTTGGCTCCATACATTTGACAGACAATAAACTTGAACTTGAAGAGACTAACCTTAAGCCACTGGCTCTTTGAAAGACCCGGTGCAGACATGTTGTGCAAAATGGCTCCTTCTGTTCTGCACCATGTATCGTTCTACAGGCAAAGAAGAATGACAGGCAGCAACCCCCTACAAAGGTAGTGCAGCAACAAGCAGAAGACAGGACACAGAGTCTGCAAAAGGAGACAGACAACACGTAAGTGGGCAAGAGACGGGCAGGTAGAGTGTAAACCAGGGAAATTAAAAGTTATTCATTTTGGTTGGAAGGATTGAAAACGCTGGGAAACAAGTAAACTATAATGATCTAGATGTTGGAGCCTGTTACAGTTATGTCAGATAGAACAATTAGGAACATTTTGCTCACCTTTGCCTTTACTGCAAGCTATTGTAGAGTGAGAGTAAAGGAGCTTCGCTACAATTACGGAAGGCAATGGTAAGACAACACCAGGCATACTGTGTGCAGCTTTAGTCACCCTACCAAAGGGCAACCCATACCCTCTAACATCCTGAGTTTGCGTTGCTTTAGAATCAACGCCATGTAAACTCATTGTTATTGCAACAGGATGTAGGTCTTTTTACAAGCAAGGATGCAGCAAGATTGTCTCACAACAATCAGAATCAGTTTTAATTTCACTGGTATGTATTGTGAAATTTGTAGTTCTGCAGAAACAATACATAACAATAATCAAAATTTCACTGAGAAACACATATAAAAATTAAAGTACTGAAATAAGAGAGCAAAAGGAGCAAGCTGGTGTTTATGGGTTCAATGTCCATTTAGAAATCTGATGGCTAGGTGGAAGAAACTGTTCCTGAAACATTGAGTGTGTCTCTTCAGTCTCCTGTACCATCTCCTTCATACAAGCAATGAGAGGGGGGCATGTCCTCAGTGATGGATGGCACCTTTTTGAAGCACTGCCTTTTGAATGTTCTCGATGCTGGGGAGGCTTGTGCCCATGATGGAGCTGGCTGAGTTTACAACTTCCTGCAGTTCTTTCTAATCCTGTGCAGTAGCCCCTCCATACCAGACAGTGATGCAACCAGTTAGAAAGCTCTCCATGGTACTCCTAGAAATTTGTGAGAACCTTTGGTGACATAGCAAGTCTCCTCAAAAGTCCTACATCATGGCCAGGTATGGAAACACCAATGCCCTTGAATGGAAAATCCTACAAGTAGTAGCGGAAACAGCCCAGTCCTCCACACCACTGAGCACATCTACATGGAGCATTGTTGTAGGAAAGCAGCCTCCATTATCAGGGACTCCCACAACACAGGCCATGCTCTCTTCTTGCGGCTGCCAGCAGAAAGATAGAGGAGCCTCAAGTCCCACACCACCAGGTTCAGGAACAGTTATAACCCCTCAACCATCAGGTCCCACACCCCCAAATTCAGGAACAGTTATAACCCCTCAACCCATCTGGCTCTTGAACCAGGGGGAATAACTTCACTCAACTTTACTTTCCACATCACTGAACTGTTCTCACAACCTATGGACACGCTTTGAAGAACACTTCATCTTATGTTCTTGATAGTTATTGCTTATTTATTTATTTCTCTTCTGTATTTGCAGAGTTTGTTGTCCTTTGCACATCAGCTGTTTGTTCTGCTGGGTGCAGTCTTGTAATGTTTCTTTGACTTACTTTGTATGCCTGCAACAAAATGAATTTTGGGTTGTATATGGTGACATATGTACTTTCAACTTTGAAATACGCTGCTGTCATGCCTTCTTTGTAATAGCATCAATTATGTTGGACCCAGGATAGATACACAGAGATGTTGACAGCCAGGAACTTGAAACTGTTGACCCTTTCCACTGTTGACCCCTCAATGAAGACTAGCATGTGTTCCCTTGACTTCCCACTCCTGAAGTCCATGTTCAGTTCCTCGGTCTTACTGATGTTGACTACAAAGTTGTTGCCAAAACATCACTCAACCAACTAATCTGTCACACTCCTGAACATCTCTTTATCACCATCTGAGATTCTGCCAACAACAGTTGCATCCCTGTCATCGGCAAATTTATAGATGGTATTTGAGCTGTGTCTACCCACACAGTCATGGATGTAGAGAGAATAAGGCAGTGGACTAAGCACACATCATTGAGGTGTGCCAGTGTTGTTTGTCAGTGAGGAGGAGATATTATTTCTGATCCTCATTCACTGCACTTTCCCTGGGAGGAAGTCAAGGATCCCGTTGCAGAGGGAGGTATAGAGGCCCAGGCTTTGGGGCTTGTTGATTATAACTGAGGGTTGAACACTGAGCTGTAAACGGTAAACAGCAGCCTGACGCAAGTATTACTATTGTCAATGCCAAGTGGAGAGCCAGTGAAACTGCATCCGCCATGGACCTATTGTGGCAATAGGCAAATCATAGCAGGTCCAGGTCCTTGCTTAGGCAGTAGTTGTTTCTGGCCATGACCAACCTCTCAAAGCATTTCATCACAGTAGATGTGAATACAACTGGGTGCTAGTCCTTGAGGCAGATCACCCTGCTCTTCTTGGGCACTGATATGATTGTCACCATTTTGAAGCAGGTGGGAACCTCCAACTGCACCAATGAGAGATTGAAGATGTCCTTGAACATCAGGACCCGATGTCTTGTGAGGGTTCATCCTCTGGAAAGATGTTCAGATGTTGGCCTCTGAGACAGAGAACACAGGGCCACCCGAAGCTGCAGGAATTTGCACAGGTATTTACCCTTTCAAAACATGCATGAAAGGTGTTGAGCTCACCAGGGAGTGGACATCACAGCCATCCGTGACGTTAAGTTTCACCTTGTAGGAAGTAATGGGCTGTTCGGTTTTTGCTGACTCAACAACACTAAAATAGGGTCTGCAGGTTGTGTTTTTAATATTTCAGTAACATGAGAGAGCAAGAGAGAGAGAGAGTGAGTTTGTGTGTGTAGTTTGATTAAGCATCCTTGTTCATTTAAATAATTCAGCATAGATTATATGTAAAAGTACATTAATTGTATACTTCACCACGCTATTACGTGATATATGTGTGCCTCATTTAAAGTAAACATGAAATTAGATTCACATTTCCATCTCCCACACCTTCTTTTGAATTACTTTAATGTTTTGAAGTTACAAACGTAACACAAGTATTTTTAAAACTACTGTGCCTCAGCTCACCTTGCAGCTCATACCTTTGAAGGTGTTTACCCTGAGATATCAGCTTCCATACAAATACTTCTGATCAAACACGAGGAAATCTGCAGATGCTGGAAATTCAAACAACACACACAAAATGCTGGTGGAACACAGCAGGCCAGGCAGCATCTATAGGGAGAAGCTCTGTCGACGTTTTGGGCCGAGACCCTTCGTCAGGACTAACTGAAAGGAAAGATAGTAAGAAACTTGAAAGCCTGTTCGCCATCTCTCTCTGGTGCTCCCCCCTCCCCCTTTCTTTCTCCCGAGGCCTCCCGTCCCATGATCCTTTTCCTTCTCCAGCTCTGTATCTCTTTTACCAATCACTTTTCCAGCTTTTAGCTTCATCCCACCCCCTCCGGTCTTCTCCTGTCATTTCCCATTTCCCCCTCCCCCCACTACTTTCAAATCTCATAGCATCTTCCCTTTCAGTTAGTCCTGACAAAGGGTCTCGGTCCGAAACGTCGACAGCGCTTCTCCTTATAAATACTTCTGATCTTCCCTTTCTTGAACTGAAAGCTTCTCTTCAGTGTAGTTAAACAGGGACCTCAACTGTCAGTTTCATTTCATACATTTTGTACTCACCACTTCCCCAGGACAAAGTTTCCTCGTGACTTGCTTCATGTTAAATGGATTACTCTCTGCAGTGTCCAGCTCAATGCAGAGTTCTCCTCCCCTTTTAGCATTCAGAAGGGACCATTTCCTGTACCACATTACCTTCGCTTATAAGCACTGTCCTGTCTCCTCCCAGAGCTCCAATATCTCCTTTCAGTTAAAATGTCATTATCTATTAATTTCAGCTTAGGTGTTACCCATAATGCAGTGCCTTCTACAGCTGGGAGACAATGTGCAGCTTGGTAACCAATTTACAGAACAATTCTCTCTCTAACGCTTATCATTTTAAACAATATTTTTATTGAATTTTACATATATTTCACATATACAAATAAACAATAATAACAACTAAATAGTGAAACGTGTCTTCATGTTTTTCACAATCATCAAAGGAAAGGAGATATAACATTTCATGTACTTCTCATATTTAATAAATAAAGAAAATAAAAACATCAGAAAAAAAACCGTAGAAGCACTCCGCAACACATAGCTGTTTCAAAATGACTGCACCTTGACGTCCAAGAAACTCCGATAAAGGTTTCCACACATTTTCAAATTCTCCTGCCCTACCCCTGGTTATGTAAGTCAGTCTCTCCAATATAATACAAGATGCCATCTCCTTTACCCATACATGTATCGAAGGCATATCCATTTTTCTCCAAGATAAAGCTATCATCCTGCTGGCTTATATGAGTCCAAAGTCAATTAAAGTTGACTGTTTTGGACTAACAGTAAAGTTCTTTGGATACTGTATATACCTAGTACACACATTTTTGCTTGGTGAGGCACCTTTACTCTAACAATCTCAGATATTGTCTGAACGATTGTTTTCCAGTACTTTTTAAATTTAGGACAGTCCCATACACAGTGAAACAGAGTACCCTTTACTTCTAAGCATTTAACACAAGATGTCAGGGGTCCAATGGTACAGTTTGACCAGGGTAATGTAAGTTCTCCTTAACCATTTATATTGTAATAGCTTCATTCTCATATTAATTGATTGTTCTTGGGCTTTTAAGCATGCCATTCCCCACTCAGTTTCTTGTATGTCCTCTTGAACATCCAGCCTCCATGCCTCCCACCTGTCAACGGTGGACTCCTTATCATATGATATCAAAGCTGTATAGAATAAGGAAATCTGACTCCTGCCCTTTAGGTTTAGAACTGTGAGATTTTCAAGATGTGATAGTGGTGGCTCAGATATTAAATGCTTATATTTTGATAATATGAACTGTCTCAGTTGCAAATATTTTAAAAAGTGTTTTTTAAGAATATGGTATGTCTGACACAATTGATCAAATGTAAAGGTCCTCTATTTTCTGCACACCTTTGTCTGCCCATATTCTGAAACCACCATCTGCTTTTCCTGCACTGAAGTATATATTGCCCCATATCGGGGAGAAGCAAGAGATGGGAGTATCTTCAATATGCTGATGTGCTTTCTACCAGATGTCAATAGTATTTTTGAGGAAAGGGTTCTCGGTTGTTCTGTTCAGATTTCTTGGGTCTGCAGAGTATAGGTAGAGCTTTAATGGGAGGTTTGGTACTGATGCCTGTTCAATATTCACCTAGGCTGGAAGGGCCTCCATTGAGAAATAGAACATTGCAGAATGTAACTGAGCAGGCAATAATACCATTTCAGGTTGGGGAGCTGTAGCCTCCCCTTTCATAAGGCAGGTATAGCGACCTAGATCTCAGTCTAGATTTTTTATTATTCCAAATGAATTTACTAAAAATACTATTAAGCTGATCAAAAATGATTTTGTAGTGGGAGAGGAAGTGATTGAAAAAGGTATAGAAATTTTGGTAATATACTCATTTTGATCATGTTTATACGACCAGTTATTGATATGGGCATTGTTATCCATCGATCCAACATCTCCTTCACTTCGTCCACTAGTTGGGACAATCGTTTTAATTTCAGGGGTAATTTTGACACCAAGGTAGGTAAGTCCTTCCTTTGCATTTATAAATGGGGTTTTTATGACTGGTTTCAGTCTTTCTTCTTTGTTCAAAAGTAGTATTGATGAGTTTGAGTTGTTAATGTTATAACCAGAGAACTGCTCACACAATTCAATCTGTTGCATTAAGTTTGGAATACTGATTGACAAATTTGTTTAAAAAAAAGAATCACACCGTCAGAATATAAGGATATTCTATGTTCCTGTTCTCCTAGCTGGATGCCCAACAGGTTGTCTGTGTTCTTATTGCCATAGCCAGGGGTTCTATGGCCAGTATAAACAACATCGGTGACAAAGGGCATCCCTGGCGAGTAGATCGCTCCAAGATGACTGGTTTAGAAACTATACTACTTGTTAAGACACTAGCTATTGGGTTTGTATATAAAATCTGAATCCATTTAACGAAGTCCTTTCCAAATCCAACACTAGGCAATACATTAAATAAATATGGCCATTCTATTCTATCGAAGGCCTGCTGAGCATCCAGTGATAATACTGCTGTATCTCTAGTGCCAAGTTTTTTCATTAATTATGTTAAGAACTTCTAATATTATGGAATCCTTGGTGTTTTTGCACAAAACCATTCTGATCATTATGAACTAGATGTGGGATATAAGGATCCAATCTTCTTGCTAAGGCTTTACAAAATATTTTTGTGTCCAATTAGACTTATCAGTCTAAATGAGGAACATTCTGTAGGAGGTTTACCTGGCTGCAAGATCAGCATTATCATTGCCAGCCTTAAAGAGGGTGAGAGAATTCCATTCCGGTAAGATTCCTCATACATATTTAAGAGTGGGACTAGTCATTTTTCTTCAAATGTCTTGTAGAATTCAATTGGTAGGCCGTCAGGCCCTGGCGCTTTACCACTGCTAATATTTTGGATAGCCTGTGATAACTTTTCAATTATTAAACCTCTATCTAACTCCTTTTTTTTGCATCTTCTGTCAGTGTCTGGAATTGAAACTGATCAAGAAATATATCCCATTCTTCTGAGGTTTGGGGGCATTCTGATCTATTTCAATGTTCATAAAATTCTCTAAAACTGTTATTAATTTCCAATGGGTCTACTGTTAGGCTGCCTGAAGAGGTTAACTGTATTGTTTTTAATTCTCCATGCCAAAAGTTTCCCAGCTTTTTCTCCTTGATCGTAATAAGATTGTTTCAACCACATTAAACTTTTTGCAGCTTTATCAGTTTTATTTGTTTTTCCAAAGTTTCCATCTCTATTTTTTGTTGTTTGTACTTGGAGCTTGTATAACTGATAATTTCTCCTCTAATATATGCCTTGTATGATCTGTATTTAACTCAAAATAACTATCTATCTTGGTTCCCAGAAATTTAACAAAGTCTAGGTTTTGTAGCCATCTCACCTGAAATTGCCAATTAGGGGGACTGTGAATAAATTTCTCTATAATGCATTAGCAGCATGGTTGCTTATTACTATACTATCATACCAGCAACTTTTAATCTTTGATAAGAGCTGTCATGAGACAAGAAAATAATCAATACGAGAACGAGATTTACATATACTTGAATGGCAAGAGTATTCTATTTTGCCAGGGTTTTGTTCTCTCCATAATTCAACCAAATTTATACCTACAATGAATTGTTTTAGTAATTTTCTAGTTTGTGTCTTATAGGTATCACAGCCTGTAGAGCGATCCATTACTGGGTTTAAAGTGCAATTAAAGTCTCCTCCAATGATATAAAAGCCTTGTAAAGTGGACAAAGTAAGGAAGAAATCTTCAAAAATTTAGGATTGTCCTCATTTGGGCCACATATACTGACTAGGTTTAACGTGAAAGAGAGGATGTCATCTTGCACAATAACATACCTTCCGGCTGAGTCTTGGATTATTTTCATCATTTGAAATGGTATCGTTCTAGGAATAAGTACACCTCTAGCATAGTTGTTGTATGCTGCATATATTACTTTGCTAGGCCATCCATTCCGTACCAGTTTAATATCTGAAACTGTCAGATGGGTTTCTTGAAGAAAAATTATTTTGGACTTAAGCTGTTTGATCCTATTCATAACCTGTTTCAGTTTGGTTAACTTCTTTTGTCCTCTAACATTCCAGCTCGTGACCTTTATATTAAAGATATTCTGAGTGCTCGTCTGTTCCATATATAGTACATGTCAATTATACCAGGAAAAGCAGTAAGAAATATTACTGCTGTGTTGGGTGCACGACATACATATAGAAAAAATCAAAAAACACATATACATTTACACATATAGACATCTGAACTCTTGAATTTCCCCCTCCCTTACTCAAAACAAAGAACTGTGGAGCTTGTGCTGATCCACTCTGTGGAAGAGCAGCTAAACCATGCGAACCTAACTCCATAGACAACTAGTGGTGTCCATTAACCACGCACCTTATTATATCATATACTCAACCCATTTAGCGTAGAAATAAAGTCAAAGTAGCCACTGAACTGTATGCCAGTATTGCCTATTATAAATGTTCATTCGGGTCCATGGAGTCCCACCTCAATAGAATTAAGGTTTCAACAAACAAAAATGTTGTAAACAATTAAAATCGGCAAAATAATAAAGCTATTCTGGCAGTATAAACAACCTCTTAAATAAAGTATCTTTCCAAGAATAGAATAAAAGAGGTTAAAGGGGCTTTTTTAGTAAAAGAAACAGAAAAAAGATGTCTTTTGGAACTCAGTGTAGGCTTATCCCTGTTAAGCAGTCAGTATCAGCTGATTCTCAAGGGTATGGAAGTAAACAAATCTCACTACTGCCTTAGTCAGACCCCTCAGGCGTGTCCTCAATGGAAATCTTCCGTCTCTTTTGGTGATGAAACCAGGTGTATTTTCCCATTGTGGAGGACTCTCATCTTCCATGGATTATGTTGAAATCCATGGTTAGTTCCTTTTTCGACGAACACTCTTCTGACCGTGTTAAACTCGTTTCGCTGTCACACGATCTCAGCTGAGAGATCCTAAGCGAAGAAAAGCTTGTTTCCCTCATACGTAATATTACACTGTTTAATGGAGCGGAAAACAAACTCCCGATCTTGAAATTTCAGAAACCGAATGAGAACCGCTCTGTTCTGGTTTGGTTTCAATGGTGCTAGAGTTCGGTGAACTCTTTCTAGGATGAAGTCCAGCTCCAGCCAGTGCGGTAGCATGTTTTGTATGAATTCCAGCAGTGGCTGGTTTCCTTCAGCGCCCTCCTGGAGGCCGAACAACCGCAAGTTTTTCCTTTGACTCTGATTCTCCAGATCTTCAGTCTTGGACTCCAGGTAGGTAATTCGTTTCATGGTGTTGGTTAGTTCAGCCTTGTTCTTTTCCACATGCTCCTCTGCCGCCATTATTCGGTTTTCAGCCTCTATCATCTGCGCGGTATTAGAAGCAACATTTCACTTCACCTCCGACATATTGTTTTTCCAAGGCAGCGACAGAGCTGGCCATCTTACCCAGGCGGTCATCTATACTGTCCAGTTTGGATCCAAATCCTCCAAACTCAGAGTGAAGTAACTTTAATTCATCTAGCACCGCTATTAGCTCTGCCATGTTGCTAGAAATTTTGTCTTGCTTCGTCAATGAAGTGTTGATTTTCGATTTTTTGGAGTCACATTTTTGGGTGAAGACATCACAGTCCTTGATTGTAGTCGTTTTTGACATAGCCCGAGTTCAGTTGGTATTGTTAACTTGGGGTTTTAAAGTTGTTTAGTGCAAGGTTGTACAAAGCCTCCACGTTAAGCTGCCATCTTGGTTTGTAGCTCCATAGCACCACCCCCCCCCCCCCAACACTTATCATAATTAAATTTCTAGTCATACTTTTACTCTCAGCCTCAATCCTTCTCTAACCTGTGACATCTATATCCCACATCAATCCCAGAAAAACTCAACTTTAGGGAGCCCTGGCTCAACTTCTGATTCAGTGTTTTTTACGGCTGCATTGATACAAGTAGAAAATATGTTGGAAATCTGAAAGAAAGAGCAGGTAAATGGGGATAAAGTAGGTCAGGTGGCATCTGTGGCAAACCAATTTAACATTTCAGGTCGACAAACTCGGACTGTTCACAGACAATAAATGCCACTCCTGACACCAATAGCATGCTGAGGCTTAATGTGAAATTTTAACAACTTTTCTAAATTACCCTTTTTGCACAGCAGCAATTAGCAATTATTCTGGTATCCTAACTTCAAAGTTCAAAATCCAAAGTAAGTTTATTATCAAAGTACAAATATACTACCTTGAGATTTACTTTCCTACAGGCATTTACAGGGGAAGAAAGGAAAGCAATAGAATTTTATGAAAAACTGTACATGGACAAAGAAACAAACAACCAAGTGCAAACGACAAACTGTACAAATACAACAGAAAACCGAGAATAAAAGTTATAAAGAGTCTGTGGGTTGTAGATCATCAAAGTAGTGGTTAATGAGGTTGTACATGCCTGTCCAGGAGCCTGATGGCTATATGGTTAGAATTGTTCCTGACCCTGGTGGTGTGGGACCCAGGGCTTCTGTACCTCCTACCCAAGGGTAGTAGAGAGAAGAGGGTGTGGCCAGGATGGTGGGGTCTTTTGCTGATGAATGCTGTTTACTGGTGGCAGCTCTCCGTGTAACTTTACTCGATGGTGGAATACAGAGTTGAGGGCAGCTCCTCCTTTAGATCTCTTTCTAAACCACACTGAAATACTTTGCAACAGAACCCAACACGTCGACTGCCCAATTCCCTGCAGTGTTGCTGCCTGACCCACCGAGTTCCCCCAGCAGTTTCCTTTGCTTTGATGCAGACTCCAGCACCTTGCATCGAATTTTAAACAAAACACCCTGCCTTACACACGACACAGACATTCTGCTATCTACATCTGTATTTCCACCAGGTAAAGTATCATCATATTAAGACACTGGGCCAGAATGTGCCTGAGATTTGGAAAGTGAACCAACACAAAGTACCGGTTCTGCTGGGGAGGGTCTGGAGACTGAGCACAGCCGTGCTGAGCCAAGAGTGACACATACGTATCTGCCAGCACGTCCGGCATAGATATCTTCCCGTTCGTTTGAATGGAGCCACCCACCTTCAACTGAAGAAAGGATGTGGTGTTTTTCCCTCCCTTGTTTGCTTCTAATTAATATTAATGACATTTTTTAAAATAAACATCAAAACTTAGATAAACTATTTTTAAATCATTCAGATTAATAGCTGAAAAAGTCTTTGACAGCACAAGTTATAAAGAAGCCAGTAAGATTGTCCAGAGCACATTGCCACCTAGTGGGATGGACAAAACAGCAAGGCCTGGAGCTCCATTAGACCAGTGGTCCCCAACCACCAGGCCACAAAGCATGTGCTACCGGGCCGCGAGGAAACGATATGAGTCAGCTGCACCTTTCCTCATTCCGTCACGCCCACTGTTTCAACTTGAACACACGCGAGGTCATTACCCATGCGAGTTCATCAGTCGGTCATTAACCTACAACAGACTTCTCCACGTACGATGGCAGGACAAAGTCTCCGACACGGAGGTCCTGGAGCGGGCTAGCACCCACAGCGTCTACACCCTCCTACAGAAAGCCCAAGCCAGATGGGCTGGCCATGTCATCTGGATGTCTGACAGTCGACTACCAAAACAGCTGTATAATCCTCCGTAACTCCCGCGACCTCCTACATGATCCCACCACCAACCACATCTTCCCTTCCCCCCCACTCTCGGCTTTCCGCAGGGATCTCTCCTTACGCGACTCCCTTGTCCATTCATCCCCCCCATCCCTCCCCATGGACCTCCCTCCAGGCACTCATCCCTGCAAACGGAAGAAGTGCTACACCTGCCCCCACACTTCTTCCCTCACCACCATCCCAGGCCCCAGACAGTCCTTTCAGGTGAGGCACCACTTCACCTGCGAGTCAACTGGGGTGATATACTGTATCCGGTGCTCCCGATTTGGCCATTTATACATTGGGGAGACCCATCGCAGACTGGGAGACGGTTTCACCGAACACCGGCGCTCAGTCCTCCAGCAGTGGCGGGATCTCCCTGTGGCCACACACTTCAATTCCACAGACCACTCCCACTCTGACATGTCTGTCCATGGCCTCCCCTACCGTCAAGATGAGGCCACACACAGGTCGATGGAGCAATACCTTATCTCCCGCCTAGGTAGCCTCCTTCCTGCCAGCATGAACATCCAACTCACCGACCTCCATTGATACCCCTGCCCCCCACCCTTACCCCACCCCTATCTATTATTTTAGTCTGGTTCTCCTTCTCTCTCTTTTTCCCCCCCTCACTATAATCTCTCCCCCCAGATCTACCTTTCTTTCTCTTTTATTTCCCATAATTCTTCACCTTCCCCCTACCCATTTCCCTCCAGCCTATCACTTCCCAGCTCTCTACTTTATCCCTCCCCCCATTTCTTATCCCCCCTCGACCATCCCATGTTACTTCACTCCTGATGAAGGGTTTCGGCCCGAAACGTCGTTATTACCTCCTCCCGTAGATGCTGTCTGGCCTGCTGAGTTCTGCCAGCATTTTGTGTTTTTTGTTGTATGGAGAGCTGAGCCAGGGCAAGCACTCAGTTGGAGGGCAGAAGAAACGTTTCAAAGACTGTCTCAAAGTGTCCCTCAAAGACCTCAACATCAATCCCAGTAGCTGGGAATCGCTTGCTCTGGACCACACAACCTGATGGAGCAGGACCACTAAAGGAGCATATGCAGCAGAAGTCAAGCGCACTGCAGAGACTCAGAGGAAACGCGCCGTGCGCAAGGCTCGAGCTACCTCCACTTCCACTGCGGCACCTACCCTCATGTGTCCCACATGTGGGCGAGCTTTCAGGGCCCGGATTGGCCTCACCAGTCACCTCTGGACCCACAGTCACAAACCCTCCAACTGACAGAAGTCGTGGTCGTCTTCGACTCCGAAGGACGAACAACAACAACAACCTACAACTACTCGATGAGTAAAAAACATCGTTTGAGAATTTTTTTGGAAGAGGTGGTAGGGGACATAAAATGCCTAGCGATGATGATAACACCAAGACAGCTGAGGCCGAGACTGCAAAAAAAAAGAAAGCTTCCTTCAACAGAAAATATGACGAGTCGTACATAAAATATAGCTTTAATGCAACCGTGACTCCCACGCTCCAAGCTTCCTGTGTGTGATACGTGGAGACAAGCTGTCTAATGAAGCCCTCAAAACTGCTTCGACACCTTGAGTCCAGGCACCCTGCACTTAGAGACAAACTCATTGAGTTTTTTGAGCGAAAAAAATGTGAGCAAGCGGGACAGAAGCAAGTGCTGAGAGTCACCACCTCCACAAATGCTGCTGCTCTGAGAGCGTCGTACTTGGTGGCTAGCTGTATTGCTGAGGCTAAGAAGCCTTTCACTGTTGGTGAAGAATTGATTCTGCCTGCTGCCAAGGACATGTGCCATGAACTGTTGGGAGAAGCTGCAGCTAACAAGATGGCACAGGTTTCTCTTTCAGCTACCACAGTTTCAAGGAGAATCGATGACATAGTGGAGGACATTGAATCACAGCTGCTGGAATGGCTTAATTAATCACCATGGTTGGCTTTCCAGGTCAACAAGTCTACCGATGTCAACAACAAAGCAATACTGCTGGCTTATATGTGATATATATTTCAAGATGATGTGCATGAGGATATGTTGTGTGCACTGCCGCAGCCAACTAACACAAATGGGGCAGAGTTATTCAAGTCTTTGAATGGCTACATGTCAGGCAAACTGGACTGGTCATTCTGTGTTGGAATATGCACAGACGGGGCTGCAGCTATAACTGGACGGCTGTCTGGTTTCACTACCTGAGTCAAAGAGGTTGTTCCTGAATGCCAGTCTACACACTGTGTCATACACAGGGAAATGCTGGCTAGCCGAAAAATGTCACCTTCTCTTAACAGGGTATTGAGTGATGCTATTGAAGTTATCAATCACATCATGCAAAAGCCTTTAACTCATATCTGTTCGAGCAGCTTTACGAGGAAATGAATACAGAGCACAAATGCCTTCTCTTACACACTGAAGTCAGGCGACTATCAAGGAGGAGAGCCCAGGGTTTTTGAGTTAAGAGAGCCACTACAGAGATTTCTTTCAGGAAAAAAGTCACCACTGGCAGCACACTTCAGTGATGAGAAATGGACAGCAAAACTCGCTTATCTGTGTGACATCTTCAACCTGCTCAATGAACTCAATTTGCTACTTCAGGGGAGAATGACAACTGTCTTCAAGTTGGGCGATAAAGTGTCTGCTTTCAAAGCTAAACTGGAACTGGAAGATGGCGAGTGGACAGGGGCATATTTGACATGTTCCCAACATTAGCTGGGATTTTGGGAGAGATTGAGGCTGCACTGTCCTTCTCACAGCTGGTGCACGATTACCTATCTTCACGGTCGATAGAATTCGAGCGTTACTTCCCAAATGACCCAAGACGTGCAAAGGAATGAGTCCGTGACCCACTTATGAATGTCCCTGGTGAATCATCATGTCAGCGCGGGAAGAAGATCAACTCCTCGAGCTTGCAAATGACAGTGGGCTGAAAAGTATGTTTGACATAACACCTCTGCCAGCATTCTGGATCAAAGTCAGGGCTGAATATCCTGAGACAGCCACGAAAGCACTGAAAACGTTGCTTCCATTTCCAACATCATATCTCTGCAAAGCAGGTTTTTCTGCAATGAATGCAATGAAAACTAAATTGTGGAATTGACTGGACATAAGGAACCCCCTTTGAGTATTGCTGTCTTCCATCACCCCTCGATGGGACCATCTTGTTGCAGAGAAACAAGCCCAGAGCTCCCACTGATTCAGCGATATTGATGTGTTGCAATGATTTTATATGTTCATTTGAGAAAAGTATGTGCTGTGTTTAATAACCAAATGTTAATTAAAATGTTATGATGCTATTGACTTCTAAGTGAGTTATAATTGACTTATCACTATATTCATGCGAGGAAAATATGCTCTGTGTTTAATATTAAATTTGTTAGATAAACCCTTTTAGAAACGAAATTAGGTGTATTAGCCACTTCTAAGTAACTTATAGTTGACTTATCACCTATATTCCGGTTGTTATTAACACCCCACCACCCCACGTCAGCTAGTCCGCAAGAATATTGTCGATATTAAACTGGTCCGCGGTGCAAAAAAGGTTGGTGACCCCTGCATCAGACCATACCTCACCAAAGGATGGTTTGCCCACGTGCGATTCAACCCAATGACTGGTGTTTCACTAAACAGATGCTGCCAAAACTGTTGATCAGCTCTAGAGATTGGGATGGACATATAGGGACACACATACCTTGTTTTCTCTCATCATCTTTTTGTATTCATCTTGTTTTTCCGTCTCTGCAATCAACTTTGTGTAGCGAGGACAATTGTCCAGTGGGAATGCAAGCACCTGAAACAAATTCAGCTTTGTTCAGATCAGACTCTGGACCCAAAGCCAATGAGATATATACACACACACTCACTCACACACACGCACTGTATATACATCACTACAGCCCAGTTCCAGTGAGAAATATATGCTCACAGGCATAAACATACAATACTATGGCCCACTCATAGCTGTGAAAAGTATTTACATGCATTCATTAACTGCCCTCTGTCTCCGTAGGAGATACACGAGGAGGCACAGAGACATGGAGCCTGGACTGTGGTATGTATACACTTCCTGCTCTTATCCAGCCACAGCACAAGTTACAGTGCTCATCCCTTTCTAACAGCACACATGCACTGTTAATGTAAGCCACACATTCCTTTAGATCTCCAATGTAACTTGCAAAGCTGCTACTTGTGCTGGTTCGAGGGCTATTCCTGCACACATCCATGCCACCTATCCTTCCCAGCACTCCGCTGTAAGATGCACTGCTCCAGCCTCTGCATGAACTTCCTGCATAGAGTGGAATAGACTTTGCATTCCCCATTGCACTCTGCTCAGAAAGAGGATAATTTGAGTGGTGCTGCACAAACTCCCACACCTGCCCTTCTCCCCACATTGTGAGCAATGTTGGGCAGTACCCCTCACAGCCACTTGCCTTGTCCTCTTTCCCAGGCACTGTGTGCACAGGAATTGGTTGCCATTTCAAGTCAGGACGGAAGACCTGATGTCCTTGTGGAGGGTACAGCCCAGCAAGATTCGACTCAGCACTCATTAGAGTCCGGTCAACGTCTGTGCTCCGGATATAAATCTACAGAAAAGAAAACATGTACAAATCACAAGAGGCATTTGACAAGTAGAGCATACAATCTAAAACAAAATGCAGATTGTAAAATCCAAAATAAAACAATATAATTTTTTTTAATTGGATAGGTATATGGACAGGGAAAGAATGGAAGGTTATGGGCTGAGTGCAGGTAGGTGGGACTAGGTGAGAGTAAGCGTTCGGCACAGCGGAGATGGCCTGTTTCCATGCTGAAATTGTTATATGGTTATAATGCTGGAAAGAACCCAGCATGTCAGGCTTGCTAATTGCAGCTAGTCTCTTTGAAGATTACGGACAAGAGAAAGAAACAACAGAAGATACAGAAAAAAGTTCAAAATACTGAAGATACTGATAAGAATGAAATAGAAGAATATTAGAAATACCCTAATCAGATTTTGTATGTGAGAAAGAAAAACAAGTTGATTAGTTTTCAGAACTTATTAGTTCTGGCAAACTAGAGAGGCTAATCATCTGAAATTGTTGAACTCATTGTGAAGTTCCAAGAGCTGTGTTACACTCAGCCTGAGAATTGGGTGCACTTCCTTGGGCTTGCTGTGGACCTCATTGAGTCAGTTATGGGGGGAAATTGGGAATGGATGAAGAATTAAAGTGCCAGGCATTTAAAAACTCAGGGTCACCCAATGTAACCTTGAGGAAAAACACCTCAATTTCACATACTGTGAATTTATTTATTGAGATACAGTGCAGAACAGACCCTTCCAGCCTCTTCGAGCCATGCCAACCAGCAACCCCCAATTTAACCCTAGCCTAATCACGGGGCAATTTACAATGACCAATTAACCTACTAACCTGTACATCTTTGGACTTTTGGATTGTGGGAGGAAACAGAAGCACGCAGAGGAAGACATACAGACTTCTTTCAGATGATGTCGGAACTCAACTCTGAACTCCTGCAGCCGGAGCTGTAACAGCATTGCGCAAACCACTATGCTACGCTATTATGGCAACCATGATTGACCAGTTTTAATGAATGGCTGTTAATCTGTAATATTTATTTTTCAGCACTCATTTTTCTTTCCCTGACCCATTAGGAATCTCCAACATTTTTTTCCAGCCAGTGGAGTACTCTTTACCCGACAGGTCTCCACCCTTCCAAGGACAATTGTTCATATTGTTCCCTCCACACTCTGTTGTAACTTAAAACATTGCTTACTGCCACTCTCTAGTTCAGAAACAAAGGTTATAAACCTGAAACATCTACCAAGTTTTCTCTCTCCACAACTGTATCCTGGACAGCTTTTTCCAGCATTTGGAAGAGAAGTCATTTTAGAAGAGATTTAGTTTTAATTTGGCATCATGTTCAGCAACAGAATTTTGTTGCAATATCACTCATTCCAAAATTGCCAGAGTCTGGCTGAATACTCACAACTATAGCGCTCTTGAGTGTGCCTCCAGACTCAGCTGAAAGGAATGCACCTCCTGTCAGTGTGGCTACAGAGACCCTACTCCGAAGACAATTCCTTTATTAAAATTTAAATGGCATTTACACCAAAACATGGCAATTGGAGGGTTTGTTCTGGAGCCAACGTAGGGCCACCTCACATGTCTGAGGATAAGTAATTAAGTCAGCTAGAGCTGCCATCTAACTGAAATGCAGCCATTGTTATATCACGCATTCACATTAAAGGGTTATAAGAGACCTTCTGCTTTTTCCTCCCTTCTCATCATTTTTTCTCCAATCCCGGTGAAAGATCTCAGTCTGAAATGTCAACTGTATTCTTTTCCATAGATGCAGCCTGGCCTGCTGAGTTCCTCCAGCATTTTGTGTGAGTTGCTTAGAAGAGATGCATTGGCTTTTGTATGAAGTGTTCATGGCACCTCTGCATTCCTAAAAGGATGTTGGTGATCCAACTTTGATTCGGTCCCCAAAAGCAGCCCCTCTACATGTCAATGACATCCCAGTTACTTATACTTAAGTGTTGTTGGTAAAGCAAAACATCACAATGCATCAGTTGCAGATCAAAATGTGCATATTTGGTCTCCTTCAGACAACAGTATCCAAAGCTGAATTAGAATTTCAACTTGGTTTATTAGAACCCCACCCCTTTACACAGCATCTCATCTCACCTCGTATCGGTCATAAGTCGAGTTGAGGAAGCCATGGTAACGATTTCGCAGATATTGGCCCAGTGCGTACTGCTGTCTCATTCCAGTCTACATAATGGAAACAGAAATCCCCGTCATTATAGGAAGAGAGAGAGCAGTAAGCATAAATCCAGAGCCACACAACAGTGAGATTCAGCTCTACACTTTTCCAGTTTGAACCTATATCCAGCCCAACGTATCGAAGACTGGATTTATATGCCAAGCTCTCCACTCATTCTCCTTTGGGCTTTTGTACCACAGTGATGTCCACTCACACTCCAGTCACATCACAGAGCTAAATGTTTAACATTGCTTACACTATAGTCCAGGAACAATGATACACTAACTCACTTGTACACAAGAAGATGGTGACGGCCAGATTGACATCATCCAGAATAGGTTTTACTTTGACTCTACTTAAGTAGAGATTGGTACTTTCACAAAGGCTACGTTTCATTAACAGTATAGGTCTTATTTAGATTGCTACTGTAAAAAAGTGTCAACAAATAGTTCCTTGTTTAAAGCACAAGCAATTGTGGCTGCTGTTACATTCACCAACATAACTTGCTTGAAATTATTTTACATATGCATCTCTTTTTCATTAAACAGTAAATATTTTACAACCAATTTTAAAATGTAAACTATGCAAGTTTATTACTTATAAAATTACAAATTTTGTGATTTGAATTGCTCTCCTGAAGACACAGAAGAAATCTAGAGAACGTCCAGTGGAGGAGATGAAAGTAGTAAGTTTAGGAGACCGCAAACTGATAAATGTCCAGGACCTATTGAAGTGCATCTCGGAGTTTTACAAAATGTAGTGGATGCTCCTGTTGTCACCTCTGAAAGTTCTATGGAATCTATAATTGCTCCCACTTGTTGGAAAGTAACAAATGTAACCCTGCTGCTAAAGAGGTAGGGGAAATATATATTTAAAAAATCAGGGAACTACCTACTGGTTATCCTCATTTTGGTAGGAGGCAAATGTTACAATTTATTAAAGTAGCAGGACATAATAGGTCTAGGCAAAATCACTGTGGTGGTATGAAAGGGCAATCGTATTTGACATATCAGAGTTTGAGATTGCAACTCACAAGACAGATAAGGAGGAAACAAATGAATGTGATACATTCTGACATTTGTAAGTCTGAAAAGGTGCCTCACAAAGAATTCAATGCAAAGTGACTGGTATTGTGAATTATACACTGTAATGGAGTTCCGAGTGGTTGGCAGACAGTAGGAATAAACAAGTTATTTTGAGGTTGTGAAGCTGTGATTCTTGGAAGGATGGAAGGATGGAGGGATGAGGAAGTGGAGCTAAACTTGTCCAAGGTTGTTGACTCTGCTATGAGGAGGAAGTAAACAAATTAGGCCTAAGCTTAGATTAATAGAGAAAATCTCACTGAAACATACTTACTTCTCACATGAGATTTGACAAGGTTATAGCAGGGACGATGTTCCTCTGGCTCAGGAGTCTGGAACCAAGCTTCTCAGTTTCAGAATAAGAGGTCAGTCTTCCAGAAGAATTTTTTTTACTCAGACAGTAGAGGACTTTTAATTCGCCACTCAAAAGGATCAGTGGAGACCCAATGGTCGAGTAGATTAAATGCAGATTCTAACATAACATTAATTATGAAGAATGTGGGATTAATGCAGGGAAAGACACCCTGTGATCACAGAGAACAGAGAAACAAATGGCCTCCTTGCTGATGGGAAAGGTCAGGAAGGGAGGAAAGAAGGAACAGAGGTCACTGACCTGGGTAAGCTGCCCAAATCCTTGAGGCCAATCAGCCTCTGTATTTGGATCCTTTGGGAATCCTCCGATAGGAGATCGATCACCATGACGAAAAACCTGTGAAAGTAGTCCAAGTTTCAAAAGGATTATTATTATTTGTCACTTTATAAAGGAAGAGGGGGAGAAAAGCAAAAGGTGTGCAGGGTGGTTGAAAGAAAAACATAAAAGATTGTAACTATTCCCTCCAGTGATACCTCTGCACTCTATCTGCTGGCTCCAGACTTTCTCACTCTCAACTTCCTTCTCTATTGAGATACTGTTTTCTAGCCAAATGCCCTTCCTCCCATGCACCTCTTTCCACCCCACTCTGCCCAATCTCACTATGCTACTGACTGTAGAGTTTTGTACAATTACATTCTTGAGAAGCACCTTCACATTCCTAAAGACACCAAGACAAATTGTCAAAGTTGAGTTTATTGTCACATGCACAAGTACGTGTATAAACAGGTACAATGAACTTATTTACATGCATATAGCATCAGATAAAGAGGATTCATAAGAAAAAAACAAATTTTAAATAAAATATACACAATTTTCACAAGAAAGAATACAATTTGAATAAAACAATAACACAATCTATTTTAATGCAAAGTAATCAAGGTGGTCAGTGTTGCTAAACTGTAGTGATTAAGGTTTTGCCCTAATCACTGGATTAGGCAGGTGAATGAAAGGCTGAGGGACTGATGCAGTGGGCAGAGGTTCAGATTTATGGATCATTGGGATCTCCTCTGGGGAAGGTACAACCTGTACAAAAACGAAGGATTACACCTGAACCCAAGGTGGACCAATATCCTTGTGGGCAGGTTTGCTCAATTTGTTCAGCAGAGTTTAACTAATTTGGCAGGGGGATTGGAACCAGAATGATAGTGCTGAGGATGGGGCAGTTAGTTTACAAACATGGGCAATATGTAGTTAGACTGCTATCAAGGAGAGGGTGATGATATGGCAAAATTGCAGTCAATAGGATGAGATGCAATGTAAAAGGTGGATAAAATCAAAAAGGCTGAATACAGGATTGAAGGTGTAATATGTAATATATATGCAGTATATGGAATAAAGTAAATGAACTTGTAGCACTGTTAAAGATTGGCATGTAAGATGTTGTGAGCTGAAAAAAGATGACAGCTGGAAGCTTAATGTCTAAGGATATACATTCTATCAAAAGGACTGGCAGGTATGCAGAGAGGGTGGCATGGCTCTGTTATTGAAAAATGAAATCAAATGATCAGAAAGAGATGACACTGGGCCAGAAGCTGTTGAATCATTGTGTGTAGAGCTAAGGAAATGCAAAGGTAAAAAGACCTTAATGGGAGTTACATACAGACCCCAAGCAGTAGCAAGAAGTAGTCCATGAATTACAACAGAAAATAGAAAACACATGGCAAAAGGCAATGTTACAATAGTCAATGGAGATTTCAAAATGCAGGTAGATTGGCAAACTCAGACTGATGCTGGATTTCAAGTGGGGGAATTTCTGGAATGTCGATGAGATGGCTTTATATGAGATTTGTGATGCAGTCCACTATTCTGGACTGGATGTTGCGTAATGCATCCGAATTGATTAGAGAGCTTAAGGTAAAGGAACCCATAGGGTAACAATAGGATCACAATATGATAGAATTCACCCTGCAATTTGAGAAGGAGAAGCTAAAGTCAGGTATATCAGTACCTGATATCAGGTGGAGCAAAGGGAATTACAGAGGAGTTGTACTATGGCTTTGTGGCTAAATTTGCCGATGCTACAAAGATAGGTGGAGGAGCAGGTAGTGTTGAGGAAACAGAAAACCTGCAGAGACTTAGATAGTTTAGGGGAATGGGCAAAGAAGTAGCAAATGAAATACAATGTTGGAAAGTGTATGGTCATGCACTTTGATGGAAAAAAATAAAAGAGCAGACTATTATTTAGATAGGGAGAGATGCAAAGGGACTTGGGAGTCCTTGTGTAGTTAGCCCTAGTTAACCTCCAGGTTGAGTCAGTGGTGAAGAAGGTGAATGCAATGTTGGCATTCATTTCTAGAGGTATAGAATATAAGAGCAGGGATGTGATGTTGAGACTCTACAAGGCACTCATGGGACCACACTTGGAGTATTGTGTGCAGTTTTGGGCTCCTTATTTTAGAAAGGATATGCTGACATTGGAGAGGGTTTAGAGAAGATTCACGAGAGTGATTCCAGGAATTAAAGGATTACCATATGAGGAACTTCTGGCAGCTCTTGGGCTGTATTCCCTGGAGTTCAGGAGGATGAGAGGTATCTCATAGAAACATTCCAAATGTTAAAAGGCCTAAACAGATTAGATATGAGAAAGTTATTTCCCTTGGTAGGGGAAGAGGGTACAACTTTAGGATTAAAGGACGTCCATTTAGAACAGAAATGTGGAAAATTACTTTAGTCAGAGGGTGGTAAATCTGTGGAATTTGTTGCCACAAGTGGCTGTGGAGGCCAAATCATTAGGTGCATTTAAGGCAGAGATAGATAGGTTCTTGATTAGCCAGGGCATCAAAGGGTATGGGGTGAAGGCAGTGGAGTGGGGATGACTGGAAGAATTGGATCAGCCCATGAATGAAAGGTGGAGCAGACTCACTGGGCCAAATGGCCTCCGTCTGCTCCTATATCTATGATCTTATAGTTGGCCAGAATTGATTGGAAGGGAACACTGGCAGAGATAACAGCAGACCAACAATGGCCGGAATTTCTGGGAGCAATTCGGAAGGTGCAGAATACATACATCCCAAAGAGGAGGAAGTATACTAAAAGCAAGATGACATAATCATGGCTAATGAGAGGTCAAAGCCAACATAAAAGCTAAAGAGAGGGCATGTAATAGGCAAAAATTTGTGGGAGATCAGAGGATTGGGAAGCTTTTAAAAACCAACAGAAGGCAACTGAAAAAAGTCATTAAAGAAAAGATGGAAAATGAAAGTAAGCTAGCCAATAATATTAAAAAGGATAATAAAAGTTTCTTCACATACATAAAGTGTGAAAGACAGATGAGTGGATATTGGGCCACTGAAAAATGATGCTAAAGAGGAAGTAATGGGGAACGAGGAAATGGAGGACAAACTGATTTGAGTATTTTGTAGCAGCCTTTACTGTGGAAGACACTGGCAGTATGCCAGAAGTTTGAGACTGTTGGGGGCAGAAGTGTGTGAAGTTACCTTTAGTAAAGAGAAGGTTCTTGGGAAACTGAAAAGTCTGAAGGTAGATAAGTTACATCGTCCAGATGGTGTACACCTCAGGGTTCTGAATCAGGGATTGTGCAGGCATTAGTAATAATCTTTCAAGAATCAATTGATTCTGGAATGGTTCCGGAGAACTCTTCAAGAAGGGAGAGGAGCAGAAGAAAGGAAACTACAGGCCAGTTATTCTGACCTCTGTGGTCGGGAAGATATTGGAGTTTTAACTGTTAAGGATGTGGTTTTGGGATGCTTGAAGGCACATGATAAAATAGATAATTGTTAGGGAAAATCTTACCTGACAAATCTGTTGCAATTCTTTGAAGAAATAACAGGATAAACAAATGAGAATCGATGAATGTTGTGTACGTGGATTTTCAGAAGGCCTTTGGCAAGGTGCCACACATGAAGCTGCTAACAAGTTTAGAGCCCATAGTATTATAGTAAAGATACTAGCATGGATAAAGCAGTGGCTGATTGGCAAGAGGCAATGAGTGGGAATAAAGGGAACCTTTACTGGTTGCCTGTAAATAACTAGTGGTGTTCCACAGGGATCTTTGTTGCGACAACTTCTTTTTCCATTATATGTCAATGACTTGGATGACAGAATTGATGCCTTTGTGGCAAAGTTTGTGGATGATACAAAGATAGGTGGAGGGGCAAGTAGTGTTGAGGCAGTAGAGAGGCAAAAGAAGGACTTAGACAGATTAGGAGAATAGGCAAAGAAATGGCAGATGAAATACAGTGTCAAAAAGAAATAAAATGTTGGACCATTTTCTAAATGAAGAGAAATTCAAACATCTGAGGTACAAAGGGACTTGGGAATCCTTGTGCAGGATTCCTTAAAGGTTAATTTGCAGGTTGAGTTGGTGGTGAGGAATGCAAAAGCAATGATAGCATTCATTTCAAGAGGACTAAAGTATAAAAGCAAGGATGTAATGTTGAGACTTTATAAAGCACTGGTGAGGCCTCACTTGGAGTATTGTGAGCAGGTTTGGACCCCTTACCTTGGAAAGGATGTGCTCTGTACTCACTAGAATTCAGAAGAATGAGGGGTGACCTCATTGAAACCTATCAAATGTTAAAAGGCCTCAATAGAGTGAATGCGAAGAATATGTTCCTGTGGTGAGGGAGTCTCGGACCAGAGGGTAAAGCCTCAGAATAAAGGAGCGCCCTTTTAGAACAGAAATGAGGAGGAATTTCTTTAGCTAGAGAGTAGTGAATCTCTGGAATCGTTGTCACAGGTAGGTGCAGATGCCAAGTCACAAGACATATTTAAGACAGAGGTTAATAGAGTCTTGATTGGTCAGGGGATAAAGGGATGCAGGGAGAAGGCAGAAGAGAAGGGTTGAGAGGAAAAATGCTGTACTAGATCTTTATGCAACCAGACAGGATACTTTCAACACTGCAGCTGTGGAAATTTGTTGGTGTTCAGTAACGAGTCAAACTTCCTTACCCTTCTAAGAAAGTGAAGACACTAGCTTCCTATGTGCTGGGTCCAGGAATTTAGAGCAAACTTTAAAATTAAAAGCAAACACGAGGAAATCTGCAGATGCTGGAAATTTAAGCAACACACACAAAGTGCTGGTGGAACACAGCAGGCTAGGCAGCATCTATAAGGAGAAGCACTGTCAACGTTTCCGGCTGAGACCTGACAAAAGGTCTCGGCCCAAAACATCGACAGTGCTTCTCCTTATAGATGCTGCCTGGCCTGCTGTGTTCCACCAGCATTTTGTGTGTGTTGCTTCAAAATTAAAAGTAAATTTTAATCAAAGTACATACATCTTACCATATGCAGACCTGAGAATAATTTTTTTTGTAGGAACACTTAATTAATCTACAGAATAATAACCATAACAGAAACAATGGAAAAACTAGCCCAACTAGGACCATTCAAACAGAGTGCAAAAGACAACAGACTGCAAATACAAAAGAAATAATAATCATAAATAAATAAGCAATAAATATCAAGAACATGAGATGAAGAGTCCTTAAAAGTGAGTCCATTGGTTGCGGGAACATTTCAATGATGGGGTAAGTGATGTTATCCCCTTGGTTCAAGAAACTGATGTTTGAGGGGCAGTAACTGTTCCTGAACCTATGCTTTTCTTGAGCACCAGTAATTTCAAACCTCTTAAAGCAGGTGGGTACCACACACTGTCGAAGCAAGAAGTTAAAAATCTCAGCAAACATACCAGCCAGTTGATCAGCACAGGTCTTTAGTACTTGGTCACGTACCCAACTGAGCTGGAAGCTTTTCGTGGGCTCACCCTCTTGAAGGCTGTTTGCATGTTGGCTTCAGAGATTCAAATCACAGGATCATTAGGGATGGGGAGTTTGTGATAGCCCCTCCACAATCTGATGGTCAAAGGAAGCACAGAAGACACTGAGCTCATCTGGAAGCAAAGCCCTGCTATCTCCCACATCACTTGATTCTATTTTATAAGAGGTGATATTATTCAAATCCTGCTGCTGAGCATCCTTCGTTGATTCAAGTTTGATCCAGAATTGCCACTTCACCCATGAGATGGCTTTCCGGAGATCGTACTTGGTCTCGCAACTTCCCTGGCCGCCAGACTTGAATGCCTTTGATCTGGTTCTCAGCAAATTTCTGATCTCATGGTTCATCTGGGGCTTCTGATTGGAGAAGACTCAGAATGACTTTGAAGCGATCACACTTCTTTAATAAAGTTAGTTATAAACATAGGGTTTTCATTCAGATTCCCAGATGAGTTCAGACCCCTGACTCGATGCAATTCTGTAGCTGATCTTGTTGTCCTAATCTCTGGAGTTTTGCTCTATAGCCTCAGCACGTATGCAGATAGGAGACAGACAGCCACGTGATCAAATTTCCAGAAATGCAGCAGGGATTACTTATCTTAGTACAACAGTGGTGTAGTATTCTGGGTCCTCTGGTGTTACAGGTGATATGCTGATGGTAATTGGGAGGGTTTGCTTCAAACCAGCCTGGTTGAGACTCTATGATTTAAAATGCGTCGGGATGGTCTGTTCCTTATTTGGAGATGGTATCAGACAGTATCGCAACCGCTTGATTATAGTCAGTCGCTGGTGGAATGTAAACTGCTTTCAGAATTATGGAGAGCTCCTTTGGTAAACAGAACAGATGTCATTTGACAGTCAGGTGCTCCAAGTCAGGGGAAGACTAGTTCAACAAAACTGCCAAACTAGAGTACCATTGAGATATTATCATGAAACATATAACTCTTCCTTTTGCCTTTTCTGAATCAGTTCAGTCCATTCTGTAAATTGGGAAGCCTTCGGGTCAGATCACTGTATCTGGTGTCCTGCAAGAAAGCCTCGTTTTGGTCAAGCATAGAATGGAACAGTATCTCATTTCTCTCCACTACAGCAATCTTGTCCTCAGTTTTGTTATTCAGCAACTGCCCATTTGCTAACAAGATGCTGGGTAGAGGAGGCCTCAGCCTGGCTTGTAGTTTCTCCCCCCCACCTCACTTCCAGCCATGGCAATGGAACTTCGTCCTCTTAAAGATGCCAAATCTGTCTGATCCACCAAATCCTTCAGGTGATCGTGAGATCGGAAGATCATGAAGTTGATGTACAAGTACAATGCTTAGAGGGAAGTTAGAGGCTGCAGATTGCAGTGAGAGTAATTTGAGAGGCATATTTAAAAGAATATTTGGAACTATTGTCTGCAGCCCACAGAACGTTGCTGATGATCACTGACGACTCTACTGCTGTGGTGTGATCATTCTCCTTCCCCTTGCTGAAATCAATCAGCTCTTTAGCTTTACTGATTCCGAGCACTCAATCCAGTGTCCTAACTCACTCTGATAAGCTGATTCATCACCACCTGCGATTCATCCAACAACAGTTAATAGATTTCGTCGTGGCATTGCAGCTGTGGTTAGCCACATACAGTGTGTGTGTGTGTGTGTACAGAAAGCTGAGCGGGCACTAAGCACACAGCTTTGAAGTGCACCTGTGTTGATGGCAACAAACAGATGTTACTAACCCTTACCAATAGAGATTTACTGATAAGGAAGACTCATATCCATTTAAAGGGGCCAAGGTCTTGTGGGAGAGGGTAGGGAAAAAAAGAGCAATTTTACAACAAATCCTATCATCATATAGAGCTGGGTGAGTAAAAGCTTACCCAAAGAAGCAAGCTTTGGGGATTGTTGAGAAAGAGGCAAAGGGAATTGGAGATTACTTCACAAGTTGGGGGGTTCTACCTCTATAAGCACTATTTATTTTGTACAAACATCACTTTCTGTTCATAAGCCGCTTTTTCACACCACCTCCTGCATGAGCTAATTCGGATTTTGACTTGAAGCACATACATTAGAAAACATCCATCTCCATCCATTCTTTATTTGCCCTTGAAACTGCAATATCTGTCAGACCTGAGCTTTCTTAATGTTGGTAAACATTAAGTAGGTGTACTTTGAAGGAAGTATTTTGTTAATCATTCATTGCTATTGACCTACCCTTACAGCACGAGTTTGCAGTAGAATCGTACATGTGGACATTACTTTGTTTAACCCTAACCATGAGACTAACCAATAATATTAGTCTATTCAGGTGCACAACAATTCTGTTTTGAATCTAATACGTGCTTTACTTAACTTTCTGTAGTTTCACAAAGATTTATCATTAAAACCTTGAAGAAAGCTTCCAGCTCGGGTGATTTTTGAAGAAGGTGTCTAACCCCCTGCCTAACTTTATACACAATCCACTGTGAAGGCAGTATATGGGGGCTTGGCCAATGGTGGAGATATGTTTAAAAAAAAACAACCGGGGCTCTAAGGATAAGAAGGCAGAAGGTAAAATACCACAATAAAAACAGCATAAAAGTAAAATGATTGTACAAGTAATTCAAGAGGGCTAGAGCATTGATCTGGAAACAAAGTTCAAACCCTGCTTTGCAACTCAAAAATTGCTGCATCAATTAAATTAATACCTGTACTTTTTTAACAAAACAGAATGCCAGCAAAGGAAATAAGTTTGTGAGAGGAGTGCTGCCCTTGACAGCGGGCTTTCAGTGAGTCCAGCTTCCATGCTTGGGAGAGATTGGACCTTCAATGCTCACTCTCCCATTCTCATTCAAGTGCTCTTACTGCCCAGCTGCAGTTTCCTGAGGCAAACCTATCGCCTGCAGTCCTGGATATCAGAGGTTCTGCTTTAACTCCAGGCTTTCTAAGGCTACTGACATGATGGAGTTGGCAGGAACTAGGAGTTCCAACCTTGGAATCAAGTACAATCCAACGTCTGAAGCACTGTGCTAGGCCAACACGCTGCAGAAATAAAATAGTCCTTAATTTGGGCCAAAGGGCCCATTTCTGTGCTGTGTTGCTCTTTGACCTATACCCTTCAAAATTCCTGTTTTTTTTAAAGCCTTAAGTATGCCTGGAAATGGAACACGATTGCACAGAATCCATCAATTTACAATCACTTTAAAGACAATTAGTTGAAGGGCTGTATCCCATAATTGAAAGTAATGGAGCTGGTAGCCAGTGTCTGAATGATAAACATTTCTTTGTAGCTTGAGAATCAGAACAAAAAATCTCTCCGATTTCTCAGTGAATGTTCTTAAGAGAAGATTTGGGGGCTACGCGTAATTACACTCAGTGGCCACTTTATTAGGTACACCAGCTCATTAATGCAAATGCCTAATCAGCTAATTATGTGGCAACAACTCAATGCATAAAAGCATAGACCCAGTGGGGAAAAAAACCCTTGTATTTACCTTATCTATGAAGTTGTTTGTCTCCATCAAACCTCCCCCCCCCCCCCATTTTCCTCTACTCCATGAAATGTAGTCCTAACATAATCAACCTTTCCCTACAACTCGGGTCCTCAAATCCCTTACGATAAGGGCACAGAATGATCCCGTTGTACCGGAAGCCCTGGAGTTTGAGTTCATAAAGAGACAGAGATGCTTTCCAATAATGTTGAACTGCACTGAGAGAGTAAAATGGTACAGGTTCAAAATGAAAAGACATAAGAATGCACAAAAGCAAGTGGCCACTGTATACAAATATCTAATCCGCCAATCTTTGTCAAAAGTTCAGTTGTTCACAACATCAGAATAGGGAACGAAATGTGATCCAAGTGACTGACTGTGGGATGAGTGTTGGTGTCAGACAGGGTGGTTTGAGTATCTAAGCAAGTGTTGATCTCCTGGGATTTTCACACACAGCAGTCTCTAGAGTTTACAGAGAATTGTAAGAAAAACAAAGAATATCCAGTGAGCGGGAGTTCTGTGGGCAAAAATGTCTTGATAATGTACAATGTACTGTGTATGTTAATCAAAATGGCTTCTTTGGTTTGCTATAGGAATGCTTTTATGTTTGATAAGTGTTTTCTCTCAGTTGTTTAGCTTTGGACTTACTGATATGGGAATTGTATTCATTTTTTAACCAATGGGGAATGTTATTTTGTCTTGTGAGGCTGAGAGCTTGGGGGTTTTGTGGTCTTTTCAGGGGAGGCGAGAAGGAGACGCCGAGGAAGGTGGACATGCACTGCACTGCTCGGTCGACCACCGGGGTGGTCCCAGGTGCGAGGACGTGGAGGTCAGAGGAAAACGACGAGGGGTCGAATGGTTCGATGGTTGAGCTCCAATGATGTGCACTAAACTGACTGAACTTTGATAAGTTGGAGCCTTTTACTTTATTTTCTTTTCCTTCATATATACTGTATTGCATAGTACTCTTTTAGTTTTAGTAAAATCTTTAAAGTGTATTCCATAACGGTATCTGGTATGAGTTTGATATTGTGTGCGTACGCGCGGCGTAAACTTGATTCTCACAGCACCTGCGTGTACGGGAGATGGGGTTGGTGAGTGGCTGGATCTCCTTTTCCCCTAGACATATACCAGCCTGTTGGGTAAGTGTTACAATAATGAGAGAGGTCAGGTGTGAATGGCCAGATTGGTTCAAGCTGACAGGAGAGCAACAGTGACTCAAACAGCAGTGTGCAGAAGAGCATCTCTGAACACACAACACATCAAACCTTGAAGTGGATGGACTACAGCAGCAGAAGACCATAAGCATGCACTCAGTGGCCACTGTATTAGATACAGGAGACAGCTCAGAAGTGGCCACTGATTGGATGTCACAATGATAGGTCATTCTGGTTGCATAATAGTAGATAGTTTTCTTTTTATGAAAGAATTGCAGTATTACTTAATCTGGCACCAAAAATTGCACAGAAGTTGTACATCATGACCAGAAATAAAAGGTTAGGCACGATCAGCAACTCTATAGTGTTGTTAAAGAATTTGCTGCAATGTTAGTGCCTTCCTGACCAAGGCACTGCAGAGCAAGTTTGTGCCCAGGTTAACTGATTTGCAAAATTCAACTAATGAAAAAAATAAATGTTGGATCATGCGTGCAACATAGCTGCATAGATTTTTTTTCTGAAAATCATTTTTGGAGCAGATTTTTGTAAGTCAGCGCAACATGGTGGGCCAAAGTTCCCATCCTGTGCTGTCGTGTAGTATGTTCTAGGTTAATGACCAGTGTAATTAGCCTCTCCACTGCTCACTTATAAGCAGGAAGGTGCACAAAAAATGTTCCGTAAAGTGCCAGAAACAGAAAAGTAAATATCCTCAAGGTTAAAGACATTCAGGTGGTTGTTCAGGTGAAAAAGTGAGATTATTGATGACAGGGTCAATGCATTAAAGGTGGATCAACTCCACTGTGGGTAAAGCTCTACATCAACGTGCAGATCTGGTCAAAGACCTGTATGTCAGCTTAAAGTCAGAAGCAAGGCTGCTAACAAGGCTACAGAAAATGTTGAGGGGAGGCAAAAAAAAGAACCATCCCAAAAAAAAAGCAGCAAACCAAAATATTTTATTTTTTACAAAGACAAGGGACTGCAGAAGCTGAACTATCAGAGAGCAAGGAAATCATTTGTTGGAAAACAAGGCACTGAGTACTTGATATTAGTCATACCAAGGATAATGTTGCCAGTGTCTCAAAGGAAAGATGTCACCAGATGCCATAGTGGATGAATTAAATACTAACATACAAGAACACTGACGCAAATATAGAAATCGCAATGTATACACAATCTATAAGCATAGAGGTTTTTCTAGCAACAAAGTCCAGAGTTCAAATTTACTATCAAAGTATGTATATATCCAACTTTGAGATTCATTAACTAGCAAGCACCCAGAAAGCAAAGAGATACAAGGCAATCAAGCAAAATCAGACACAGCAAAGACAAACATCTGAAGTGTAAAGGACAAACTGTGCACGTAGAGTCCAAAGCTGTTGAGGCGAGTGAACCCAGTCCAGGAGCTAACCTGGTGGCAAGGAGACTCCTGCATCTCCTGCCTAATAGCAGCAGCAAGAAAAAGAGGGAAAATATGGGCAGATAGTGCTGTCCATTTTCCATTCTCAGCTTTTGTGATTTTAATCTTCAATCAGTGTAGAACAATGAAGCTGAGCATGAGCTCAGACATGCCTACCCAGGACATCTTTAGGAAGCGGTGTCTCAGAGAGGCAGCGTCTATTATTAAGGACTCCAGCACCCAGGGCATGCCCTTTTCTCACTGTTACCATCAGGTAGGAGGTACAGAAGCCTGAAGGCACACACTCAGCGATTCAGGAACAGCTTCTTCCCCTCTGCCATCCGATTCCTGAATGGATTTTGAAGCTTTGGACACTATCTCACTTTTTTTAATATACAGTATTTCTGTTTTTGCACAGTTTTTAATAATCTATTCAAAATACATAATTGATTTACTTGCTTATTTATTATTATGCTAGATTATTTGTATTGCATTGAACTGCTGCTGCTAAGTTAACAGATTTCACGTCACATGCCGGTGATAATAAACCTGATTCTGAGTTTGTCTTCCACTGTCAGGCCCTGATACAGCTCGGCCCCCAGTGATGGCTGCCCCAGCAGAGAGTCACGTTCCCCAAGAGACAGCATAATCGTCACTATGAAATTACTCAAAGAGAAATTACAGGCTGCGGACTGCAGTTCAGCATAAGTATATCTAGTAGTTTTTGTTAGCTGCCCACAAAATGTCACTGCAGATTGCCAGCGCCATCTTGGACAGTACCAGACATGCAGAAAGATCCAGTGTTAAAGCAAGTTATGAATACTTTAAATGGCTGGACTGATCAGATGCATTTCAATGAGAATCAATCCTTCCTATTAGATGAAACAAGTTATCTGCAAAAATCAGGAATACGTCAATTGTGTACAACTACCCTGAGAACCAAGAGCTACAAAGTAGTGATACTGTTAACACAAGGTTAGTAACTTGTAACTTTATTTGTTGGGCTGGCACATTTGAGGGTTTGGGAGAGCAGACCAGCTAGTGTAGAATAAATCAAGACAACACATTGTAGTATAATGGGGCACCATTCCAAAAACGTGAAAATAGTTCACAAGGCCTTTGTGGAGACTTCTAGTGGATAATCTTTCAAAATGATTATTGAACATGTGGAGTCATCTGCTGCAGCTGGATCTCAGTGCTTTAACAGTCCATTCATTTTTGCCACACATGGACAGTTATAACAATCCACAGCTTTAATTGTTTAAACAAGATGGCACCAGAAACCAACACAGCTATTGGCGATATCTTGCAGTCAGTCACAAAATTACTACAGTCGGCCCTCCTTATCCACGAGTTCCGCATCTGTGAATTCAACCAACCGCGAATCACGAAAACCCGGAAGTGCTCTTCTAGCACTTGTTGTTCAAGCATGTACAGACTTTTTTTCTTGTCATTATTCCCTAAACAATACAGTATAACAACTATTTTACATAGCATTTACATTGTATTAGGTATTATAAGTAATCTAGAGATTATTTAAAGTATATGGGAGGATGTGCGTGGGTTATTGTGGGTCGGGACCGAAAAAAATCGGAAGTTTTCTTACTAAGTAAGTCGAAACAGGTACATCCGGTATTATTTAGCATCAGTTAGTCAAGCGTTTGTCTTAGAATATAGTATATATTTTACCTTTCTATGCATATAAAACACTTAAGAATGTATGTTTCTGTGCCTGGCTCGAGAACAAAGGTTCCCGAGCTCGATCCAGTGACAGACCACTTTTGAGTGTGCTCTCCATCCGTGCCAGGTTGATGTGGAGGATCAAAAACTCAAAACCCCAAAATCCAATAATTAAACCACTGCATTGCTTAGTAATAATTGTGGCTTTCATTGGGGCAGGGTCTTTCTCACCTTATCCTTTAAAATTGTTCCAATCGTTGACCGACATAGCCTAATGCTTTTACAATGACCGATGGTATCCATATTTTTCCAATTGCTTTATTATTTCCACTTTATTTTCAATCATGATCGTGCTTATTTTCGTGAACAGAAACACTGCGGATTCAAAGCTCCACCGCCGGGTCCTAATGTCCCCACACTGAGACAGGTTAAATAAGGCCTGGGGTTCCACTGGGTCCCTAGGTCCACCTGAGTAAGGGGCTGGAGCATCCGCAATTCTTGGCATCTGCAAGGTGTCCCGGAACCAATCCCTCGCGGATAAGGAGGGCCGACTGTACTACTTCTTCTAAACATACTTCTACTACTAATCTGCGTGGCTGGAGTCTGTAATTTACATTTCAATAAAGTGTTTTTAGGCCGACTGAGAGATCTGGTGCTTTTGGTTTCTCTGACGGAATTTGGCGTGGTTGAGAAAGGTGTATGTGGCCTAACGGTGAGGCACAAACCCATGATCACCAATCCATTATCCATTATTCACCAATTAAAGAGTCAAGCAAGAATATGCGGGGATGTGACTTCTTGTGACAATAAAGGAGGACAGGAGAGGAAGGTGAGCGGCTGTTCGGACCACCTGCCTGTATTTGAGGGGCCTCCCTCTCCCTCTCCCTCTCCCTCTCCCTCTCCCTCTCCCTCTCCCTCTCCCCTGCCAGAGGAAGGTGCAGGAGTCCTGAATCTCGGGCAAGGTTTGATCGGTGCAGTTTGCGGACTGGACTCATTTTTAGGAGGACTCTGCAGTTCATGGTATATGTGTTTCTGGTTCCTGTCACGCCTTTTTAATTGCCATTTTGTGTGATTTAGCGGACTGGTTCTGCAGCTTGCGGTTAACGAACTACACAGCACTAAACTGAACTGAACATTCCTAGACTGTTTCAGAACTCTGCTCTATCTGCATTTGTACCCAGTCATTGGCTTGCCTTTCCTTAAATTCATGTTACACTCATCATCTTCTTGTAAACCTGCTGGCTCATCCACAGCTCTATCATTCTGGTTCCCATCCCCCTGCCATATTAATTTAGCCCCAAGCATAAAGCCAAAGCTACATAGGAATGGCTTAAATACAAAAAAATTAATGTCTTGGAGTGGCCAAATCAGAGTCCAGACCTCAATCCAATTGAGAATTTGTGACTGGACTTAGAAAGGGCTGTTCACTCACAATCCACATGCAATCTGACAGACATTGAGCAGTTTTGTAAAGAAGAATGGGAGGAAAATGCAGTGTCCAGATGTGCAAAGCTGATAGAAACCTCTCCACACAGACTCAGTCGAGGCTGTAATTGCTGCCAAAGATGCATCTACTAAATACTGACTTGAAGGGGGTGAATACTTACACAATCAATTATTTTATATTTGTAATTAATTTAGATTACTTTGTAGATATGTTTTCATTTTGACACTGAAGAGTCTTTTTCTGTTGATCAGTGTCAAAAAAGCCAAAATAAATCAACTATGATTCCACATTTTAAACAATAAAACATGAAAACTTTTGTGTGAATACTTTTTATAGGCACTGTGTGTTCTCCCTGTTTAGCTGCTCTGTTCCACTGACTTGATAACTTTGCTTACAGCTGATCCCCATGGTGATCCTGGTTTTACCCTTTCCATTGCTTCAGATGGCCATGGAGCCAAGTCTTTGGGTATATTTAAAGAACATGGGTAGCCTCCAACCTGATGGCATGAACATCGATTTCTCAAACTTCCAGTAATGCCTCCACCAACCCCCCCTTCACCATTTCCCATCCCCTTGTCCCTCTCTCATGTTATCTCCTTGCCCACCCATTGCCTCCCTCTGTTGCTCCTCTCCCCCTTTCTTCCAGGGCCTTCTATCTCTTTCACCAATCAACATCCTAGCTTTTGCTTCATCCCTCCCCTTCCAAGTTTCACCTATCGCCTGGGTTTCTCTCGCTTCTCCCTCCACCTTTCAAACCTACTCCTCAGCTTTTTTTCTCCTGTCCTGCCAAAGGGTTTCAGCCCAAAAGGTCGACTATGCCCTTTTCCATAGATGCTGCCTGGCCTGCTGAGTTCCTCCAGCATTTTGTGTGTGTTGCATTGATGGGTTCTTGATTAGTAAGGATGTCAACCATTACAAGGAGAAAGCAGAAGTATGGGGCTGAGAGGGAAAATAAATCAACCAAGATCAAATGGCAGAGCAAATTCGATGAGCTGAATGACCTAGGTTCTGCTATATCTTATGTCCTTGTCAGAAACATTCCCCCTGCCACACTACTCGCACCTTAACAGGCTTTTATCTCCTTCCCCATTTTGACGAAGGCTGTTCAACCTGAAACAATAACTCTTCCTCCTCCCACAGATGTTGCCAGACCTTCTGAGTACTGTATTTCCAACACTTTCTGTTTCTATTTTCTATCAGAAAAAAAGAGTTGTGTATACTCTTAATCCTTTAATGTAGCAAGAGCATCTCTGCATTTCACAAGAACCTCAAATGAAGGAACAAACAAGCAAAGACTCAGAACCTACACAACGACACAATTTGCTAACTGGCCATCACAAACTGCCTGTTAAATTGTATTGAATTGACTTCATTAATTACATCCTTCACATACATGAAGAGTAAAAGTCTTTACGTTACGTCTCCATCTAAATGTGCAATTTATAATAAATAGTATGGACAACAGGACAGTCAATATAGCATAGATATATGGTTGTGTCAGCATTACTTAATCAGTCTGATGGCCTGGTGGAAGAAGCTGTCCCAGAGCCTGTTGGTCCTGGCTTTTATGCTGCGGTACCATTTCCTGGATGGTAGCAGCTAGAATAGATTGTGATTGGGGTGACTTGGGCCTCCAGTGATTTTAACACAACTGTCTCTGTAAATATCCTGAATCACGGGAAGTTCACAACTACAGATGCGCTGGGCTGTGCACGACACTCTGCAGAGTCTTGCAAATGAGGGAGGTACAGTTCCATACCAGGCAGTGATGCAGCCAGTCAGGATGCTCTCAATTGTGCCCCTGGAGAAAGTTCTTAGGATTTGGGGGGCCCATACCAAACTTCCTCAACTGTCTGAGGTGAAAGAGGCGCCATTATGTCTTTTCATCACACAGCTGGAAGGTACAGACCACATGAGATCCTCAGTGATGTTTATCTGAGGGACTTAAAGCAGCTCACCCTGTCAACACAGATCCATTGATGTCTATAGGGGTTAGCCTGTCTCCATTCCTCCACAACCAGCTCCTTTGTCTTTGCGACATTGAGGGAGAGGTTGTTTTGTCACCACTGTATCAGGGTGATGACTTCCTCTCTGAAGGCTGCCTCATTGTTATTTGAGATTAGGCCAATCAGTGTAGTGTCTTCAGCAAATTTAATTAGCAGACTGTAGCTGTGGGTGGTGACACAGTCATGGGTATACAGACAGTAAAGGAGGGGGCTTAGGACAGCCCTGAGGGGCTCCTGTGTTGAGGGGCAGAGGGGCAGAGGTGAGGGAGCCCACTCTTACCACCTGCCGGCGATCTGACAGGAAGTCCAGGATCCAGCTACACAAGACAGGGTGAAGGCCGAGGTCTCTGAACTTCTTGTCGAGCCTGGAGGGAATTATGATGTTGACTGCTGAACTGTAGTCTAAGAACAGCATTCTCACATAAGCATCCTTCTTCTCCAGATGTGTAAGGACGGTGAGTAGAGCTGAGGCTATTGCGTCATCTGTCGGTGGGTAAATAGCAGGGGGTCCGGTTTGGGTGGCAGCATGCTACAGATGTAGTCCTTAACCAGCCTCTCAAAGCATTTACTTATTATCGAGGTGAGTGTGACAGGAAGCCAGTCATTCAGACATGTTACCTTGGTCTTTTTAGATGCAGGAACAATGGTGGACAGCACTATACTGGGAGAGGGAGAGATTAACAATGTCTGTAAACACACCTGCCATTTGTGCCACGCACTGGGATGCTGTCCAGTCCCGCAGCCTTGTGACTGTCCGCTCGTTGGAAACGCCAGCGTACTTTGCCCTCGGAGATGACCAAGCTGCGGGCCACGTCAGCGGCTCTCCTCAAGGGCTCAGTGTTGGCGACATTGAATCAAGTGTAAAGAAGATTTGGCTCAACTGGGAGAGAGGTAGCGACGTTGGAAACTCCACTGTGTCTGGCTTTGAAGTCTGCGAGGGTGTGCAGACCTTGCCATAAGCTGTGTCTGTTGTTGGTGGGGAGTTGAGTCTGAATTTTGTCCCTGTATTGTTGTTTCGCTGCCCTGATGACTTTGCGCAGATCGTAGCTGTGTTTCTTGAGTTCCCTTTGGTCACTGGCAGCGTAGGCTCTGTCTCACATGGTAAGTGCTGCTCGCATGGAACTGCTAATCCAGGGCTTCTGGTTTGGATAGACTCTGACCAATATCTAGGGGACAATATCACTGATGTGCTTCCAGATGAAACTCATAGCCCCATCCGTGAACTCGGGGACATCCTCATCATGGAAGACATTCCAGTCAATGTCATGAAAGCAATCCTGCATCATGGAGGTCGATTGGTCAGACCAACAGTGGACAGTTTTAACTATGGCCATCTCTTGTTTCAGCTTCCGCCTGTACCTCAGCAGCAGCAAGATGGAGGAGCGAACGGACATTCCAAATGGTGAGCGAAGGAGCGCTTTGTAAGCATTGCCAAAGGGAGAGTAGCAGTGGTTGTGTATGCTATCTCCCTGAGTGCTCACCTGGATGTGCTGAGAAAACTTTGGACAGACTTTCATCAGCACACTCAATTAAAGTCACCGGCAACAATGAAGGCACCCTCCAGGGTGCTGATAAGTTTTGTGCAGTTCCATGAAAGCCAGGTCAGTATCAATCTGCAACGGAATATACACAGCTGTGATAATAACAGCCGTGAACTCCCTGGGTAGCCAGAAAGGTCTACATTGTAGCATCGGGTACTCCAGATCCGGGGAACAAAAGGATTTGAGGGCTTGCACGTTCCAGGGGTGAACAATGAAATAAAGATTCTCCATCAGTACTGCAAAGAAAGAGGGCAACCAGCTAGGGGAGGAGCAAGAATTGGAGGGGATGGGGGATCCTGAGCAGGAGCAAGTTGTTGACTATCCCTTTGCCTCCACAGATGCTTCTTTATCTGCTGAATTGCTCCAACAGTTTGTTTTATTTTGTTTCAGATCGCAGCATCTGCAACCTCGTCTCCAAAAGCCAGGATCTTTGCCCTCCAGGGTGGTCCTGAAATAATCAGTGATGCTAGCAAACTAAAACAGCATTTGCAGCACCCTACCGTGCAGCTAAACCCAGCTGTGAATGGCTACACACACTCTATACCAGGGGTCGGCAACCCGCGGTTCCGGAGCCACATGTGGCTCTTTCATCTCTGTGCTGCGGCTCCCTGTGGCTTTGGAAAATAAATGATGAGTATTTAATTAAAATGTATTTTATGTTAGTTTGTTAGTTTTTGAAATGTAATTCTAAATTTGAAGGTTATGGTGATCTTGTACAATCTAAATAAAACGTGTTTTTTTGTGGCTATTAATATACGTCACCACTGCCAATACCTGACACCCGCCAGTGTGCGATTTCTATAAATTTTCGATCCAAGGTAGGCTAACTATGGAGAATTCTAAAAAAAGAAAAGTGACTGAAGAAAACAGAACGTTTAATGATACGTGGGCAGATTCATTTGCTTTCACTGCTGACGAGACTGGTTTACTGGTATGCTTAATATGCAATGAGAAACTTGCAAACAACAAAAAGTCAAATGTCGCAAGACATTTCCAGAATAAACACACGCAGCCTTTGCTCAAAAATATCCAGATGGAGATGAGAGAAAAAAAGCCGTTTCGGAACTGATGCGGAAGGTTGATCTGAGCAAAAATCATTTCAAGAAGTGGATGAAGTCTGGAAAATCAACTACATGTGCTAGTTTTGTTACCGCTCAGGAAATAGTCAGGCACGGGAAGCAGTTTACAGATGGTGAATATATAGAAGAATCTTTCATTAAGATTTCAGAACATCTATTCACGGACTTTAAAAACAAGAGTGAAATTGTGCAGAAAATCAGGGATATGCCCCTCTCTGCAAAGACAGAACCATAAAAATGGCAGAAGACATCACAAGACAGCAAATTAAAGACATCAATTCAGCTGTGGCCTACTCGATTGCCTGTGACGAGTCTAAAGACAAAGGTGATATTGAACAAATAGCGCTGTTCTGCCGGTATGTAAACTCTGCCAGGCCACAGGAAGAAATGATTGAGTTGATACCTCTAAAAGGCCAAACATGGGGGGAGGACATCGGTGAAGCTGTCTTGAATTGTTTAAGAGCCAAAAGAATAAAGACCACCCACCTGGTGTCAGTAGCTACTGATGGGGCACCAAGTATGACAGGAGCGCACAAGGAATTTGTGGCTTTACTGCAGAAGTCGCTGGACAGAAAGCTGCTGACTTTTCACTGCAGCTTGCACCAAGAGGCACTGTGCGCTCAAACATTTCCTCCGGAATGCACAGAAGTAATGGATGTTGTCATTCAGATTGTCAATAAAATAATGGCAAAAAGTTTAAATCACCGTCAATTCCGTTTGTTACTGGACGAGCTGGAAAGCGCATATTCTGATCTCCTGCTGCACAACAAAGTCCGGTGGCTGCCCGGGGGGGGGGGGGGGGGGGGGGGGGGGGGTACTGAAACTCTTTGTCGCGTGTCTGGAAGAAGTGAAAACTTTCCTGGGCAGCAAAGGGCTCACCTTTCCTGAGCTGGAACAGCCAGAGTGGCTGGAAAAGCTACACTTCACGGTAGACACGACAGCGCACCTGAACACGCTGAACACAGCTCTTCAGGGGAAAGGACGCACAGCCCTGCACATGTTGGAGGATGTTTTGGCATTCGAGCGCAAGTTGACAGTGCTTGCCAGAGATTTACAGAAAGGCACATTGTCTCACTTCCCCAATTTGAGAGAGTTCAAATAAGCTCACGAAATGATAAATTCGGAGTATTTACAGTCTGCAATCATCGCAATGCAAACATCATTTGGGAAACGCTTCTGTGAGTTCAGAGAGGAAAAAAACACATTATCCTTCCCGGTCATTCCCCTAAGCATCGATCCATCCCTACTGAATACGACTGCATTGGCAGGTGTGAGTCAACCTGATCTTGAGATGGAACTGGCCGACATAGCCGACAAAGACATATGGGTGTCCAAGTTTAGACGCTTGACAGCAGACCTTGAAGATGTTGCCCATCAGAAGGCTGTTCTTGCTCAGAATCACAAATGGAGTGATATTGAAAACCTCTCCAAACTGGACAAACTTGTGCTCGAAACATGGAATGCTATCCCCGACATATGTAAACAAATAAACATGTAAACATTAAAAAGTATGCGCTCGGAATCCTGTCGATCTTTGGATCCACATATGTATGTGAGCAGGTGTTCTCCAACATGAACTTTATTAAAAACAAACATCGCGCACGCCTCACAGATGACAGCCTGCGATCCTGTGTAAAGATGAAGGTGACGTCATACAGCCCTGATGTGCAGATGCTGTGCGCTGAGGTCCAGGAGCAGAAATCCCATTAACCAAGTATGATAAATATTTTAATTGCCTATTATTTTACATATATTCATATTTTTTCATTGTTCAGTGAAATAGTCCTTTTATTTTTCAGGTTGACAGCTGGCTGACGTTATTTTTGGTTTGCTGCTGGTGGAGAATTTAAGTTCGGCGTTTTTCATAAATACAAGAAGGACTCAAATAGACATTGAGTATTTTACTTAAAAGTAAACTTCAACCCAACGTCTTTTTTTCGGAGTTCAAAATGTTTTTGTTGCATGCAGAAATGTAATTTCGTTTTCTCTGCAGGAGTTCATCGATTTCATAAATGCAACACATTATAGTTTGTTTATACATAGCATAAAGGCAAAAAAAAAACGTTGTATGCAGTGTTATTTCATTTTAAGTGTCAAACGGGTTTTGTGGCTCCCAGTGTTTTCTTTTCTGTGGGAAACGGGTCCAAATGGCTCTTTCAGTGGTAAAGGTTGCCGACCCCTGCTCTATACCCTTTGTATTCAAATCTGTTTGCCTTCCATATGGAGGAAGAGCTGAATGCTGTGTCAAGAATGTAGTCAGGCTGAGCAATTTAGAGGCAACTCAAATTTCAAAGCAAAATTTATTCTCAGAGTACATACATGTCACCACATACAAGCCTGAGATTCTTTTTCCTGCAGGCATACATAGCAAATCTATCGAACAGTAACTGTAAACAGGATCAATGAACAACAAACGGTGCAAATGCAAATATAAATAAATAATGAGAGCATGAAATAACAAGATACAGAGTCCTTAATGTGAGACCATCGGTTGTGGGGACACCAGAAATAGAATGAGTTAAAAGTCTGATGGTTGAGGGGTAGTAACTGCTCTTGAACCTGGTGGTGCGAGTCCTGAGGCTCTTGTACCTTCAAGCTGACGGTAGCAGTGAGAAAAAAAGCATGGCCTGAATCGTGAGGATCTTTGATGATAAATGCTGCTTTTCTACAGCAACGTTTCACGTAGATGTGCTCAATGGTTGGGAAGGTTTTACCCGTGATGTACTGGGCCTAGTCTACTAACTTTTGTAGGATTTTCCGCTCAGAGGATTGGCGTTCTCATACCAGGCCATGATGCAGCCAGACAAGCACGTTCCACCCCACATCCATAGAAGTTTACCAAGGGTTTTGATGACATGCTCAACCTCTGCAGACTCCTGAGGAAGTAGAGGCACTGTCATGCCTTCTTTGCAATAATATTTATATGATGGGTCCAGGACAGGTCCTCAGAGATAGTGACACCCAGTAATTACTGACCCACTCCACCTCTGATCAAATTTTCAATCTTCCTCCTGTACACTGATTCATCACCCTCTTTTTCACAGCCCACAACAGTGGTGTCATCAGCAAATTTGTATATGGTGTTGGAATGGTACTTAGCCACATTTTGATAGCTGTAAAGTGAGTGGAGCAGAGGTTGGATTATTCTAATGTGCAAATTTAAAATTCCCTCTGCACAATGCATTTTACGGAAGCTTCATAATTGGTAAACTGGTAAATTCCCCCATTTAAAAAGCTTATAGAATAGTATGTTATAGGGAAAGCTAATCGGGCCAACAATGCTTCTTATCTATATTCTCTTCCACCATTCACAAAATCCTGTCTTCCTGCTGCTGGTGATAATGTTTGCTTATTAAGTCTTGTTTCCAATTGCATTCCCATTACATCTCCCACTATTTTCCTGCTACTTCAAAACTTTTACCATCCTCAGCTTAGACAGAAAATTATCTTCAATGACTTTCTTTACAGTATCTTACAGCAGAAACTATCATGTCCATACTTGATTTTCAAAAGAATCATTATTTCAGTCTAGTTCCTTCACACTGAGTGTTTATTTCATCCAGTCAGAACAATCAGTTGCAGAAGAAGGGTGAATGTCTGAACAGTCTCCTCCATTATCCAATTCCCTTTTAGATCCCCCATTGGCAGGCACCATAGATGTATTGATATCGGTTTGCTATTTATTTGTTAATTTATTTATTTATTGAGTTACAGCGTGAAATAGGCCCATCAAGCCCAGCAATCCCTAACCCCGATCACCCTAACCTAACCTAATCACGGGACAATTTACAATGCCCAATTAACCTACCGACCGGTAGTCTTTGGACTGTGGGAGAAGAACATATAAACTCCTTACAGGCAGCAGCTGGAATTGAACCTGTACTGTAAAACATTGAGCTAACCACCACAATACCATGCCACACATATTAATGTCACATGTACTAAGACAGTGAAAAGCTTGTCTTATATACTGCTCATACAGATCAAATCATCACACAATTGCATTGAGCTAGAAAGGTAAAACAGTAACAATGCAGAATAAAGTGTAAACACTCCTGAGAAAGTGCACTGCAGGTAAATGATCATAATGAGGCAAGTTGTGAGGACAAGAGTCCACCTCATCATACAACAGGTCCATTCAAGCATCTGATAACAGGATAGAAGTTGTCCTCAAGCCTTGTGGTCCATGGTTCCAGACTTTTACATCTTCTGTCTGATGGGAGAGTGGAGAAGAGAGAATATCTGCGGTGGCTGGGGCCTTTGATTATGCTAGCTGCTTTACTAAGTCAGTGAGAAGTATAGAGTCTACCTCAGTGACTATTGCCTATAATCAGTTAACACCGTTGTGATGAAGTGCTTTGAGTGACTGATCATGAGGCACATCCATTCCTGCCTGAGGAGTGACTTGGGTCCACTGCAATTTGCCTACCGTCACAACAGGTCCAAAGCAGTTTATTGGCTCTTCACTCAAACTCTGGACAGTGAAGATGAATTCATCAGGATACTCTTGATTGAATACAGCTCTGCATTCAACACGATCAAAACTAATCAATAAGCTCCAAGACCTGGGCTTCAATAACTACATGTGCAACTAGATGCTCAATTTCCTCAACTGTAGACCCCAGTTAGTTCAGATTTGCAACATCTCCTCTACAATCATCATCAGCACTGGTGCACCACGAGGCTGTGTGGTTAGCCCTCTGCTCTACTCACTTTATACTTATGACTGTGAGGCTAAGTATAGCCCCAATGCTATATTTAAGTTTGTTGATGGCATCGCCTTTTTTGGCCAAATTAAAGGCGGTGATGAATTGCAGTATAGGAGGGAGATTGAACAACAATCTCTCATTCAAAGTCAGAAAAACCAAAGAGCTGATTATTGACTGCAGGAGGGAGAAACTGCAGGTCCATGAGCCAGTTCTCATTAAGGGATCAGAGGTGGATTAGGTCAGTAACTTTAAATTCCTTGGTGTTATCATATCAGAGGATCTGTCCTGGATCTAGCACGTAACTGCCAATACAAAGAAACACAGCAGCACCTCTGCTTTCTTAGAAGTTTGAGCAGATTCGGCAATTCATCTAAAACTTTGACAAACTTCTGTAGGTGCACAGTGAAGAGTACACTGACTGGTTGTATCATAGTCTGGTATAGTATCACCAATACCCAAGAATGGAGAAGCCTATAAAATGGTGGATGCAGCCCAGACCGTCACAGGAAAAGCTCTCCCCACAATGGAGCACATCTACAAGAAGCACTGTCACAAGAAAGCAACATCTGTCATCAAGGAGCTCCATCATCCAAGACATGCTCTCTTCATACTGCTGCCATCGGGAAGGAAGTAGAGGAGCCTGACATTTCACACCACCATCAGTTATTATCCATCAACCATCAGGCTCCTGAACCAACATGGATAACTTCACTCATCTCAACTCTGAACTGATTCCACAACCAATGGACTCACTTTCAAGGATTCTTCAACTCCTGTTCTCAGCATCATTCATTCAGTTTTATCATATTTGCTCATTTGGTATGTAGCATATTGGTCATTTGTCAGTCTTTGAGTGTGGATCTTTCATTGATTCTATTGTATTTCTTTGTTCCACTATGAAAGCCTGCAAGAAAATGAACGGTGACATACACATTCCTAGATAATAATTTTACTTTGAACTTTGAATCCCCAGAGTGGAGGTTTGAGCTCATGATACGCCAAACTGTGTCCACAACTCTGCATTTTCTTGGGGTCAAACAATTGCCATACAAAGCCATTATGCATCGAAACAGTATGTTTTCAGTGGTGCATCATCGCACATGCCAAATTTCTTTAGCCTAAGGAAGTAGAGGTAAGCTTTCTTGACTGTGACAGCAAACTGGTTGGACGCCTAGCTCTCAACCCTCTCAATCTCGACACTGTTGATACAGGCAGGTGCACCACCCCTTTTCTGAAGTCAATGACCAGCTCTTTTGTTTTATTGGGATTAAAGGAAAGGTTGTTAAACAAGAACATTGTAGATACTCTGACTAAAGTGTCAATTTCTCCGCTTTGGATCTATTCCATTAGGTTGGAAGATTAGGTATGCATACTCTGTTTACAAAGGACAAGAGGCAAAAACCAGATCAACTGGTTTACCACCAGTTGTATGAAAATCACTTAAGTCTATAAATTAAAGACAGAGTCAGAAAATGCTGAAAGTTGTCAGTGAACTAGAAATCACTGGCATGGATTTTCAGAGGGAGGCTCGCTGTGGACAGTGTCACAATGAAACAAGCCCATCTGCCCAACGTGTCCATGCCTACTAAGGTGCCCATCTAAGCTAGTCCCATTTGCCTGCATCTGCCCTCCCTCGGAGTGTCAGACACCCTGAGCCAATAGGCTGGTCCTGGACTTATTTCCACTTGGCATGATTAACTTATTTTTATTTAATTATTTATGGTTTTATATTGCTATATTTCTTCACTATTCTTGGTTGGTGCAGCTGTAACGAAACCCAGTTTCCCTCGGGATCAATAAAGTATGTCTGTCTGTCTGTCTATCCATACCCCACTACACCAGGTGCTACCAACCTGGAGTCCGTGGACCCCTTCGTTAATTATATTGGTCCACGCATTTAAAAAAAGGTTGGGAACCCCTACTCTATACCCATCCTACCCATGCCTTTACCTAAATGTGTCTTCAATGATGTTACTGCGCCTCTTCGTCTGGCAGCTCATTCCATATACCCACCATCTCTGCATCAATAAGTTGCTTCTCAGATCCGTTTTAAATCTTCCCCTTCTCATAACTCTATGCCCTCTAGCTATGGTCTTCTTTCTCTGGGAAAAGTACCGTGTGTATTGACACTATCTAGACTGCTCAAGATTTTATACACCTCTATGTCACCTCTCAGCCTCCTACATTCTAAGGAATAAAGTTCTAGCCTGATTCACTCAGGCCCGAAAGTCCTAGTAACATTCTCACAAATCTTCTTTGCAATATTTCCAGGTTAATGATGTCTTCCCCATTAACTGTGCACAATCCTTCAGGTGCAACATTGCTTACATCTTGTACAAATCAGCATAATTCCCAGCTTTTATGCTCAATACCCTAACAAATGAAGACTAGACTGCCAAATGCATTCTTCACCACCTATCTGTGTCGTCACTTCTCAGAAACTAAGTACTCCTTTGTATCTCTGTACCACAAAACTCCCCAAGGCCCTACCATTCATTGTGGGAGTCCTACCTTGGACTGACTTCCACAAAGGGGTACACCTACGGGCATTACAGAGCAGTGGTCCCCAACCACCAGGCCGCAAAGCATGTGCTACCAGGCCACAAGGAAATGATATGATTTGGTGATATGAAACGATACGAGTCAGCTGCACCTTTCCTCATTCCCTGTCACATTCACTGTTGAACTTGAATGCACGTGAGGTCATTACCCACGCAAGGTCATCAGTCGCCTAAACGCAGTGATACCCTCGCGCGAGGAATCACTGGTTGGCCTTGGGTAACCAGCCTTACTGGCCTGGAGCACGGACAGATGGGCACCGCCTCTGAACCTGTTCAGCACACCGAATGTTCGTGGGGAACCTGGTGCTAAAATATTCGCAGACGACCTAATTCGGGCTCAGGGCTACCTCGCTGCGCTACTGAAAGTCATCCCTTGAGCCAAACTTTTGTCGGCCGATAGATACAGAGGGGCAAGCACACGCCTTTGCACTCCTCACTCAGTTGGTCACTCTCTCCAGACTGCAACTGCCACGGCCTTAGTACAGGGATCTCCGGTCCTTACCTTGTCCTCTCACTGGTGTGTTGCAATGAAAATATGCGCTGTGTGTTTAATATCCAAACGTTACTTAAAATGTTATGATGCTATTGACTTACAAGTGAGTTATAATTGAATTATCACTATATTCATGTGAAGAAAATATGCTCTGTGTTTAATATTAAATTCGTTAGATAAACACTTTTAGAAACGAAATTGAGTGTATTAGCCACTCAAAAGTAACTTACCACCTATATTCCGGTCGTGATTAACACCCACACCGCCCCCACACCCTTGGCCGGTCCACAAGAATATTGTCAATATTAAACCGGTCCGTGGTGCAAAAAGGTTGGTAACCCCTGTTACAGAGAACCAACTCCTTCTGGAATTTAATAAAGAGCGTACTAGCTGAAGACAAAAGATCTTGGCACTGAAATCCAATTCTTTGGCCTAACAAGCAAATTTGTTGGCCTCCTGTTCAAGGACATTTTAGTCTGAAGCTGTTGAGGCAAGCAATAAAACCCTTATGGAATTCCATAAAGAGTGCACTAGTTGAAGCCAAAGCTCATAGCACTTTAAGTTGGAAAGAGTCCTTATTACCTTATTGCTTACATGCACTGCACTTTGTCTGTAGGTATTACACTTTGTTCTGCAGTGCTACTGAGTTACCTTGTTCTTCCCCAGTGCACTGGGAACAGTATGAAAGTCAAGCTTTTCACTATACACGTGACAATTATAAACCAGATCCAATTCCAAACGCAATTCTTGGCCCAACCAACAAAACCTTCCAAAGCAATCCCTCAAAGTCAAAGGTACTTCAATACTGTTGAGGAAAGTAAAGAGCCTCTGAACATTTGAATGAGGTGAAAGGTTTCAAAAGGTGAATTAGAAGCTACAATTGGATCAGCTATGGCTTATGAAATGGTGAAGCAGGCTTGAGTGATCCACATGAGCTCCTTATTTCTGTTGGCGGGCTCCTAATTTGTGTTGGTAAGCAGACAGTGGGGATTTAGATGTGAATAAGATGGGAGGGAGGTGAGGGAACAGGCAAAAGGTCAGGTATGTGAGAGGCCAATGGGACAAGAGGCTAAGTGATATCCTTGATTTTGGATGTTACTGCACAAGCTACTTACACTTTAAGAACAAGGAGAGCATAGGAGTCAAAGAGATGGTTTGTCCTAGAGAAACAGAGCTACAGAGGAGATGTCAGGGGAAGTTTTTTACGCAGAGAATGGTGAGTGCGTGGAATGGGCTGCTGGCAACGGTGGTAGAGGCAGATACAATAGGGTCTTTTAAGAGGCTTTTAGATAGGTACATAGAGCTCAGAAAAAGAGACTGTGGGTAACCCTAGGTAATTTGTAAGGACATGGTCAGCACAGCTTTGTGGGTCAAAGGGCCTGTATTGTGCTGTAGGTTTTCTATGTTTCTCACTACTACACCACGTGAGAGCTTCTGAAATCCCATGTCGCCAGGTTCAGGAGCCATTGACCTGCAGTAGCACTGAACTGGCTACACAGCTGCGGACTCACTACAGTCATCAGGTTCCCAGACCAGCTTCAGTCCCCTTAGATTTACTCCCCCAAATCTTGAGGCCATGTTCCCTAGTTCTAGTCTCACCTACCAGTGGAAACAACTTTCCTGTCTCTATCTTATCTACCCCTTTCATATTTTATATGTTTCTATAAGCGCTCTTCTCATCCTTCTGAATTCCAGTGAGTACAGTCCCAGGTGATTCAATCTCTCTTCATAGTCTAACCTCCTCATCTCTGTAATCAACCTAGTCAACCTCCTCTGCACCGTCTCCACAGCCAGTATATCCTTCCCCAAGTAAGGAGACCAGAACTGCACACAGTACTCCAGGTGCAGCCTCACCAGTACCCTGTACAGTTGCAGCATAACCTCCCTGCTCTTAAATTAATCCCTCTAGCAATGAAGGCCAACATTCCATTGCCTTCTTCTTGGCCAGCTGCACCTACAAATGAACCTTGTGATTCATGCACAATCACTCCCAAAACCCTCTGCACAGCAGCATGCTGCAATCTTTTACCATTTAAATAATAATTTTATCTTCCATTTTTCCTTCCAAAGTGGATGACCTCACATTTACCAACATCGTACTCCATCTGCTAAACCCTTACCCACTCACTTAACCTATCTGTATCTCTCTGCAGACTCTCCATATTCTCTGCACAATTTGCTTTTCCACTCAAGTTAGTGTCAATAGCAAACTTAGATACTCACTCAGTTCCCTCTTCCAGATTGTTAATGTACATTGTGAACAGTCACGGGCCCAGCATCGATCCCTGAAGCACACTGCTCACTGATTGCCAACCAGAGAAACATCCATGTATCCCACCTCTCTGCTTTCTGTTGGTTAACCAATCCTCTATCCATGCTAATACATCACCCCCAACTCTGCATCTTTATCTTATGTATAAGTCTTTTATGTGGCACCTTATCGATTACCTTCTGGAAATTTAAGTAAATAACGTCCATCTGTTCCCCTCTACCCACTATGCTTGGTACAGCCACTAAGAACTCCAGTAAGTTTGTCAAACAGGATCTGCCTTTGCTGAATCCATGCTGCATCTGCCTGATGGATCCATTTCTTTCCAGATGCCTCACTATTTCTTCTTTAATGATAGCTTCAAGCATTTTCCCAACTACAGACGTTAAACTAACTGGTCTATAGTTACAACAACACACACAAAATGCTGGTGGAACGCAGCAGGCCAGGCAGCATCTATAGGGAGAAGCGCTGTCGATGTTTCGGGCCTATAGTTACCTACCTTTTGCTTACATCCTTTTTTGAACAGTGGCTTAACATTTGCCTTCATCCAATCTGCTGGTCCTGCCCAGAGTCCAGAGAATTTTGGTAAATTATCAGCAAAGCCTCAACTATAATCTCTGCCACTTCTTTCAATATCCTGGGATGCATTCCATCAGGACCAGGGAACTTGTCTATCTTTAGGCTCACAAGTTTGCTCAGCATTACCTCTTTAGTGACAGCTATTGTATTGAGGTCCTCTCACTTCCCATCACATCCATATCAAGAAGGATGTTACCCAAGAAGGATGTTGACTCATTCAACAAGTTTTGCACTCACTGTTTAAAAATTTGCAGACACTTGCAAACCTCCAGCAATACCATGAACTGACAGTCTAGTTTCTTGTTCCTCTTTCATGATGGCTAATAATTTTCTGATTCAAAATTCAAAATTCAAAAGCTCATTCAAAACTGACTGTACAGTCCATCACTGGGCATCTCTTTGGTCTCATCACCCAGGCAACTTCTAAATATAATGCAATGAGCTATGGGCCTTTCCTTGTCAGATCAAGGAAGCTCCCTCTCCCCCTTCAAAAGTGTACTTGTATGCCTAATAAGTTTTCAGGAGTAAACAAAAAACCTCAATCCTTCTGTATTGGTCGGTTCAGCAGTTCCAGTAAGTGATGACACAGTAGTTTGATAGTCACAAGCCAAACACATGTGTACTTCAAAGACAACTGACGCAAAGGTCAGAGTTTTGCATGCTGCTAGAAATCTCTATGGAGGCAATTTGTGTAAACTGGCAACTACTCTGCTGCACCTTGAACTCCACAATTAACTTTACCTAACAGACTGACACTTGGGACAGCTCGGTCCTGCCGATCCCACTGCTTCCTGTTTCAAATGAGAGTCAGTACACTTCAACAGGACACTTCAACATATCTAACCCGATCTCCTGCCAGTCCCATCAGCCTGCACCTGGACCATACCCCTCCCATTCATGTACCCATCCAAATGTTACAATTGAAGCCACATTTACATTTCCACTGGCAACTCGTTCCATATTCAGATCACCCTCTGAGGAAATCATCACTCAGATTCCCCTTTCACCAAAACCTCTAGTTATAGTCTCACCCAGCTTCAGAGGAAAAAGCCTGCATGCATTCATCCTATCTATCCCCTCATTCTCCTGCACTCCGGGGAATAAAGTTCTAATTGATCCATCCTTTCCCTGTACGTCAGGTCATCAAGTTCCAGCAACATCCTTGCAAATTTTCTCTGCACTCTTTCAAGCTTAAGTGATTAAAAATGCACATAATACTCTAAATTCAGTATCGTCAATGTCTTGTACAACTTCAACATACCATCCCAATTCCTGTATTCAATGCCCTGATTTATGAAGGCCAACGTGCTAAAAGCTTTCTTTATGACCCTATCTACCTGTGGCAGCACTTTCAAAGAATTGTGGACGTGCATTCATTCCTTTTGTTCTACAGCACATTCAGAGCTACCACTCATTGTATATGGCTTACTTGATCTTTGGTTTTACTCCCAAAGTGCAACACCCCTCACTCACTCATCTGCTAGCTATATGGATACATAATCGTTCTGTTGGTAGGAAGCAGAGGGGTGGTGAAGCTTGTTTCTCTAACTGGAGGGCTGTGACTAGTAGTGTGCCACTGGGATCTGTGATAGACCCATAACACATTGATGAAGGAAGAGCAGTAGATGTAGTGTATATGGATTTCAGCAAGGCATTTGCTAATGTACCCCATGCAAGGCTTATTGAGAAAGTAAGGAGGCATGGGATCCAAGGGGATATTGCTTTGTGGGTCCAGAACTGGCTTGCCCATAGAAGGCAAAGAGTAGTTGTAGATGGGTCATATTCTGCATGGAGGCCTGTCAGGGAGTGCCTCAGGGATCTGTTCTGGGACCCTTACTCTTCGTGATTTTTATAAATTACCTGGATGAGGGAGTGAAGGGATGGGTTAATAAGTTTGATGATGACACACAGGTTGGGGGTGATGTGGATAGTGTGGAGGGCTGTCAGAGGTTACAGCAGGACATTGATAGGACACAAAACTGGGCTAAGTGGCAGATGGAGTTCAACCCAGATAAGTGGGAAGTGATTTATTTTGGTAGGTCAAATATGATGGCAGAATATAGTATTAATGGGAAGACTCTTGGCAGTGTGGAGGATAAGAGGGATCTTGTGGTCCGAGTCTATAGGACACTCAAAGCAGCTGTGCAGGTTGACTCTGTGGTTAAGAAGGCATACGATGTATTGGCCTTCATTAATCGTGGAATTGAATTTAGGAGCCAAGAGGTAATGTTGCAGCTATATAGGATCCTGGTCAGACCCCACTTGGAGTACTGTGCTCAGTTCCGGTCACCTCACTACAGGAAGGATGTGGAAGCCATAGAAAGGGTGCAGAGGAGATTTTCAAGGATGTTGCCTGGATTGGGGAGCATGCCTTATGAGAATAGGTTGAGTGAACTCGGCCTTTTCTTTTTGGAGCGACGGAGGATGAGAGGTGACCTGATACAGGTATATAGATGATGAGACATTGATCTTGTGGATAGTCAGAGGTTTTTTCCCAGGGCAGAAATGGCTGCCATAAGAGGACACAAGTTTAAGGTGCTGGGGAGAAGGTACAGAGGAGATGTCAGGGTTAAGTTTTTTTTAAGCAGAAAGTAGTGAGTGCATGGAATGGGCTGCCTGCAACGGTGGTGGAGGCGGATATGATAGGGTTTTTTAAGAGACTTAAAACTAAACACTAAAACAGGCGCTATCTTAGAGAGTGAAGGTGGTTACCAAAAATTATAGGGGGATCTTGATCAGATGGGTGAGTGGCTGGGGAAGTGGCAAATGGCATTTAGTGTCGATAAGTACAAGATGTTATCCCTTGCGGAGTGAACTCAGGGTAAAACTTTCAGAGTGAACAATAGGGCCCTGGAGAACAGAGGCAACTAGGAGTACATGCATGTGGTCCCTTTACATAGACTGAGCGGTGAAGAAGGCAACTGGCACACTAGCCTTCATCATAGGTGCTGGGACTTTATGTTGGAGTTGTACATCACAATGGTGAGGTCACATTTGGAGTATTGTATACAATTTTGGTTACCTCATTATAAGAAAGACATAATTAAGCTAAAAAGGATGGAAAGGAAATATACAAAAATGTTGCCATGACTTGAGGGTCTGAATTACTGGAAGAGGTTGAGCGGGCTAGAATCATTATTCCATTCCTAGAAGAGAATGAGAAGTGGCCTTATAGAGTTGTATAAGATCATGAAGGACACAGATAGGCTGGATGCACATTGCTTTTTCTCCTTTAGGGGAAAAGGAACCAGACTACATGGGATTAAGGTGGGAGGGAAAAGATTTGAAAAGGGCATGAAGGACAACTTCAGCATGCAAAGAGTGGTGTGTATATTGATGAAACTGCCAGAGGAAGTGGTTGAGGAAGGTACATTAACAGCATTTAAGAGGTATCAGAACCGGTATGTGGTTAGGAAAGGTTTAGAGGAACAAGGACCAAATACGGACAGTGAAACTAACTTAGATTAACATGTTGGATGCCACAGATGAAATGGACCAAAAGGCCTGTTTCAGTGCTGTACAACTCCACAACCTCTGTTCTCTGGGTCCAAACTTATTGTCACATAAACCAGGGTGCAACAAGATTCCATCTTCATATGAAGCTTACAGACTAAACTGTACACATGATAAATATCTCTACAAAACAGCATAACGGTGCCAAGATTGTAGTTGTAAATGAAATTGTGCAAAAAAATCCAAGCGACAACAGTGAAATAACCAAGAGAAGTAGAAGAAGCACTAGGAATGGAAGGGATGTAATGTGATAAGTGTGAGATGCTGGCAAACTGATCAAGTTGCAAGCAGTCCACAAGAACAAAGCCTTGATGTAATGTGTACAATCTACAAGAGGAAGCATTGCAAATATTGATTCACATTAAGGTGGACAACTCCCCCAAAGACTGGAAGGTAGCTAATACTGTTCCCATATTGAAGAAGGGGAGGTGGGATAAACACAGGCTGGTGTGCCTGATGTCAACAGTAGGATAGCCACTAGAAAACATTCTTAAGGACAGGATCTATGATCACTTGGGAAAGCAGGGGCTAATTACATGGAATCAGCATGATTTTATGCAAGTGAAATATTGCCTCACAAAACCAACTGAATTTCTTTTGAGGAAGGTATGGAGAAAACTAATGAAGGCTGGGTGATCCAGGAAGTTAGACCACGTGTTCCCAGGTGCTTTGGCGAACTGGATCCAAAATTAATTTAATGATAAGAGGCAGAGCGTAGTGGAGGAGAGTTCATGTGATCAACAACAAAAATAAGTTGTGTGAAAAACAAGTCACATGATTAACAACGTACGTTTGCTGATGACACAGAAATTGGCATTGTAGGGAGCAAGGATTGCCCAAGTATATAGAGATATATAAATCAACCTGGAAGGTCAGGTAGAATTTAATCTAAATATGTGAGGTACAGGATTTTGGGTCATCTATCCAGACCTTAGAAAAGTTGATGTTCAGGGGGATCTTCCAGTGGAATGCAAGTTGATAGCTCTCTAAACATAGGGACACAGATGCGGTAGTGGTGAAGGCTTGCTTGACTTTCTAGGAAGGGGTATTGAGTCTGAGTGCAGATAGGCATCATGGATGAGCAGGGCCAAAGGCCTCTTTCTGTGCCAAATGATTCTATGAACCACATACCAAACTATCGGGAGGACAGTCCACAAAACGAAGAACAGTCAAGTCCGGCACTACTCTCAACAGTCAAACTTGTGGAAGAAATCCACAACAACAGAACCCGCCAACACTCAGCACAAGCAGGTCAGAGTCACTCAAACCCCTTCAAAGTATGGACCAAAGATTGAATTCCTGAGACAAGATGAAGGCAAATATTCTTGACATGAAGGTAGTATTTGTACAAAGAAAAAGCTAAAGGAACTCAGTGGCCCAGTGTATTGCTCCAGATTCCAGCATATGCATTCTCTTGTGCAACAATTATATAATTCTAATGTAAAAAAGCAAAACTGAAATCAAGAATCAGAGGGTAATAATTTCACTGGCCAGTGTCCTACCCCACACAAGGCAAGATGGTGTGGTTGTTGGCAGTGAATCATCCCAGCCTCAGGACAGCATCCTAGACCCAACCATCTTCAACCACTTCATCAGAATTCTTATCTCCATTCACAAGGTCAAAGTGGGGATGATGTCAGACCAATTAACTACATTTGCAATTCCTCAGATAATGAAAGCCAGGTAGCAACATTTGCATGGATAATTGTAGCCAATGATGTTCATACTGCACCATCACCATCGTAACAAAGAATCTAAGCACCTAACTTTGACATGCAGTAGTATCACTCACCGGGAGCGTTAACAGGAATTATGTGGTTAGAAGAGTCAGTCAAGGGCTGGGGCATCCTGTGATAAGCAATTCAGCTCCTGGCTTCCCAGAGCCTTTCCAGCATCCAGACAAAGAACATGATGGAAACACTCCATGTAGCTGGACAAGTAACTCTCTGACAGAAACCAAGCATCTCAGCAACATTCACCGGTTTACTCCGGCACAACTCGTCAGCACTGCGTACATCTCCACCCGTAGTTACTCCAACAGCACTTCCCTTACAGACAAAAGCAGCGCACTCAGTTGGCATCCACTAATACAATTTTGCTGCAATTTGTGCTGCCATAAGGCACACTACGGTTACTCATCCTAGGTTTCAGTGACAGCACCTCCCTGGCCTGTTGAAGACAAGGGCATCGAGTACATTTCAGGTGATATGCCATCCTTATCAGCATATCCTTCATTATCACTGGCTCTGTCTCTTAGAACCCCATCCCCAGGTTCACTGCACAGGCACTAAACAGGGCAGCGCCTCAAGGGCAGTTCACAGTAGACAACAGATGCAACTAGGTCACACGCAACTGACTGCAGTTCAAAAATATTAGGCCGTCGCACTTCTTCAATCCAGAACACTGCACAAATAGAAATCATTTTGCATTCTTCTCTCGACCATCATAATCATGCCCACGTCCCTTAAATTTCTCACTACAAAAACTCCCAACCTATCCACTCATTTACAGTGGGCTTCCATCACCATCATTCCTTTCTTAAAAAATATTAATCCTTGTTTTCTTCCCTCAGCCTATACACATCTCCGAAGCATTTAATTATCTCTCGCTCTTTCTGTCAGACCACCTCCCCTCTCCATCGGCTCCCTCCCCGGTTCCGCTCTCACCAGGTTGACGAATTTCAGCGCCCTTCCTGCCACCGGTCTCTGGAGCCCGAGCAGCATCAGGACGCACAGGAGCCCGGCGCCCGCCATTCCGTAGCCGGATCCGAGACCCTAGCTCCGCCAGAGGACTGGGTGGCAGAGGTTTAGAAACATCGGTAGCGGGCGGAGCGATACGATCGGAGCCGCCCCCATCAACTGAAACCGCGCCCCGGGCGGGGTGGTGGAACTAGGCCGCGCCCCTGGGCCAAACCAAGCCGCACCTGTCGTGCGAAACTGGCCTTAGCAACAAGGCCACGTCCCCGACCACAGGGTCCAGGCTAGCATCCACCCTGGCCGGGACGGGGGTACCACAACCGTGCCTTTTCCCCAGCAGCAGGCTCGATCCCAGCGACCTGGCGAAAGTGGCTGTCTGGCAGCTGGGCGGAGCGATGGCGGAAGGCTTCTGTTCTCCAGCTGTTAGATAGATGAGAGGTGACTCTTACAGCAAGCGTTTCCCTGGGCAGAGGAAACTGGGCCCAAGGCCAGTCTCAGGATTACGAGTAGGCATTTCAGGACTGAGATAAACCGGAATTTCCTCGGGCAGAGGATGACGAATCTGGAATTCTTTACTCTGGTTCAGGATGTAGTGCTGAAGTGGATCACTGGTGATTCTGATGTACAGTCTTACGATGAGACTATGGTGAGGAGAGGATGAGGATTATGGACCTAGTGGGAGAGTATAGCACTAGAGGGCACAGCCTCATAATATAAGGGTCCCTTAGATCAGAGATGAGAAAGTTTGTTAGCCCGCTGGTGGTGAATCTATGGAATTAATTGCCACAGACGGCTGTGGAGGCGAAGTCATTGGATATTTAAAGTGGAGATTGAAAGCTTTTGATTAGTAATGACATCAAAGTTAACGGAGAGAAGGCAGGAGAATGGGTTTCAGAGGGGTAATGAATCAGCCATAATCAGATGGTGGAGCAGGTTTGATGGGCTGAGTGGCCTAATTCTGCTCCTATACCTTACGGTCTTATTAGAATGAATCTAGAGCATTCAAAGTTAATTTTAAGATTTGTTTTCTTGCAGGCATACACAGTAAATCCAAGAAATGTAGAATTAATGAAAGACTACACCCACCAGAATGGACAACCAACCAATATGCAAAGTACAACAAACTGTGCAAATACAAAATTAAATAATAATAAAAATAGGCAATACTTATTGAGAACATGAAATGAAGAGGCCTTGAAATGAGTCCATAGATTGTGGGAACAGTTCAATGATGGGACAAGTGAAGTTATCCCCATTGATTCAAAAGCCTGAGGGTTGAGGGTAATAATTGTTCCTGAACCTGGTGGTGTGAGCCCTGGAGCTTCTGTATCTTCTTGATGGCAGGTATGAGAAGAGAGCATGACCTTGATGATGGATGCTGCTTTCCAACTACAGTGCTCTAAATAGATATACTCAATGATGGAAGGGGCTTCATCTGTGAAGGACAGGGCCATATCCACTACTTTTTGAAGAATTTCCTGTTCATGGGAATTGGTGTTTCCATATGAAGCCATAATGCAACCAGTCTATATACACATCATGGCACATCCAGAGAAGTTTGTCAAAGTTTTAGGTGTCATGCAGAAACTTTGCAAACTTCCAAAGAAGTAGAGGCACTGTTATGCTTTCTTAGTAATTGCACTTGCGTACTGGACCCCAGAGCAATCCTCTGAAATGAGGGATTCCTCACCGAGGAATTTAAAGTTGCTGACTCTCTCCATCTCTGATCCCCTAATGAGGACTGGCTCATGGACCTCCGGTTTCCTCCTCCTGAGGCTCCTTGGTCTTGCTGACATTCCGTGAAAGGTTGTTGTGGGACTACTCAGCCAGATCTTGAATCAACCTTCCTATGTGCTTATTTGGCCAACAAAGTAAAGAACTTTACATTAACAATCAGAAACAAAACTTTTAAAATGAAAAGTAGTTAGGGTCAGCAGGAGAGACATCGACATGCTGAAATACAAAAAGTTAGTAGATTGGTTTTCTCCAATCACTGCACCCAAAATAAGACTTTGATAAGTGAGGTGACAGCAAAATCCCAGAGTAGCCCAGTTGACATGTACTCAGCTGCTTTTCTCCACTGTAGTCAGAGCTTATTGACGTCTGCAATGAGAAACCTACTTGTATCAGGAATACAGACACATGCATCAGATAATAGCATTCACTGGAAAAAGATAAATTAAGCAATTGTTACAAGAAGGAACACAACTAAAACAAAAAGTGATCCAAATATTGCTAAACTGTAATGATAAGGCAGTTAGTTAAAGAATCAAATGAAATGGAATGAAAGAGAAGTAGCTGGTTGTGTGGGACTTCAGGCTTCTGTACCTGTTGTCAGACAGTAGCAGTGAAAAGAGAGGCTGGCCTGGATGGTGGGGATCTTTGATGATGGTTGTTGGTTTCTTGAGGCAAAGAGTCCTGTAGAAACTTCCAGTTGTGAGGAGCACTGTGCCCCTCATGTATTAGGCAGAGTCCTCTCTGCTGGTTCTCACATTCCTGTGCATTGAATAATCTTACAAGATCACGATGCATCCTGTCAGGGTATTTACAAAGTACAACTGTACATGGTTGTTAGACAGTACAGTGACAAACCAAATCTCCTAAAAAAGATGCTGTTACTTACGAGCACCTGGGTTTAATGGCTTATCAGCAATACTGCCGGCCCAACAAGCCTCAGCAACATATCTCCAATACTGCAGCACCCCTCAGTACAGTCCCTTTGACAGTCTGACACTCCCACAGTACAGTCCCCTGACAGTGTGACACCCCCTCAGTACTGTCCCCCGACAGTGTGACACTCCCTCAGTACTGTCCCCCTGACAGTGTGATACACCCTCAGTACTGCCCCTCTGACAGTGTGACACTCCCTCAATACTGTCCCCCCGACAGTGTGACATTCCCTCAGTACTGTCCCCCCGACAGTGTGACACTCCCTCAGTACTGTCCCTCTGACAATGTGACACTCCCTCAATACTGTCCCCCCGACAGTGTGACACTCCCTCACTACTGTCCCTCTGACAGTGTGACACTCCCTCAGTACTGTCCCCCTACAGTGTGACACTCCCTCACTACTGTCCCTCTGACAGTGTGACACTCCCTCAGTACTGTCCCCCTACAGTGTGACACTCCCTCAGTACTGTCCCCCCGACAATGTGACACTCCCTCAGTACTGTCCCCCCCCCAACGGTGTGGCACTCCCTCAGTACTGTCCCCTGACAGTGTGACACTCCCTCGGTACTGTCCCTCGGACAGTGTGACACTCGCTCAGTACTGTCCCCCGACGGTGTGGCACTCCCTCAGTACTGTCCCCTGACAGTGTGACACTCCCTCAGTACTGTCCCCCCCGACGGTGTGACACTCCTTCAGTACTGTCCCTCTGACAGTGTGACACTCCCTCAGTGCTGTCCCTCTGACAGTGTGACACTCCCTCAGTACTGTCCCCTGACAGTGTGACACTCCCTCAGTACTGTCCCTCTGACAGTGTGACACTCCCTCAGAACTGTCCCCTGACAGTGTGACACTCCCTCAGTGCTGTCCCTCTGACAGTGTGACACTCCCTCAGTGCTGTCCCTCTGATAGTGTGACACTCCCTCAGTACTGTCCCCTGACAGTGTGACACTCCCTCAGTGCTGTCCCTCTGACAGTGTGACACTCCCTCAGTACTGTCCCTCTGACAGTGTGACACTCCCTCAGTACTGTCCCCTGACAGTGTGACACTTCCTCAGTACTGTCCTCTGACAGTGTGGCACTCCCTCAGTACTGTCCCTCTGACAGTGTGACACTCCCTCAGTACTGTCCCTCTGACATTGTGACTCTCCCTCAGTACTGTCCCCCATCAGTGTGACATTCCCTCAGTACTGGCCCACTGACAGTGTGACACTCCCTCAGTACTGTCCCCCGACAGTGTGACACTCCCTCAGTACTGTCCCTCTGACAGTGTGACACTCCCTCAGTACTGCCTCTCTGACAGTGTGACACTCCCTCAGTACTGTCCCTCTGACAGTGTGACACTCCCTCAATACTGTCCCTCTGACAGTGTGATACTCCCTCAGTACTGTCCCCTGACAGTGTGACACTCCCTCAGTACTGTCCCTCTGACAGAGAGACACTCTCTCAGTACTCTCCGCTGACAGTGTGACACTCCCTCAGTGCTGTCCCTCTGACAGTGTGACACTCCCTCAGTACTGCCTCTCTGACAGTGTGACACTCCCTCAGTACTGTCCCTCTGACAGTGTGACACACCCTCAATACTGTCCCTCTGACAGTGTGATACTCCCTCAGTACTGTCCCCCGACAGTGTGACACTCCCTCAGTACTGTCCCTCTGACAGAGAGGCACTCTCTCAGTACTGTCCACTGACAGTGTGACACTCCCTCAGTGCTGTCCCTCTGACAGTGTGACACTCCCTCAGTACTGTCCCCTGACAGTGTGACTCTCCCTCAGTGCTGTCCCTCTGACAGTGTGACACTCCCTCAATACTGTCCCCCAACAGTGTGACACTCCCTCAGTACTGTCCGTCTGACAGTGTGACACTCCCTCAGTACTGCCTCTCTGACAGTGTGACACTCCCTCAGTACTGTCCCTCTGACAGTGTGACACTCCCTCAGTACTGTCCCCCGACAGTGTGACACTCCCTCAGTACTGTCCCCCGACAGTGTGACACTCCCTCAGTACTGGCCCTCTACAGTGTGACACTCCCTCAGTACTGCCTCTCTGACAGTGTGACACTCCCTCAGTACTGTCCCTCTGACAGTGTGACACTCCCTCAATACTGTCCCTCTGACAGTGTGATACTCCCTCAGTACTGTCCCCCGACAGTGTGACACTCCCTCAGTACTGTCCCTCTGACAGAGAGACACTCTCTCAGTACTGTCCGCTGACAGTGTGACATTCCCTCAGTACTGCCCCTCTGACAGTGTGACACTCCCTAAGTACTGTCCCTCTGACAGTGTGACATCCCTCAGTACTGTCCCTCTGACAGTGTGATACTCCCTCAGTACTGTCCCCCGACAGTGTGACACTCCCTCAGTGCTGTCCCTCTGACAGTGTGACACTCCCTCAGTACTGTCCCCTGACAGTGTGACACTCCCTCAGTGCTGTCCCTCTGACAGTGTGACACTCCCTCAGTACTGTCCCCTGACAGTGTGACACTCCCTCAGTGCTGTCCCTCTGACAGTGTGACACTCCCTCAGTACTGTCCCCTGACAGTGTGACACTCCCTCAGTACTGTCCCTCTGACAGTGTGACACTCCCTCAGTGCTGTCCCCTGACAGTGTGACACTCCCTCAGTGCTGTCCCTCTGACAGTGTGACACTTCCTCAGTACTGTCCCCTAACAGTGTGACAGTACTGTCCCCTGACAGTGTGGCACTCCCTCAGTACTGTCCCTCTGACAGTGTGACACTCCCTCAGTACTGTCCCCCAACAGTGTGACACTCCCTCAGTACTGTCCCCTGACAGTGTGACACTCCCTCAGTGCTGTCCCTCTGACAGTGTGACACTCCCTCAGTGCTGTCCCCTGACAGTGTGACACTCCCTCAGTGCTGTCCCTCTGACAGTGTGACACTCCCTCAGTGCTGTCCCCTAACAGTGTGACACTTCCTCAGTACTGTCCCCTGACAGTGTGGCACTCCCTCAGTACTGTCCCCTGACAGTGTGGCACTCCCTCAGTACTGCCTCTCTGACAGTGTGACAGTGGACACTGTCTCTTTGATGGTGCAATGCTCTCTTACCCAGTCCCTCTGACGATGCAGTTCTCTCTCAGCAGAGTCTTATTGAGGAGCCACTCCCAAACAACAAACAGAGATGCTGGTGAGGGATCCCTGTACGGGCTGCTGCATATACGTTGTCCACCATTTTGACAGACTGCAGTGATCGGCTTTCCTCCCTGGGTGCAAAGGTACATTGGGGACCTGGGGTGTGGCTGCTGTATGGAGTGGTGCACTGCAGCACATTCACTAGTTTGGTATCCAGAACTCCGAGCCACTTGTCACTTCTGTGGGCTGAAAGAAACAGTGTACATATGTACCTGGAGTATGTGAGACTGCAGCCCCTTCTCATGTATCTGCCGGGGCTGCTTCTCGCCTTCTGGTTGCGTTATAGTCCTACTGTCTGACAGTGCTGCATCACTCAAGCAGTGCAGCATTCCCTCTGTGGTGCAGAGTTAATTCCCTCAGCTTGATCCGTCTTAGGCTTATCCACCATTTCATTGTCCCCAGTACTACCTCTCCAGTGTCATTTTCCAGTGGTCCGATATCCACTCTCACCTCTCTTTTTACTCTATATATGTGTCATGGTCCGGTCTGGGAGGTCTGCATTCCAGTTCACGGTCCAGTCCGTGGACTCCGGACTCCGGGTCATCTGGCTGTCCGTTGTTTCAGTTGGGCTTCATCACAGGCACCTGATTCTCATATTGGGGTTGGAAAATAATTGGCCCTAGGTTCGAGGATGGTTGCTGCCCTAGGTCTGGCCACACAGGTATTGCAGTCTATATTCCTCAGTACAAAACTAGCATTAGGAAAGGAACATCAAACCATTTATCAGTGTATACAACAGGATTAATGGCAATATTGAGTGCATTACCTTGGATAGAAGAAAATAATGTTTAAAAGGTTGTAATTTGTTCAGACAGTTTGTCTGCATTAATCTCTATCAAATCAAGAAGATCAGAAAGTAGTCAGGATATTTTATTGGAGGTTCTATGCAAGTTGTAGATACTGACCGACAATGGGGTAGAAGTAAGCTTCCTTTGGGTTCCTGCTCATTGTGGTGTGGAGGGTAATGAAAAAGTGGATATTATAGCTAAACAATCACTCAAATCGTCTACAATAGAGGTCCAGATCCCTCTAAGCAAAGCGGAATTCAAAAGCATTATAAAAACACGTATTGAGGAGACATGGCAGGAGCACTGGGATGAGAGTGAAACAGGGAGACAACTGTACAAAATACAAAGGCAAGTCAGATACCAAAGAATATTAGGTGGGCATAGAAAGATAGTAGTGATCATCAGTCATTTAAGAATTGGACACACAAGTTTTAATTACACATTATATAAAATAGGGAAACACCCAAATGGGTTGTGTGAATACTGTAATCAACCAGAAACAGTTGAACATGTATTGATAAAATATAAGAAATATCAAAGAGAAAGAGTGAAGATGATAGGAGTGCTTAAGATAAACAAAAGAACTGCTGTGGGTATAGAAGACATTTTAAGTGGGAGTTCAAGAGGAATACGGACCTATATCATGAAGTATCTGAAAGTCGCTGTTTTATTATATAGAATTTAGGGAATGCAATTCTTTTCATTCCTCCTGTTTATCAAGCGATCCACACTCCAGTCTAGTAGGTGGTGGTAATGCACCTTAAAGCTGGTTTGCCAACCGCCATAAAACAAGAAGAAGTGTGGTTGCTGGTTCGTCTTGTCGGTATCCTGTCCTCGCCTCCGTTGGGTAAGTTGGGCCATCCTTGCCGTTACCCTACGGTGGGATCTGACTCTTCCTGTCCTTACCTCTGTTGGTTAAGTCAGGCCATCTTTGCCGTTGCCTGAGGCTGAACTATTCCCTTCCTTCCCTCTGAAGCCTGGCCTAGAGCCCTGCCGGCAACCTCGCCTGCGTCCTCACCTGTATCGCCGTCAAGTTCAGTCGCTGGAGTGAGACCGGAGCCTTGCCACGCCAACAATAGGAACTGTCTATCATTGAGCTTGGAACTGTCTCTTTGTGTCCGTGTATGAGTCCCGGCCCTACGTCCTGTTCCCAAGGAGGAGTCTTGACTCTGTGTAAAGCCCTGGCTCTACGTCCTGTTCTCAAGGAGGGGTCCCGGCTCTGTGTTCTGTGTTCCTGTGCTCCAGTCCAAGGCTCCAAGGAGGATCCCCTCTGGGTCCAAGGCTCTGAGGAGATTCCAGTCCGTGTCCGTGTCCAAGTCGTAGCCTAGACCCTGAGTCCTGGTCTCATCCAGGGCTAGTGTCTGTGTCCAGCTATGCCTCTCCCCGCTTCTGCTTTGCTCTCCCTTGACCTAGGCTCTGCATTCCTGCTCTCCCTCAATCAAGACCAAGTCTGAGCTTCACGGCCTTGTCCAGCCCTGGAGTCCTGCGTCCAGTCCTGTTGCCTTGCCAAGTCCAGTCCGAGCCTGGATCTGGAGTCCGAGCCCAAGTCAAGACCCAGATTCCAGGTCTCTGTCCAGTCTCTGGCTCGGAGTCCTTGTCCAGGTTCCTAGTTCCTCATCCAGGTCCCACTTTCCTACTCTAGTCCTAGCCCAGGCTCTGTATCCTAGTCTTGTCCAGCGTCGTTTCTTCCCCACTTCCCTTGCTTTCCTGATACACCTAGTCCTCTCCCTAGTACTTCAGTGTCTGTGTCTTGCATTTGGGTCCGTTCCCAACGCCCACCTGATGACGATATCTGATAAAGTTTTTTGTATCCTCCTTTATATTATTGTTTAGCTTACCTTCATATTTCACCTTTTCTCTCCCTATTGCTTTTTTAGTTGCCTTTTGTTTTTAAAAGCTCTCTACTGCTTTTTGCTTTGTTATATTCAAACTTCTAAGTGCATTTATTATTGAAGTATGTATACCGTCTACAAACTTACAATTCATCTTCTTGCAGACAGTCAAAAGACAAAGAAACACAATAAAATCCTCAAACAAAAACACATAACAAAGAACGTCAATCAGCCAATGTGTGAAAAAGAACAAATTGTGCAAACAGTAACAAGTAAACAAATAACACATAGAACATGAACCGCAGAGACTCCGAAAGTGAGGCCCGAGTCACAGAGCCAGGTCAGCACTGAGGTGAGTGCATGTGGTCCAGGAGTCCGATGGCTGCAGGACCATAGTGGATCTCCAGCCTGACGGCATGGGCCCAAAACTCTTGCACCACCTGCCCAGGGGTAACAGCAAGAAGAGAGGGACACAGGTCAAACCCAGGTAGTGGAGACAGGCTCTAGTGGGGATCTTGGCTGACATGTAGAAGGGAGCTGAATACAGGTTGGTCCTCCAACCTCGACCTTGCCCTATTAACTTTTCAAATCTGACTCAGTGCTTAAAGCAGCTAACTTTGGTTGTTTCCTGCTCTCAGGCCCTGACAGCAATGGCTGTACCTAAATTCTTGAGAGTCCAGTTCCCCAAATCCTTCGGGATACTGCAAGAACAGCAGATCATTTAGACAGTTCAAAAGTACATCTCCCAAAGAGAAATTCCAGGCTGTAGATTGCCATGATTGTAGTCCAGAAGAAGAATATTTGGCAAAATAGTTAATATGCCCTCTCTTTTGTTTTTATGCTGTCTTTGACTTTCTTTGTCAGCCACACTTGCTTCTTCCTCACTTTAGAAAGCTGCTGTTTCTTTGAGATGTCTCTGTCCTGTGCCCTTCCACTTCCCAATTTCTCCAGAAACTCCAGCCATTGCTGTTCTGCCATCACGCCTGCTAGTGACCCCTTCCAACCAACTTTGGCCAGCCCCTCTCCAATGCCTCTGTAATTCCCTTTACTCTACTATAATGCCAATACACGTGACTTTAGCTTCTCTCTCTCAAACTCCAGGGTGAATTCTATCATATCATGTTCACCGCCTTTGCCTTAAACTCTAATCAAATTAGGTTCATTACACAACCCCCTTGTGGACTTTACTACAAACTGCTTTAAAAATCGATCTCATAGGCGTTCTACAAATTCCATCTCTTGCAATCCAGCATAAGCCTGATTTTCTCATCTACCTGCATATTGAAATTTCCCCTTGACTATCACACCATTGCCGTTTTGACATGCCTTTTCTACTTCCCGTTGTAATTTGTACCCCACATCCTGGCTACAGTTTGGCAGCCTGAATATAACTCCCATCAGGGTCTTTTTCCCTTACAGTTTCTTAACCCTACCCACAGGCATTCCACATCTTCTGGTCCTTCATCACTTCTCTCTAAGAATTTGATTTAATTTATTTTTATCAATGGAGCCACACCACCCCCTCTGCCTACCCACCTGTCCTTTCAATACAAGATGTATCCTTGGATGTTAAGCTCCCAATCGGGATCGTCATTCAGCTACGACTCAGTGATGCCCACAATGTCACCATCGCACTACAAGACCATCCAGCTTTTTCTGTGTACTGTGTGCATTCAAATGTAACACCTTCGGTCCTGTAACCATCACCCTTTTTGATTTTGCCCCCATGTTACTGGAAGTTAAATTCTTATCCCTTTCTGAACTTTTTTGTCTTTTTCTTTATTCTGGAGACTTTTGTAAGCTCTCCTGCACTCTTCTTCCCTTTTACTTTATCCTTTTACCAACTGTTGAACCTACTATTTAACATAAAGAGACATTTCAAGTCATCCCACTAGGTGCAGTTTTGCCCTGTCACCTGCCTGTCCTTCCTCACAGTCTCACTGCATCCTGCATCTACTTGTCTACCAACTGCCCCATCCTCTACCCTATCACTCAGGTTCCCACTCCCCTGCCAAATTCATCCCCAACCCCCCCACACACACACACAAAAGCTCTATCAAACCTGCTTGCATGTATATTGGTTCAGCTTGAATTCAGGTGTACTTTATATATTAAAAACTAAGTCATACTAGAAATCAGGGAATTCTCTGCTAAAAACAGCCTATAAGGCAAGGATAGCTTTGATTTATGTTGCCTCTAGTATAAGGCTTACAGGCTAAGAAACTACAAAACCAGCTATAGTACAATTTACTAAAAGTCCAATGAACATTTACAAACAGGTGATTATACAAACATGTAAGCAAACAAAACAAAAGAAAGTTAAACTACAAGAAAAATGACAATTCAGATCCATATCCAACAACCCAATGAGATCAGAGTTCAAAGTAAATTTATTATCAAAGTATGTAAATGTCACCATATACGACCCTGAGATTCATTTTCTTGAAGACAAGCTCTGCAAATAAATAAATTGAATGAATGAATAAAAAACTAGATCGATAAATAAATAATATTGAGATCATGAGTTGCAGAGTCCTTGAAATTGTGTCCATAGGTAGTGGAATCATCTCAGTGTTGAGATGAGTGAAATTATCCTTGCTGGTTCAGGATTCTGGTTGAAGTGTAATAATCATTCCTGAACCAGGTGATTTGGGATTGAAGGCTCCTGTACCACCTTCCTGATGTGAGAAGAGAGCATGACCTGGATCTTGCGTTCTTGTGACTGTGCTCCTTGTACATGTGTTTGGTGGGGAGGGCTTTTGCTGTGACGGACTGGGCTTGTATCCAATACTTCTTGTAGATTGTTCTGATCTTGGGCATTTGGTGTTTCTATATGATGCAACTAGTCAGGATGCTCACTATTGTGCATCTATAGAAGTTTGGCAAAGTTTTAGGTGACCTGTGCAAACTTGTAAGAAATCAAAAGGTGCTGCCATGCTTTCTTTGCAATGGCACTTTTGTGCTGCTCCCAGGACAGATCCTCTGGAAATGATAACGCCAGATAATTTAAAGTTGCTGACTCTCTCCACCTCTGATCCTCAAATAAGGAGTGGCTCATGGACCTCGAGCAGTCAATAATTAGCTCTTTGGTTTTGCTGAGTGAGAGGTTGTTGTTGTGGCACCGCTCAGGCAGATTTTCAGTTTCTCTCCTATCAGCTGATTCATCACCACCTTTGATTCGGACAACAACAGTGATGTCATCAGCAAACAAATATGGCTTTGGAGCTGAGCCGAGCCTCACAGTCATAAGTATAAAGTGGAAGATCGGGAGCTAAGCACACCGCCTTGTGGTGCACCTCTGCTGATGCCGATGGTGGAGGAGATGTTGTTGCCAATCCAGACTGACTGGGGTCTGCAAATAAGGAAATTGAGGATCCAGTTGCACAAGGGATTATGAAAGCTTAGGTTTTGGAGCTTATTGATTAGTTTTGAGGGAATTGTGGTGGTGCATGTTGAGCTGTAGTTGATGAAGAGTATCCTGTCCAGGTATCCAGGACTGAGTGAAGAGTCAATGAAATGGCATCTGCTTTTGACCTGTTGTAATGGGTGGCAAATTGGAGTGAATTTGAGTTACTCCTGTTACATACCCCGTAACAGGTTAAAAGAACCAGCAGAAATGGAACGCACCTGGAGTCTGGTTTTGCTATAAACAAAACACTAGTTTATTAGTATCTATGTAATATAGTAATATAAAACCAGATAAATCAAACAGGTTAGCAGAGTTTATGCATATATAAGTGTGTAAATATAAAACCCCAAACTTCTTCGAGCTCAGGTGGTAAATGATACAGTCTTACGATAGTACAGGAACGAAGTCAGTTCAGTTGGTGATATTGAGTTGAGTACAATTGAGGAGAGAGGGAGAGGTAATTTGTTTTCCAAGTAAGCCAATGCCGTCGATTCTTCCCACGTTGTCCTCCGAAGTCCTGTTAAAGTCATCGACTGTGACCACGCAAAAGGGTACCGTCTTCATGTGGTAAAGCTATCAACCCAGGCAAGGGTTAAACACACCAATAGCTTTCCACCGGTCACTGCTTTTCCACACTGCGAGTAAAACCCACCCTTTTCGTGGGCACTCAAAGCTCATCCAGTGTCTATTTCTTCTGTATTTCTGTCTGTGTCTATGTGAAAAGCCAGTTGACCTTGTATATATCCGAAACATGCTAAACGCCAGCTGTCCATTATATAGCTCCGTCCTTCCATCACCACGGCGACTCATGAGCTGTTTGGTGCCCTCTCTCTCTCTCTGAGTCAGTATACACACACTCTCTTTTTAAAGGCACAATCCATAATGAATAAACCTTAGGATCTCGTCACACTCCCCAGACAGGAGTTGTTAAGTTTCAAGACCGATCTCCCAAAGCACCTCATCACAGTGGATATAAGTGCTACTAGACAAAAGTCATTGAGGTTGGTCACCACATTCTGCTTGTACACACTGGTATGATCAAAGTCTCTTTTAAGCAGCTGAGTGCTTCAGACTGTGAAGCAAAAGATTAAATTGCCTGTCAACGCTCCATCCAGTTGATTAGCACAGGTATTAAGAACTTGGCCAGCTGCACTGTCAGGTTTCCTCCCCTGATGGATAGTCTCATGTCAGCCTCAGAGACTGAAATCACAGGTCATTAGGAGTTGTGGGAGTTCAAAAAGATGCCTCTATGTTCTGTTGGTTGAGGTGAGCATAAAAGGCATTGAGTTCATCTGGGAGTGAAAGCTTTCTGTCATATACATATATCATCTGGTTTTGCTTTGATAGATTTCAGGTCCTGCCAAGCTGTAGAGCATCCTTCTGTGATTCAAGTTTAGTCTGCAAATGCCACTTCGCAGAGGTCATATCTGAACCTCTTGGACATTCCTTGGTTGTCAGACCTGATCATCACCAATCTAGTACTCAGCAGATTGCAGATCTCTTGGTGCTTCCGGAGCTTCTCACTGGGGAAGACTCTGGGTGATCCTGAGGAGACACATTCATCCACGAGTGTCTTTATAAAGCCCATGACAGCTATTGCACATTCATTCATGTCCTTTGATGAGTCCTTGAATGCGGCCCAGTCCACTGACTTGAAGCTGCCCCTCTGCCTTCCACAGCCAGCTCTTTGTTGTCCTTACCTCTTCAGCCTCTGCCTGTATACAGGTAGGAGGAGGACAGCCAGATGATCAGATTTCCCAAAATACTGTCTAGGGATGGAATGGAAGCCATTCCTCATGGTCGAGTGTGTTGGAACCCTTGGTGCTGCAGGTGATGTGCTGATAGTAATTGGGCAATAGGAATGTGAGATTAACCCCCTATATCATCAAAGGTGAAAGGTGGCAGCAAATAGTAACTAACAGCCAAGAAGCAAGCATTCAGAGCTAGCTGTACCTCCAGCCAATTTGTTCCAGGACAGTTACAACACTGCCATCTACCAAGAGTATGGAAAATTGCCCAACTATGCCCAGATAAGAATGTAAGATCACAAGACAGAGGAGCAGAATTTGGACACTCAGCCCATTGAGAGTCTTCCACCGTTCCATCATGGTTGATTCATTATCCATTTTAACCCCATTCTCCTGCCTTCCTCCCGTTACCTTTGAAGCCCTGACTATTCGAGAACCTATGAACCTCCACTTTAAATATATTCAATAACATGGTCTCCACAGCTGTCCATGGCTATGAATTCCACAGATTCACCACCCCGACTAAGAAATTCCTCCTCATCTCTATTCTAAATAGATGTCCCTCTCTTCTGAGGCTGTGCCCATGGCTCCAAGACTCACTTACTATAGGAAACATCCTCTCCACATCCACTCTATCTAGACCTTTCAATATTTAGAAACATAGAAAACCTACAGCACAATACAGGCCCTTTGGCCCACAAAGCTGTGCCAAGCATGTCTTTTGCTTAAAACTACCAAGGCTTACCCATAGCCCTCTATTTATCTAATCTCCATGTACCTATCCAGGAGACTCATTTCTGCCTCTGACACCACCGCCGGCAGCCCAAGGATGAGTGATGAGTGCACTCACCACTCCCTGCATAAAAAACTTAGCCCTGACATCTCCTCTGTACCTACCTCCAAGAACCCTAAAGCTGTGCCCTCTCGTGCTAGCCATTTCAGGCCTGGGAAAAAGCCTTTGACTATCCACATGATGAATGCCTCTCATTATCTCGTACACCTCTATCAGATCACTTCTCATCCTCCGTCACTCCAAGGAGAAAAGGCCAAGTTCACTCAAACTGTTCTCATAAGGCATGCTCCCCAATTGGGGCAACATCCTTGTAAATCTCCTCTGCACCCTTTCTATGAATTCCACATCCTTCCTGTAGTGAGGCGACCAGAATTGAGCACAGTACTCCAAGTGGGGTCCGACCAGGGTCCTATATAGCTGCAACATTACCTCTCGACTCTTAAAATTAATCCTACGGTTGATGAAGGCCAGTGCACCATATACCTTTTTAACCATAGAGTCAACCTGCGTAACAGCTTTGAGTGTCCTGTGGTCTTGGACCCCAAGATCCCTCTGATCCTCCACACTGCCAAGAGTCTTACCATTAATACTATATTCTGCCATCATATTTGACCTACCAAAATAAACCACCTCACACTTATCTGGGTTGAACTCCATCAGCCGCTTCTCAGCCCAGTTTTGCATTCTATAGTTGTCCCACTGTAATCTCTGTCTGCCCTCCACACTATTCACAACACCCCCCACCTTTGTATCATCAGTAAATTTACTAACCCATCCCTCCACTTCCTCATTCAAGTCATTTATAAAAAATTGTTCTGGGGTCCCAGAACAGATCCCTGAGGCACACCACTGGTGACCGACGTCCATGCAGAATATGACCCGTCTACAACCACTCTTTACCTTGTGTAGGTAAGCCAATTCTAGATTCACAAAGCAATTTCACCATGGATCCCATGCCTCCTTACTTTCTCAATAAGCCTTGCATGGGATACCTTATCAAATGCCTTGCTGAAATCCATATACGAGGAGTGATTGCTAAGATTGTGGCCTAAGGTAGAAGGAGTCAATTTTAGAAAACCTAGCACTTTTATTTTTCAACATAGTCTCCTCCTACATTTACACACTTAGTCCAGCGGTGTGGAACATATGGATCTTGGACCTCCAGAAAGTGTCCACAGCAGGGGTGATTGTTAAGCTTATGACCTAAGGTCGAAGGAGATAAGTTATACAGCTCTCATTACATGCACATGTAGTTCAACTCTTTGAGTGGTTAGGCAGAAAGTTTGAAGTTAATAAATCATCAGGTGTGATTGATAAGTTCATGGCCTAAGGTAGAAGATGAGTTATTAACTTTCTGCCTAATCACTCAAAGGGTTGAACTGCATGTGCATGTAATGAAAGCTGTATAACTCATCTTGTTCTATCTTAGGCCACGAACTTATCAATCACACATGTTGTGGACGCTTTCTGGAGGTCCAAGATCCGTATGCTTCACGACCGCTGGACTAAGTGTGTAAATGTAGGGGGGGACTATGTTGAAAAATAAATGTGCTAGATTTTCTAAAATTGACTCCTTCTACCTTAGGCCACAAACTTATCTATCACCCCTCATACACTACATCTACGGCTCTACCTTCATCAATGTGTTAAGTCACATCCTCAAAAAATTCAATCAGGCTTGTAAGGCACAACCCGCCTTTGACAAAGCCATGCTGACTATTCCTAAACATTATACCTCTCCAAATGTTCATAAATCCTGTCTCTCAGGATCTTCTCCATCAACTTACCAACCACTGAAGTAAGACTCACTGGTCTATAATTTCCTGGGCTATCTCTACTCCCTTTCTTCAATAAGGGAACAACATCCGCAATCCTCCAATCCTCTGGAACCTCTCCCGTCCTCATTGATGATGTAAAGATCATCACCAGAGGCTCAGCAATCTCCTCCCTTGCTTCCCTCAGTAACCTGGGGTATATCTCGTCTGGTCCTGATGACTTATCCAACTTGATGCTTTCTAAAATCTCCAGCACATCCTCTTTCTTAATGTCTATATGCTGAAGCTTTTCAGTTCACTGTAAGTCATCCCTACAATCACTGAGGTCCTTTTCCATAGTGAATACTGAAGCAAAGATTTCATTAAGTATTTCTGCCATCTCCTCCGGTTCCATACGCACTTTGCACTGTCACATTTGATTGGTCCTATTCTCTCATGTCTTATCCTCTTGCTCTTCACATACTTGCAGAATGTCTTAGGGTTTTTCTTAATCCTGTCTGCCAAGGCCTTCTCATGGCCCCTTCCGGCTCTTCTAATTTCATTCTTAAGCTCCTTCCTGCTAGCCTTATAACCTTCCAGATCTCTATCATTACCTAGTTTTTTGAACCTTTTGTCCTGAACCCTACCATCTTTTCCCTGTCTCATTGGAACTTATCTATGCAGAACCCCCTGCAAATATGCCCTGAACATTTGCTACATTTCCTCTGTACATTTCCCTGAGAACATCTGTTTCCAATTTATGCTTCCAAGTTACTGCCTAATAGCCTTATAGTTCCCTTTACTCCAATTAAACGTTTTCCTAACTTGTCTGGTCCTATCCTTCTCTAATGCTATGGTAAAGGAGATAGAATTGTGATCACTATCTCCAAAATGCTCTCCCACTGAGAGATCAGACACCTGACCAGGTTCATTTCCCAATACCAGATTCAAGCCTCTCCTCTTGTAGGCTTCTCTGCATATTGTGTCAAGAAACCTTCCTGAACACACCTAACAAACTCCACCCTATCTAAACCCTTCCAGGGAGATGCCAATCAATATTTGGGACTCTAAAATCACCAACCACAACAACCCTGCTATTATTACACCTTTGCAGAATCTGTCTCCCTTTCCAGTCCTTGATGCCCCTGTTACTGTTGAGTGGTCTATAAAAAAACACCCAGTAGAGTTATTGACCCCTTCCTGTTTTAACTTCCACCCAGAGAGACTTCGTAGACAACCCCTCCGTGACTTCCTCCTTTTCTACTCTGATCAACAGTGCCACACCCACATCTCTTTTGCCTCCCTCCCTGTCCTTTTTGAAACATCTAAAGCCTGGCACTTTAAGTAGCCATTCCTGCCCCTGAGCCATCCAAGTCTCTGTAATGGCCACAACATCATAGCTCCAAGTACTGATCCACGTTCTGAGCTCATCCGCTTTGTTCATGATACTCCTTGCATTAAAATAGACACATCTCAAAGCAACGGTCTGTGCACATCCCTCCTCTATCACTTGCTTATCCTCCCTTTCGTACTGTCTCCGAACTTTCTCCATTTGTGAGCCAACCACCCTTTCCTCTGTCACTTCAGTTCGGTTCCCGCCCCCAGCAATTCCAATTTAAACTCTCCCCAATTGCCTTAGCAAACCTCCCCACCAGGATATTGTGCACGTGCAATCCATCCTATTTGTACAGGTCACACTGCCCCAAATGAGGTCCCAATGATCCAGAAATCTGAATCCCTGCCCCCTGCTCCAATCCCTCAGCCACACATTTATCTTCCACCTCACTCTATTCCTATACTCACTGTCACATGACACAGGCAGTAATCCCAAGATTACTACCTTTGAGGTCCTGCTTCTCAACTTCTTTCCTAACTCTTGTAGTCTGTTTTCAGGACCTCCTCCCCTTTCCTACCTATGTCATTGCTACCAATATGTGCCATGACCTCTGGCTGTTCACCTTCCCACTTCAAGATATTGTGGATGCGATCAAAAACATCCCAGTCCCTGGCACCTGGGAGGCAAACTACTGTCCGTGTTTCTTTCCTGCGTCCACGGAATCGCCTGTCTGACCCCCTAACTATAGAGTCCCCTATCACTGTTGCCATTCTCTTCCTTTCCCTACCCTTCTGAGCCACAGGGCCAGACTCTGATAGGTCTTAATGAGATCACCTGAAAAGTCCTGAGCTCTTTAAGACTCGTGCGACCCCACAAACAAACGACATCTTGTGATGGCTGTAACACGCCAAAAGCTCTAAAGGGCCCGAGCTCTGTTTTAAACCTCACGCAGCCTCACCAATGAACAACCTCTCGCGATGATTGCAGCTCACTGAAAAAAGCAGCACATGTCCAATTAAGCTAATTATAGTAGGACTCTGATAATCTATTTTCCGACTATTTGGAAATCCCTATGGTTTGGCATCTAGCTTACTGGGTGATGTTTGCCACACTTCGTTTCCATTTACCAGTGCCCTCTTCCCACATATCCTATTCAGTCGAGGAGGCCCTGTTGCTCTTCTCTCTATCCACTCACCATGCTGTGGTTCCTGAGCTCCTCTCCACTCACAGGAACCTTGATCCATGCATACTCTCTGTCTGCTCACCAGGATATCAGCTCTCAAGCTCCCCATCCACTCACGTGAAACCAAATCCCCAACTCCCTTTCCACTCAGAGGTCCCTGTTCCTATGTTCTCTGTCCACTCATCAGGAGCACTCCCCAAGGCGCCAGTTTCTGCACTACCTTTCATTCCATGGGGCCCTGTTTCCTGCACTCCTTGTACAGCCACGGGGGGCCCGAACAGTATAATGTATACAAAGATTCCTGATTTAAGAAATCTTGTGCTTTGTGCAGTATTGCAATAGATTTAGACATTTTTGCTTTGACATAATTTATATGTGGTTTCCATTTAATTTATTGTTACCACTCCTAAAAATTTTGTTTCAGATACTTTATCAATTTCAACATCATTTATTCTAAGGTTATTATATGAGTTTGGTACACAGTTTTCAAATATTATGAATTTAGTTTCGCTTAGATTCAGTGATAATTTGTTAGTATCAAACCATTTCTTTATCATTTTTAGTTCTTTCTCCACTGTATACAAAAGTTGTTTCAGATGTTCCCCACTACAAAATATAGTTGTATCATCAGCAAATAATATACATTTTAATGTCTGATTTAATATATGTCATACATATATCATTTATATACAAAATGAACAGCAATGGACCAAGCACTGAACCTTGTGGAACCCCACAAGTTACCCTCAAAAGTTTTGAATTTCCATGGATGCGTCAGAGCCTGATATGCAGACTCCAATGCACAAGAGGCGGCAGAGGCCTGTGGACTCAGCCAGCTCCATCGCAGAGGAACACGCCTCTCAACAATCAAGGTCAGTGCCTCGGGAAGGTGGTATCCGTTAGTGAAGACCCTCAACATTAGGAACATGCCCCCTGCACATCAGGGAGGAGGTACAGGAACCTGAAGACCCACACTCAATACTTTATGAAAAGCTTCTTCCCCTGCACCATCAGACATCCGAATGGTCCCTGAACCCTGGCACTACCTCCTTATTGGTCTTCCACACGATTTATCCATGTAACTTACTGTAATTTTTGCACTGTACTGCCGCTGGAAAAGAACAAAATTCACAACATACATCAGCAATAATAAACCTGATTTTGATTCATTCTGATCTAGGAATAAGGGACTGCTCGGACTGCTCCTTGAACCTTGCCAGGTCTAAGTCCTGGAACTTCCTGCCCAATGGGATTCTGGGAGCACTAGCACCGTAGAACATTACAGCACAGAAACAGGCCCTTTGGCCCTTCTTGGCTGTGCCGAAACATTTTTCTGCCTAGTCCCACTGACCTGCACCTGGACCATATCCCTCCAAACCCCTCTCATCCATGTACCTGTCCAAGTTTTTCTTAAATGTTAAAAATGAGCCCACATTCACCACTCTACCCAAAGATTTGTAGCTGCTCAGATAGGTGGCTCATCACTACCTTCTCAAAGGCCAGCGAACAAAGGTGGGTTTTTTTGCTAGTGATGTCCAAACATTGAGATGGAGAGTGACCCTAGTCAGGGTTAAACATCGCGCATCTAGCACAGATGGATTAAGAGTCACCAACTTGTCATCCATAATGCACTGGTTAACTACATGACAGTAAAGAGGACTGAGAGTGACTCATTGGTCACCAATGATGAAAGGGTTAAAAACTCTAACCAGCAGAGCGGGATGGAGCGTGACCAATGGTGAAAGGGTTAAAAACTACGGAATCACCTGAGAATAACTCATCGGTCACGCAAGTCGAAGGGGTTAAACTGCCTGGAACCAGCTGAGGGACAGAGAGTAACTGACTGGTCACTCCGGGACCAGCAGAGGGGGACGGAGAGTGCCTCACGGATTACCTGGACTGAGGGAGCTGTGGCTGGACGGGGCGGAGAGGCCGTGGAGCCGGTGAGTCCAAGAGTGAGAACGGTCATCCAGCGAGCGAATATCGGTGATATGGCTTTGGGAAGGGAGTATGTAGGCAGAAAATGGAGATTTGCACAATGTTTTTGACTCTTTGTGGTCGCTCCGCTCCGTAGCGTTACACGGAAAGTGCCTTTGAAGTGTAGTTACTGTTGCAATGTCGAGCTAGGGTGAGGGCTGCGCCGGAGGGCAGGAGGCTGTGAATTTAAATGCAGCTGCAGAGACACTGGGTGAGGGAGGGTCACATTGAGGAAGCGATGCAGTGATTTGCGAATGGCGGGTCCCAGCCGTGAAGTTTAGGGACTGTCAGAGGATTGTGGGGAAGGAGTGGGGCTGGGTTTAATCTCCTGATTCGGGACAGTGTCTGTGGGAGGTGGGGCGAATTTTGGGGGGAATAATTTTGCCTCGCACGGAGGTCACCCTCCTCACTTGGCTACAGCTGTGTTCACTTATCTACCTAGTATTACAACTTGACAACTTTTTTTCCACCCAGCAACGCGATGTACTGCATTGTGGTCACGTGCAATTGGCTTTCCGCATTCCTTCATTATAATTAGCGACAAAAAGTGCCGCTTTAGAACAGATTCCTCGATGCAATGAAACAGTCTGTGTGAATGTCAGGCAAGTTTTCAGGGAAGATCACTACGTGTGTCGAAACTAAACCGAGTTACCAGCTCTCACATAATTGCTGGTCTAGTTGCTGTTTCCAAATTGTTAACAAAATTGAACTTCTACCGCCTATTTTCCAATTGTTGATAGTGCACCATGCTAAATCTCCATTTTGATCACAATGCATTATAATAGGATCTTGTTTGTCTGTTATCAATGGTATATCAGTTCATACAAGCTACAGCAAAAACAGAGCACATTTCCAGCCTCCTGTTTTATTGTCCACAGTCTGTCAATTCCCATTGCCCCAAACCCTTCCCCTCCCCTAATCTGTTCCATGATGTCACCCAGCACACACCGATTGTGTGTGTTGGGCAGAGCTGATGGCTGCAGGACCTTTCTGACCAATGCCATCGCACAGGACCGTGCTTAATGATTGATGGCCATATTCACCTCTGCAAATCAAAACTCGAGGGAAAGGTGGGGTAGAGTGGGGGAATGTGCATGCAAAGAGAAGGAGAAAGGGGAGGGCATGTGAGGGAGAAGGCAGTATGCAAGGGAGAGGGGAAATGGAATGCATGTGTATGAGGAATGGTGGGGTTGAAAGGGTGTTTGGGTACAAGGCAAAGAAGGAAAGGAATAAGTGAATATTTAAGGAGGGAAGCTGGGTGCATGTTGGGAAGAAAGAGCAAAAGAGAAATCCAGGGAAGAGGGGGAAGGGAATACCACCGTGATGGGTGAGAGTGTAAGAGGGAGCAGGAGATAGTTTATAGGCAGAGGAGAAGGCATGGATTGTAGCTGCATCAAGATCGTGCATGTGGAGAGAGGAGTAGTGGGTGCAACGGTAAAACCTATATTCATGAAATGAGAAAGGAACAAAGAGCACAGGCCTGCCTGTGGGGACAGTTCCCTCCCTGCCCCATGTCTAACATAATGGGAGGCAGGATGAGAGGTGGACAATGTGTTTCGGGGTAGAAAGGACATGGGGAGGTGTACATGTCCATGTGAGTTAGAAGAATTGCTGGTGCGTGTGAGGACAAAAAAATCAATGAGCTGCTGGGGGGTCTCAAAGTCGAGTAGCATCTGTGGTGGGAAATGGACATTCCATGTTTTGGGTTGAGACCTTGTACTTGGACTGAACGATAGAGGGAGACAGCAAGTACTAAGAGATGAAGGGGAGGGGTAGGACACGGACTGCAAGTGATAGGTGGCTCCAGGTGAGCAGAGGTCGATTGGAAGGTGGAATCGAGAGAGAACAACGCAAGCTGGAAATGAGAGATGGCAATGGCAAAGGGTTGCAGACAATGGAATTTGGTAAGAAAGATTATGGAGTAACCAGGCAGAATAGGAGATGCTGATCTAGTTTTGTTTGGCCTTGCCTGAGCAGTGGAGGAGTCCAAGGACAGACAGATCAATGTTGGAACGGGAAGGGGGATTAAAGTAGCAGCTGGGAGCTTGAGATGACTATGATGAGTAGAGAACAGGTGCTTGGCAAGGAGGCTGCCTCAACTGAGCCTGGTCTCACCGGGGTAAATGAGGTCATGTTAGAAGCACCCGATGCAGTAGATTAGGTTGAGGAGGTGCAAGTGAATATCTGCCTGAACTGAATGGTTATGGTATAGGGACAGGTTGCCGATGGGAGATGGGATGGGTGGGGAGGAATGAGTGAATCAAGGTGAGACAGACAGTGTGATCCCTGCAGAAAGGGGGTGGCACTGGTGATTGTATCCCATTGCAGTTGATGGAAATGTGTTTGATACAGAGACAGGCAGGGTAGAGGGAAGTATATCTTTTTGGGAAGAGGTGGGGTGAGAGCAGAAGTGAGAAATGGAGATGTAGATGAGGGCTTCATGAACCACGGTAGAAAGAAGGCATCTGTCCTGAAAGAAGAGAGCGTCTCAGATGTCAGAACAGAAAGCTTCAGCTAGAGAACAGATACAGCGGAGACAAAAACTGAGAGGAGGGCCTGACAGTGGGGCAAGATGGCACTGTGGGAGTCAGTGGGTTTATGGTTGATGTCAGTAGGTAATTAATCTGAGATAGAGATGGATGAAGAAAAGGGGGAGAGGTGTTAGAAATGGATTGGATGGCAGGATGCAGCTTACTGATAGTTGGTGAAGTTGTCAAGTTCCTCATGGGCATTTGCAGTTAAAATGGGATGGATGGAGAAAAGTAATGTGCTTGACAGGAAGAGTGAGTATGTGTGAGAGGGAGAGGCGAGTTTGAGGTTGTGCTGCATGACGTGAACAAACAAGAGGAGTTGTTACCGTTAGGGAAGAGCTTTGCCTGTTTGCAAGGGGGAGGGAAGGAAGAGGAGATGGGCACGCAGGAAGCAGGAGAAGCTGGCATGCAAGTGTGAGGGCGTAAGGGGTGTGCTTTGATAAATCTGACTGCCGCACTCGACTGTTTCTCTCTGCCGTTTATTGGGGGTGGAGTTTCCCAGTGCACTAGGCCAGGCTGAGAACAAGCAGTCTTTTATGCCCTTGGTGGAGTGTGCAACAGATGGCTGCTGTCTGTGCATGTGGTGTCTTTGTACAGAGGGTCTATTCACCGCTTTAGTGTTGCTGTGTGGGTACCAACAGCAGCTGAGCACTAAGCTGAAAGCAGTCTGGCTGTTTAGTTGTGGGGAGGGGAAAGTGTGATGAACTATGCTTGGCATTCGAGTTCTGAAGATCTGAGGAGTATCCCTCAACAGCTGGACAATCTCCCCATCCCTCAGCAGCTCTATTGAAGACTCAGCTGCCAGTATCATTGCCCTGTCTTCCCCCGCTGCCAGGGTGCCCCCTTGACCTTCAATAGTTCATCTGCTTCACTTGCACTGCTAGACTGCAGGTAAAGGTTGATCAGTGGTCAGGTCAAAGTGGCAACTGGCATTTCATTGATATGCATATGAGAGGCTGTAAGGAGAAAATGCCATAAATGGGGGCAACAGTGAGTTTATTTGCATGACAGTTATACCTCGGGTGAATAAACTGGTTATAAAAAAAAATAACAGGATACGGTTATAAAAATGTCACAGGATACAAAGTTATTGTCATGTGAGCAGACATAAATGGACAGTTACAGGATACAAAGTTATTGTCATGTGAGCAGACATAAATGGACAGTTACAGGATACAGTCAGTTATTGTCATGTGAGCAGACATAAATGGACAGTTACAGGATACAGTCAGTTATTGTCATGTGAGCAGACATAAATGGACAGTTACAGGATACAGTCAGTTATTGTCATGTGAGCAGACATAAATGGACAGTTACAGGATACAGTCAGTTATTGTCATGTGAGCAGACATAAATGGACAGTTACAGGATACAGTCAGTTATTGTCATGTGAGCAGACATAAATGGACAGTTACAATGAAAACTTTCCAGCAAGTAGCATCAGATATCTAACATTCACAAGACAAACGTATGGTTTACAAGAAAGGATACAACTTGATCAGTCTATTGAAGGGCAAAGTGGTCTGAGCGTTGCCTCGTGTGGATGTTACCGATAGTGAGGAGGGATGTGCCTAGGATGCATTGGATTCTTTTCAGTTTTGTGTTGTATAAGGAAATCGTGGGGTATGAGGAATAATGGAGAACATGGAGTCCAGAACAAGGTAGAAGATCCACCGAGATCTGGGCTCTTTATTTCTGGTGTTTTCCCCAATCTCTTCCTGACAGCTGATACCTCACTGACCGTCTTCCCAAACTGACCTCTACACTCCTCCTCAAGTCCCCAATGGACACCCGCTTGGCCCCACTGTCCCCTCTGGGAGACCCCAGGTTGCACCGACCCAGCCTGTGTGTGACAGTCTGAGTGAGTTAGCATAACCACCGGAGATGCAGGTGGTACTAGGGAGATTGTTGGCTGGATTCCCGAAATCGTCTGGAAGTTGATACAGATGCAGGTGTTGAGATGACAGTTTCTATGATTTGTGTGTAAATAGACTTGTTCTTCTTAAGCTCTCTGTCCCACCTTGTGCACATGCATACAGACTCTCTCAACATGTCAGTGTATCTCTCACAGATACAATGATTAACTCGGGTAAACACACTGTAGCTGAGTTATGTATGCATTGTGTAACCTTGATATACTGCAGTCTAAATAGCAACCACAAGCCTGAAAAGTAGTGAGTTTTAATGGAGAGCCAAATTAATGGATGAATGCATTTGACTAAATACAAGTAGAGGCTTGGAGGTGTGTCAGAAGGAAGATGCCTGATACTGAGCCAAAGAATTGTGTCTCAGTGGTTGCATCCTGAATGGGAAAATCCTGCCTGATTTTGTAGATTGGTGAAGATGTGTCCCTGATGAATGCAGGCTTGGGAAGTGGAGATGTGTGGGAGCTTGGGAAAGCTAGATGGTGAGGATACTTGAGGTGTCATGGGGTGAAAAATGTGTAACACGTAAATGTGTAATGTAGAGTGCCTTTGAGACGCCTTTTTAGAGCTGCTTGTAGATGAGCCCACCAGGGGCAATGCAATTCTGAAATGGCTGTTATATAATAAACCAGATTTGATTAGAGAGCAACACACACAAAATCGTGGAGGAACTCAGCAGACCAGGCAGCATCTGTGGAAAAGAGTACACAGTTGATGTTTCAAGCTTAGACCCATCATCAGCCTGAAACATCGACTATACCCTTTTCCATCGATGCTGCCTGGCCTGCTGAGTTTCTCCTGCCGTGTGTGTGTGTGTTTGCAGATTTTCTCTTGTTTTTGATTAGGGAGCTTAAGGTAAAGAAACCCTCAAGAGACAGTAATCATAAATAATAGAATTCACCCTGCAGTTTGAGCAGGAGAAGATAAAATCAGATGTATCAGAACTACAGTGGAATTACAGAGGCATGAGAGAAGAGCAGCCAAGGTTGCTTAGAAGGAAACACTAGCAGGGATGGTGAGAGAACAGCAAAGTCTAGAATTTCTTGGAGCAATTCAGAAGGCACAAGATAGTTGTTTTGCATGGAGTTGTATTGTAAAGGGAGGGTGAGGCAACTGTGGGTGAAAAGGGAAGTCAAATACAGCATAAAAGCAAAAGAGGGCATATAATATAGCAAAAACTAATGGGAAGTTAGAGGATTAGGAAGTTTTTAAAAACCAACAGAAGGCAACTAACTAAGGAGACAAAAGATGAAATATGAAGGCAAGCTAATCAATAATATGAATTTTTTTCCGAGATGTAAAGAGTGGATTCAGAGGTGAGAGTGGATATTGAACCGCTGGAAAATGACACTGGAGAGGTAGTTATGGGGGTCAAAGAAATGGCAGACAAACCTACAAAGTATTTTGTGTCTGTCTTCACTGGAACAGTATTCCAGAAGTTGAAGAGAGTCATGTGGCAGAAGTGAGTGTACAGTACTTGAGAAGGTGAAAGGGTTGAAGGTAGATAAGACACCTGGACCAGACTACACTCCAGGATTCTGAAAGAGACTGAGGAGATTGTGGAGAAATTAGTAATGATCTTTCAAGATTCTTTCTAAATCAATATATCTTATTGATATATTTATAGATCAATGATCTTTCTAAATCAATATATAGAGGTACCAACTAGAGAGGATGCAATATTAGATCTCCTATTAGGAAATGAGTTAGGACAGGTGACGGATTTGTGTGTAGGGGAACACTTTGGTTCCAGTGGTCATAACACCATTAGTTTCAACTTGATCACAGATAAAGATAGATCTGGTCCTTGGGTTGAGGTTCTAAACTGGTAAAAGGTCAAATTTGAAGAAATGAGAAAGGATCTAAAAAGTGTGGACTGGGACAGGTTGTTCTCCGGCAAGGATGTTGTTGGTAAGTGGGAGGCCTTCAAAGGAGAAATTTTGAGAGTGCAGAGTTTGTATGTTCCTGTCAGGATTAAAGGTAAAGTGAATAAGAATAAGGAACCTTGGTTCTCAAGGGATATTGGAACTCTGATAAAGAAGAGAGAGATGTATGACATGTATAGGAAATGGAGAGCAAATAAGGTACTTGAGGAGTATAAAAAGTGCAAAAAAAAACTTAAGAAAGAAATCAGGAGGGCTAAAAGAAGACATGAGGCTGCTTTGGCAGTCAAGGTGAAGGATAATCCAAAGAGCTTCTACAGGTATATTAAGAGCAAAAGGATAGTAAGGGGTAAAATTGGTCCTCTTGAAGATCAGAGTGGTCGGATACGTATGGAACCAAAAGAAGTGGGGAAGATCTTAAATGATTTTTTTCGCATCTGTATTTACTAAGGAAACTGACATGGAGTCAATGGAAATGAGGCAAACAAGTAGTGAACTCAGGGAATCTATACTGATTGAAGAGGAGGAGGTGCTTGCTATCTTGAGGCAAATCAGAGTAGATAAATCCCCAGGACCTGACAGGGTATTCCCTCAGACCTTGAAGGAGACTAGTGTTGAAATTGCAGGGGACCTGCAGATATATTTAAAATGTCAGTATCTATAGGTGAGGTGCCGGAGGATTGGAGGATAGCTCAAGTTGTTCCATTGATTAAAAAAGGCTCAAAAAGTAATCCGGGAAATTATAGGCTGGTAAATTTGACGTCGGTAGTAGGTAAATTATTGGAAGGAGTACTAAAAGATAGGATCTACAAGTATTTAGATAGACGGGGACTTATTAGGGAGAGTCAACATTGCTTTGTGTATGGTAGGTCATGTTTAACAAATCTATTAGAGTTTTTTGAGGAGGTTACCAGGAAAATGAATGAAGGAAAGGTAGTGGATGTTGTCTACATGGACTTCAGTAAAGCCTTTGACAAGGTCTCGCACGGGAGGTTAGATAGGAAGATTCAGTCATTAAGTATACATGGTAAGGAAGTAAATTGGGTGAGACATTGGCTCAATGGAAGAAGCCAGAGAGTGGTAGTGGAGGATTGCTACTCTGAGTGCAGGCCTGTGACTAGTGGTGTGCCACAGGGATCAGTGCTGGGTCCATTGTTATTTGTCATCTATATCAATGATCTGGATGATAATGTGGTAAATTGGATCAGCAAATTTGCTGATGATCCAAAGATTGGAGGTGTAGTGGACAGTGAGGAAGGTTTCCAAAGCTTGTAGAGGGATTTGGACCAGCTAGAAAAATGGTCAGAAAAATGGCAGATGGAGTTTAATACAGACAAGTGTGAGGTATTGCACTTTGGAAGGAAAAGCCAAGGTAGAACATACAAGGTAAATGGTAGGGCACTGAGGAGTGCAGTAGAACAGAGGGATCTGGGAATACAGATACATAATTCCCTAAAAGTGGCGTCACAGGTAGATAGGGTCGTAAAGAGAGCTTTTGGTACATTGGCCTTTATAAATCAAAGTTTTGAGTACAAGAGTTGGAATGTTATGGTGAGGTTGAGTAAGGCATTGGTGAGGCCAAATTTGGAGTATTGTGTGAAGTTTTGGTCACCCAATTACAGGAAGGATATTATTAAGGTTGAAAGAGTGCAGAGAAGGTTTACAAGGATGTTGCCGGGACACTTGAGAAACTGAGTTACAGAGAAAGGTTGAATAGGTTAGGACTTTATTCCCTGGAGCGTAGAAAAATGAGGGGAGACTTGATAGAGGTATATAAAATTATGATGGGTATAGATAGAGTGAATGCAAGCAGGCTTTTTCCACTGAGGCCAGGGGAGAAAAAAAAACAGAGGACATGGGTTAAGAGTGAAGGGGGAGAAGTTTAAAGGGAACATGGTGGGGGAGGCTTCTTCACACAGAGAATGATGGGAGTGTGGAATGAGCTGCCAGATGATGTGGTAAATGCGGGCTCACTTTTAACATTTAAGAAAAACTTGGACAGGTACATGGATGAGAGGTGTATGGAGTGATATGGGCCAGGTGCAGGTCAGTGGGACTAGACAGAAAAATAGTTTGGCACAGCCAAGGAAGGCGAAAAGGCCTGTTTCTGCGCTGTAATGTTCTATGGTTCTAATCATTCAATTCTGGAATGGTTCCAGAGGACTGGAAAATTGCAAAGTCACTCCACTCCTTAAGAAAGGAGGAAGGCAGAAGTAAGGAAATTGTAGGCCAGTTAGAGGTTGGAAGATGTTGGGGTAGTTTATTAAGGATGATGTCTCAGGGTGCTTGGAGACTCATGATAAAATAGGCCAATGTCAGTATGGTTCCCTTTGGGGGAAATCTTGCCTAACAAATCAGTTTGAATTCTTTGGTTAAAAAAAATAACAGGCAGGATAGACAAAGGAGAGTCAAGAAATGTTGTTCACATGGATTTTCAGAAGGCTTTTGATAAAGTGCCATACATGAGGCAGCTAACAAGGTAAGAATCTGTGGTTTTACAGGAAAGATACCAGCATGGATAGAAGATTGGCTGACTGGCAGGAGGCAAAGAGTGGGAATGTAGGGGGCCTTCTCTGGTTGGCTGCTATTGACGAGTGGTGTTCTACAGGGGTCAGTATTGGGATCACTGCTTTTCGTGTTATACGTCAGCAACTTGGATGATAGATTTGATGGCTTTGTGGCCAGGTCTGAAGACAAAACCAAGGTAGATGAAAGGGCAAGGCTCCCAGAAGGTTAATTTACAGATTGAGTCTATGGTAAAGAAGGCAAATGCATTAATTTCAAGGGGAATAGAATATAAAAGCAAGGAAATAATGCTGAGCCTTTATAAAACACTGGTCAGGCCACGCTTGGGGTATTGTCAACAGTTTTGGGCCCCATATCTCAGAAAGGATGTGTTGGAGAGAGTCCAGAGGAGGTTCAGAGGGATGATTCTGGGAGTGAAGGGGTTAACATATGAGGGGTGCTTGGCAGCTTTGGGCCTGTACTCACTGAAATTTAGAAGAATGCAAGGGGAAATCTCATTGACACCTACTGAATGTTGAAAGGACTAGATAGGGTGGATGTGGAGAGGATGTTTCCTCTGGTGGGGGTATCCAGAACTCAAAATTGAGGGGTGACATTTTAGAACTGAGGTAAGGGGGATTTTTTTTAAAGCTAGAGTAGTTAATCTGTGGTATACTCTGCCACAGACTGCATTGAAGGCTGTATTTAAGGCAGAAGTTGATCGTCTCCTGATCAGTCAGAACATCAAAGGATATGGTGAGAAAGCAAGTAAGTGGGGTTGAGTGGGATCTGGGATCAGCCATGATGGAATGGCAGAGCAGGCTCAGTGCTGAGGCTTTATAATGCATTTATCAGGCTGCAAAGAGTATCGTGAGTGGGTTTGGGCCCCTTTAAAGAAAATGTGTTGGCATTGGAGAGGGTCCAGAGATTCCAGGAATAAAAGGGTTAACAAATGAAATGTTTGGCTCTGGCCTGTATTTGCTGGAGTTTATAAAATTCCAGGTTTTGGGGGTGGGGTGTGGAATCTCATTGAAACCCACTAAATATTGAAAGGCCTCAACAGAGTGCACATGGAGTCTAGGGCCAGAGGGCACAGCCTTGGAGTAGAGACATCCATTTAGAACAGATGAGAGGAATTTCTTTAGCCAGAGGGTGGTGAATCTGTGGAATTCATTGCTACAGAGAGCTGTGGAGGCCAGGTCACTGGGTGCATTTAAAGCAGAGATTGATAGGTTCTTGATTAGTAAGGGTGTCGAAGGTTATGGGGAGAAGGCAGGAGAATGGGGTTGAAAGAGATAATAAATCAGCCTTGATGGAATGGCAGAGCAAACTTGATAGGCTAAGTGATCTAATTATCTTCCAGGTCTTGTGGTCTTATTTCTTTGAATCTATGTGACTCCCTAAAGTGTAGTATTCAGAATTCAATGCAACATTTCCCTGAAGTCTACTCACTGTTTTATAAAAGTTTATCGTAACTCCTCTGCATTGGTATGATAACAAGTCTAGCCAAAAATATTTGCAGAATACAAAGTAAGTGTGGCCTTATGCTCCAATGCCGCCACTTTTCACATAAGCTACAGGCAGTAAATATTTTAAATTCTGGCCAGCACCACAGCTGATGTGTTTACTTTTGGTCTAAAATGTCCTTTATAAGTAGCCTAGTTTATGTCAGAAGGCGGGCTGATAGACAGCAAAATGTGATAGCTTGTTGACAGGACGATTGTCCTCTGTCCTCAAACTTGCAGCAGGCATCCTTGGTTTGAATCGGTCACTGGGTCTGCCTGGCTTGTTCATGGAGTTGGACTCATTGATAAAATTGTGGTACAGAAAGAAGTCCTTTGGCCAAGGACCCTATATTGCCTCCTTTCTGAGAAATCTGCTCAGTCCTTTTTCCCTGCTCCTTTGCTGGGCCTGTAAATTATTTTGTTTGAAACAACTATCTAATCAAAGTTGAAAGAATTTTATCTGTGTACATTTACAGTGCCTTGAAAAGGTATTGAGTAACCAGCCCTTTGTTCACATAAATATTACAATGCGCAATTTTCATCAATTTAACTGAGTCACATGTTCCTTTATTCACATTGGAGCCCAAAAGATGGGGAAAATTGTAAAGCATGAGAAGTCAGCAATGAGAAAAGTACATGTCCTGGATGGTGAGAATTTTTGAGGGATGCTACTTTCCCACAACATAAAAGATACTCTTTTATCTCCATTGAGTTCAAAATCACTATTGCTGTATGAAGGGATTTTCCCCACTTTTTACTTCTCTCCCTCAGTAGCTATTGCCTGTCATCTTAAATCAAAGCCCTTTTGTTCTTCTGTAAATGAGGGCAGTTTCCTTCCATTGACCATATCTAAACTAGTCCTGACTATATATACACACCTTTCAAATCTCCTCTCAATCCAACCCTGTACTGGAAATTCCTCTTCAGTGTAACCGTTCTGGACTATCTTTTCTGCTCCCTGTCTAGATCTGCACTAATTGTCACCCAAGCAGTGCTTTGTACAGGTACAACATAACATCCTTGAAACAGAAATATTGGATTTCAATCACTTTGCCAATTACACTCCCAAAATATCGTTTTACAGTTTTGTGCACATGCAAACCTAGCTCTTGCTCTGCTCTAGTATTCTATTTAGAACTGTTGTTTACCTTTCATTGCTTGCTTTTTGATTAACAATAACAATTCTCATTTCTGTATTTGCTTGCCCTGACTGTCTGTCCTCCTGCTGATTCTGACTTCACCTCTGTTTTAAACTCCACTCTTCACACCCTGTTTCTAAGCAGTCGCTGAACTAGTCCAAGAGGACAATTTGTCTCATTTTACCAACTAGCCTTAGTGCGGGACACTTTTCTCGACTTCTTAAACGTGGAAGATATTTACTGCATTCCTTCAAACCTTTAATATCAACTCAATGAAAAATTCAATCATGTTCTGCTCTTTTAATTAACAGATTTGTGTGGACTCTCCTTTATATATGGAACTTTCTCTAAGTGCACATAAATTTTGTCCCCTCCCCCTCCATTGTTTCTGAAAGCTTCCCCAACAGTGAGATTAAATTTGCCTTCTGTAAAGTTGCCTTGCAAGTCTTTGCAACACACACACAATGCTGGAGGAATTCAGCAAGCCAGGCAGCATCTATGGAAAGGAGTGAACGGTCGATGTTTCAGGCTGAGACTCTTCAACAGGACTGGAAAGAAAGATGAGAAGTTAGACCAAGAAGAGGAGGGGAGGAACAAGTACAAGATGGTAGGTGAAACCAGAAGAGGGGGAGGTGTGAAGTAAAAGAGCTGGGCATTTGGTAAGTGAAAAAGATGAGGGCTGGAGCAGGGGGAATTTGATAGGAGACTATAGAAGGAATGAGAGGGAGGTGATTGCCAGGTAAGGAGATGAGTGAAATCGGAAATGGTGGTGGGGGGAGGGTTGGTTCATTATCTGGAAGTTTGAGAAATCGAAGTTCATGCCATTCAGTTGGAGGCTAACCAGATGGAATATGAGGTGTTCCTCCTAGATTGGACTGACATATTGGAATGGGAAGTAGAATTAGAACATAGAACAGCACATTACAGGCCCTTCAGCCCACAATGTTGTGCCGACCCTCAAACCCTGCCTCCCATATAACCCCCCACCTTAAATTCCTCCATATACCTGTCCAGTAGTCTCTTAAACTTCACTAGTGTATCTGCCTCCACCACAGACTCGGGCAATGCATTCCATGCACCAACCACTCTCTGAGTGAAAAACCTTCCTGTAATGTCCCCCTTGAACTTCCCTCCCCTTACCTTAAAGCCATGTCCTCTTGTACTGAGCAGTGGTGCCCTGGGGAAGAGGCGCTGGCTGTCCACTCTGTTTATTCCTCTTAATATCTTGTACACCTCTATCATGTCTCCTCTCATCCTCCTTCTCTCCAAAGAGTAAAGCCCTAGCTCCCTTAATCTCTGATCATAATCCACACTCTCTAAACCAGGCAGCGTCCTGGTAAATCTCCTCTGTACCCTTTCCAATGCTTCCACCTCCTTCCTATAGTGAGGCGACCAGAACTGGACACAGTACTCCAAGTGTGGCCTAACTAGAGTTTTATAGAGCTGCATCATTACATCGCATCTTTGAAGTGGATGGGCACTGGGAGATCCCACTTTTTCTGATAGGTGCTCGGTGAAGAAGTCTCCCAGTCTACGTCGGGTCTCACTGATATACAGAAGGCCACACCGAGGGCATTGAACACAGTAAATGACACCAACAGACTCACAAGTGAAGTGCTGCCTCACTTGGAAGGACTGTTTGGGCACTGAATGGTAGTGAAGGAGGAGGTATAGGGGCAGGTATGGCCCTTGTTCCACTTGCAAGCATAAGTGCCAGGAGGGAGATCAGTGGAGAGGAACGAGTGGACAAGGAAATCACAACACTGGAGTAGCATGTACCATCTTTCAGTGATCTGACAACTCCCCTTCCCCCTCCCCCATGTCAAGGACAATTGGGAGAGAGAAGCATAAGTCAGATGTATCAAATATCTCATATCTCAGTGGAATGAAGGGAATTACAGAGGCATGAGAGAGGAGCTTGCCCAGGTGGATTGAAGAAGGATACTGTTAGGGATGACAACAGAGTAGAGATGGCTGAAGTTTCTGGGAATAGTTCACAAGGCACAAGATAGATATGTCCCACAGAAGTTGTTCTCAAACGGCAGGAGTAGGCAA